>NW_012115932.1:3575412-3613738 GCF_000951035.1 Colobus angolensis palliatus
GGCCACTGCACTCCAGCCTGGGCGACAGAGCGAGACTCTGTCTCAAAAAAATAAATAAATAAAAATAAAATAAAATAAAATAATAAAAAAATAAACTGGTTCCACATATCAAGGACTTAACTCTGGGACTGGTACATGGCTCAGCAGTCAGATGACAGCAGTTATTACCACTATTTTTATCTTAATTTTCACTGAAGGCGGATTTAGACCTTTTAAGTAAATGTACAGAAATACAATATACCTAGTAAATGAGAGAGTAGAGAGACGTCTTACCCTGTTTTTAAATTTTTTTACGTTCCTGTCTTCGCAGGTGAATTTGGAACCATCTTCAGAATCAGGTTGCCGTGCAGTCTGTCAATGTATTGTAACTGAGACCTGCAAGAGCTCTTCTCACACCTGGGAACATCATGGTGACATTGTGTCTGCCACCAGCTCCAGCCCCAGGAAGGTAGCATGTGAGGACAGGTGTGGCTGGTTATCTTCCCAATGCCTGGTTAAGGCATAATAAAAATCAGATGCTGTTGGTGTGGAACAGGGTCCCCAAAATGCTCAGAGCCCTATTCTCATTGTTCCTGCCTCAAAATCTTATCCCAGAGCTCTTTTCCTCAGGTCCTGCTCTCTGCTTTCCTAGCCTGTCTGATAAACCAAGCCATTTGTTGACATAGCTTCAAAAGGCCAGGGGCTCAAATTCAAATCCTTGTTCTTCCATTTACTAACAGGAAGCCTTAGCCAGTTATCTTCCTCTCACCTGACTTCTGCTTCCTATCTATAAAATGGGAATGCTGGCAGCTGTCCTATTGATCAGGTGTCACAGTGTTATTCTAGGGTTCAGTTGCAGTTGTAGATGTGGGAGAATTCAGGAAAACTTTAAAGCACCATATAAATGATCATCAAGGATCTCAAGAATGTAATGTCTTCATCCCTTTTGCCCAGATAACATTCTGCATGTGAATAGGTTGAACCTCAATCCTTTTCAAAAGTAGAATTCTAGAAATATGATGGGGTCAATGTGAAACACATTTTTGACTAACCCCAATCTGTCCCAGTAACTGATTAAAGATCCAGTCGGGCTTTTGACTAAAATCCCTATAGACATAGTATTTGATCTAGCCCATTCAGGATCTGTCCAAAATTTACCATTAAAAAAAAAAAAAACTGTCAAAATAGGAGGTTTCTTTGGAACTTTCTGCCTCTTATGAAAACAGTCCCCAGGCTAAGCACTGTCAGTGCCTCTAAAACAATCAATATTGTGGCTCAGCCCTGCCCTCCTGTTGAGTAAGGGTTGCATCTATCAGATGTCCCTTGCCGGTCTCCTTGATTGCTGGTCTGGTCAGATTCACCTGCACAGTACCCTGCACTGGCCCAGAATCTTACAAGAGGAAGCCTTTGCCCTCAGGGCTGACAAGCAGGACAAGGGCTCGCAAGCCAAAAAAAAAAAATTTCCATGGGCTCCCCAAGAAGTAACATCCAAGTCTAGTTGTGGCTCCAGACTGAATTGAGCAATTAAATCCACATCTGCCCCTGCCCAAAACCTCAGAAATGTTAACATCTTACACGTGTCAAGAGGGTTATTTATGAAACTATTTGCTTGTCAACCCCAGGAGGACATTCTGTACTTTTTCCCTGGAATACTGTATATTTACGAGCCATGGCTCAAAAATTAACTTTGGCAGGAATATTTATCCAAGAAAAATTCTATCATCCCCTTGCAAAGCACAGCCTGCGCTCAGTCACTAGCACGTGGTGGCTGGGCCGGGTCCTGGTACAGAGCTGGTCCGTGGCTCACTGCCGCAGGGAATGAATTCCAGATGTGTGCTTCTTCAGGGGTAGGATTGCAATTTCAGATAAGAAGCTTGCTTTTTTCTTCTCACTTTTTTTTTTTTTTTTTTTTTTTACCTCCATTCCCAATCTAGAAGCATTCAAATAATTAGCCTTGAACGTGTGGAGCATGCAGCCTATTTGTCGTCTCCTGCACTGGATATTTGATGTGTTATCACCCTCCTCTCTGACCTCGTAAAGGCCCTCAGTTTGCAGAGCTAAGCTTCTGATGTCCTTGTTTTAGGATCTGGTCATCTATTGCTAGCAGGTGACTCACAGAGAATCACTTAGTGGGAGAGTGGGAGGCCTAGTGCCATGTGGAGAGGCTCTAATCTGAGACAGTAAAATACCCACCAGGAACTGTTGCTATCAGCCTTCCCTAGGAACTGGTGTACCTCCAACATGGCCCTGCCATCAGCTTCATCAGCCAATAGAGTCTTCTGCTGACAGGGACCCCAAGCCCAGCCATCATCATAGCGGACTCCTTGCTTTCCCATGGGTTTTCCCAATCAACTCACAATTCATTTTTCTGCTGTCTTCGGGGTTGAAGGGCCTAAGGCAGGAGTAGGCTCTGAATGTGTGTATGCTGTCCAGTGACAGGTAAAAGGAGACAAGGACATGTATATGGGGACCTAGAGAGACAGAAAGATCAGAGTAACAGAGAGATCTTGTTACTCAGAGACATGACTGTGGGATTGATTCTTACACAACCTCTGCAACATGTTTCCATAGCTGAGATGCCTATATTTTTTATTCTTAAGTCTCTTGAACCTTGATTAAGGACCCATTCCTAAATGTCTTGGTCCACAGTATTCTTAGAGATAAAATAAAATCCCTTTAGCTAATTTTTTTTTACCAGACCATATGGTAGTATGCTAAAGTATTATTACCATTGTTGCTATTAATTAAATATTTGGCATTTAGTATACTCTATTTGTGGTTCTTAAAAACTGCCAAGATTTTATCATCCTTAATTTACAGGTTTAAAAATGCCAAGGCAGGGAGAGGTTATGCAGTTTTCCAACAGTCACAAAGATGACTGTAAGGGAGCTGGTATTTGAACCCGGAATTTACTGGTTCTTTCATGAGAGAGAAAAGAAAAGAACTAAGAAGTCGAAGGAAGGAAAGGGGGTGAGAGTTGAAGTATAAAACAGAACCATCAGCTCTTGAGAGTTTGATGTTGTTTTCCCCGAGCTGCCCTTCCAGCCTCAGTCGACCTTCCTGAGTGAGGCACGCCGTCTGAAGGTCATGTCCCTGCAAGGAGGCTCCAGTGTGCACATCCAAGAGGGCTGAGGGTGGGAGGTCTCTATGGGGGAGGCTTCCATGTCCTCCTTAGGCTTTTTGGCAGTGGAGACACCAGCAGATCCAGCAGGGGGTTATCTGGGGCCAAGTCAAGAATCTAAAATGCCTGAAAGTTTCTGGGGCTGGTCACTGGAACTCAAACTCCCCTGAAGACCTCTCCTAACCAAGATCAGGGCACAGAATCAAGTTGTCTCTCTACTCATTCCCCTCCTGCCCCAAGCAGACACCTTCTTGGCAGGGAGCACTGCCTCCTGAAAAAGACAGGTCCATGGAGCCTCAGGCCACAGCCCAGGGTCAGGAGGCTACGGGAGGTCACCCCAGGGATGTGAGGGCAGCCCAGGCTATAAACCCCAGGCCTGGGTGTGGGCACAGAGCCAGCAGACTCACCTAAGGAGCAGGGACAACAGGAGAAAGGACTGCTTGAAGAAAGGCCTTGGGCAGCCTCCAGACCTCGCTGGGGAGTGGGGTGTCATCCCAACATAGTTTGTTTCATGGAGTCACCTAGAACTGCATTTCTGAGTCTCCACATCCTTATGAGTTTTAACAGAGATTAAGATTGTATCATAAAAGCCCCATCCTTAAAGTAAAGCCCACCCTGGTTCTTATCCTTATTCTGCTGATGTGTTAACTTGGCCATGCCTCTGGGTCCCCTGCCTTAGTCCTCGTCCCTGAATAATGGAAGGAATATTTTATTCCCCTATATCAGAGGATAGAAGTTGTGGATTTGAGCTCTTCATTCAGACAGGTCCCTTTACTTCTTGGATGAGTTACTTCATCTTGGTTTCCTCATCCTTAAAATGGGAATAATGACATACCTACTCCATAAAGATATTGTGAGGATAAATCACAACATAAATATAAAGATATTTTGTTCTTGGCACATAAAAAAATGCTTAATAACTGTAAGCTCCTTTTAAAAAATTAATTTAACTTCCTGGAGAAAAAAATAAAACCATAGTAATGGTGACATGCTTGGACACTGTCAACTAAAGTGAGAAATTATTAATCTCTATATACAGATAGGTAAATTAAGTTCAGAAATGTTAGCAGATTTGGCTAAGTTGAACAACCAGACATTGTGGTTTGGGAAGTGATCTCCCATCTGAGATGATAAGAAAACTGCTCCCAGGTTGACCTTATTACAGGAAAGTCTGTTTGCTGGGGAGGAATGTGGGCAGCTGGAAGAGCTCAAGAAATGGAGTGATGCACTAGATTAGGGCCATTGACAGTGTTGGTGCCATTAGACCTTGAAAGAGGATAAGGCCTCCAAAATGTGTCTTTGCCAGGCATCCAATGGCCCACACTTGCTCAAGGCCACCACCCGAAAAAAGAGTGACTGCTACAAGTTGGAGGGATGAGTTTTCCAGATTTGAACTGCATCCTAGCCAATGTGGGCTAGTGGGAAGAGCAAATATATGGGAGGTAAAGAATCCTAAGTTCTTAGTCACTACCATGTTGACTTTGAACAACTTACTTTGGGAACCTCTGTGAGCCTCAGTTTCCCCAGGCTCTAAGATATGGAAAACAAATGCCCATATTTCAGGTTTGTTATAAGGATTACAAGATAGAAGTACTAAGCACTTAATAAGTTAAGCACCTACCTTCTTTTTTTTAATGAGGAATTTTTTTTTTTTATTTTTCCGTAAGTTTTTGGGGTAGAAGTGGTATTTGGTTACATGAGGAAGTTATTTAGTGGTGATTTGTGAGATTTTGGTGCACCCATCACCCAAGCAGTATACATTGCACCATATTTGTAGTCTCCTATCCCTTGCCCCCCTCCACCTCTTCCCCCCAAGTCCCCAAAGTCCATTACATTATTCTTATGCCTTTGTGTCCTCTTATCTTAGCTCCCACATATAAGTGAGAACATACAATGTTTGGTTTTCCATTCCAGAGTTACTTCACTTAGAATAATATCTCCAGTCTTATCTAGGTCACTGCAAATGCTGTTAATTCATTCCTTTTTATGGCTGCATAGTATTCCATTGAATACATATCACCCACGTTACTTCTTCTTGCTCACTTCAGTTAAACGGGTATTGGACAAATTCTCTAAAATAGGAGAGCCCTCAACCTTTATTAACACCCTGATGGTTGAACACCAGCTGAAGACACAGGAGCCACATCTAGTCAAGAGGGCAGTGTGAACTGGGGCAGGAAGCCCTGCCCTTTCAACCTTAGAAATGTCAGACTGATATTATTTTTAATTTTTAAGAAAATGTGTTGGCCTTATTGAAAAATCAAGAGAGAACCTTCAAGTGCCAGCAATGAAAAAAGAGGAGAAAACTTTTGGATGTGACACGTGTCAGAGGGGAGGCAAATCCCAGCCTTGGGTCTGCCTCCGTCACCGTGGAAGCCCATGCCTGCCCAGAACGATGGCCATGCAACTATGCAAAACCTTCAATCAAAAAACGGTCATTATGGCTATAGTGCTACTCTTACAGATGCAAGAAAGGGGACTCGTACACTGTAGAAAGATTAATTCTTAATTATCCAGAAAATTCCATTGCCCCGAATCCCACACTCTGCTGCTTTCTTTTACTCCAGGATTTACCATGTACATCAGGAAAGGATTTTACTGACTTTTCCCTCTATCCATAATCACACAGGGTGTTCAGCCATTTTTCTTTTCTACATTGTTCTGCTCCTTTGGAAGGGAATGAGAGACCCTCTCCAGGCATGAATGAAATAATCCAACTATGATTTCAAGGGACCATGAGCTTCTTTTTGAAGCACCACTAAAGTCAGGGGGTAAAAGTGGACACTAGGGTTATTGGTGTGGACAGCATAAGTGAGAGTTGGAGAAGGAAGGCGGAAGGGTATCCCGATGACAGTTTGGTGTGTAAAGAGGGTTGTTTAAAAGAAGCAAGGGCCCAGGCCAGAGGAGCAGAAGAGGACGCAGCAAAGGGCTCCATTTAAGCCATGCTGGATTAACCATCCCTTATAGGATCTGAAGATGTGAGAATGGCGTGAGCTGAACCCAGAAAGGAAGAAAATTAGAGTTAGCAAAAGCGCTGCACCTGCCAGGAAGTATATGATTATCAGGGCTATAGAATTTAAGATATTAAAGAGAAACCCACTCCTTGAAACATACTCCTACAAAGAAGACTGCAAAAGCTTTACAAACAGGAATGTTGCTTTGAGATTTGTGAAAATGCCCTCAACTTAAATCTCCAGCTGACAAAGAAATTTCCAAGTCACTGATGTCGAGTGCAATAATAAAAATGAAATAAAATACATCTTTGAATCCTGGCCTTACCACTTACTAACAGCATGGCCCAAGCACATCATTTCTTATTTCTGAATCTAAATGTTTTCACCTGTAAAATAGTACCTACTTCATTAGGAACATAGTGGGAATTAAATGAAAGAATGTATTGAAGTATTTATTGAGTACAGAGGTGTTTCATCATAAGCCCTAGATACACGGCTGTGGCTGTGATTAGGATTATCAAGGCAGGGGCAGGGCTGTTTACCCAAGATGCTAATCAGCTTTTCTGTGGCCTTAGCAGACTTTCCTCTACAAACCTGAGCTTGTAAATCTAGTGATCAAGTGTATATGAGTCTGACTATAGCGCTTAAGATAAGCTGTAGACAGCTTGAAATTGAACCCCAGATCTGCTATCTACCAAGGAGTGAGTTGGGACATATTATGTAATGTCACTGAGCCTCATTTTTTTAATCTATGAAATGGCATGATGACAGTACTTACCTTACAGCAAACTCAAAGCATTGTGATGATTGATTTTAAGAAGACTGTGGGTGTATTCTCCCTAGCTCAGACCCAAGGGGTTACCCCTTTCCTGCTGTCCTTTGTACCTTTTCTCCCTACCTGTTATGTTTATGGTTCCCTTCCCACTGTTGGAAAGTGGCACAGTGAGGGTTCCACACCCATGAAAGTCATATTCCATATTGGGGACCCCATGCAAGCAAATTTCAGGTTCTAATATTCAAACTGCACTGCCACGGTTGCTGCCTCAGAATCATCACACAATTCCTCATTGTTACAGGGCTCTGCCCAAATATCAGCAGCTGAAATCATAATTAATGTTATTAGGGGCAACAACAAGAAGGTGGAGCTGGGGCGGGGGCTGCACAATTACCCAACAGTAAAATCAACCTCCAGGAAACAATCCTTGTTAATTGTCCAGAAAAGAAAAGCTTCCATCTCCCCTCCCACTTCCTATTCCTTCTGAAATCCCTTTCAGAAAGACAGAGACATAAGTATAGATTAGAGCTCAAATAAATGGCAAGTGAGTCAAAATATTTAAAAGGAAAGAATCTCTGATTCATATGCCGCTGATTGCAGCTTCTAATTGCTCCTTTCACACTGAATGGGCTTCCCGGGTAAGACTGGGAAATCGAGCGGGCCCCAGTGCAGCAGCCAGGTGTGGGGTTCTCCCTCACATGACTGTGCTGTGCCGGCACCGACACTCAACAATGGAGCACCAGAGGCCAGGAAGGAACTGTGAGCATGTCCCAGGAGATGTTTGGGGCATTAGAATACTGAAGCCACGGAATAGGGAAGTTGCGCTGAATCGTAGTTTAGAACCCAGATTGTAAGGGAGAATAGACCTGCTATTAATCCACACTTCCTGTGTGGTCTTAGACAAATGACTGAATCCTCTCTAAGGCCCAGTCTCCCCGCCTATGAAATTTCATAGGACTAATGACAGAATTAAATTAAACTGTGGGTATACACCTTGCAGCACAGTGCCTGGCACCTATTAGAGGCTCTACAATTTAGCCATTCAACATGTGTTTAGCCAAAAAGAATGACTTGATGCTTGTAATGTAAATCTCAGATCCAGAGAGGGCAGGCATTTGCCCAGAGTTACTCATCTAGTTATTAGAACTCAGTATTATTTCCCTGGCTGGTGTAATTTAATCATTCCTCCAACTTTTGGGCAAGCCCACCCCTGCAGCATCATGCTCCTTTAGAGCTGGGTGATCTCAGGGACACCCTGGGACCACAGGTGCCCCCACAGATTTCCCTAATGGGTTCTCTTCTTCTCCCTTCTAATCTGAAGTTCTCCATTCTCTCTAGGTTAGGCAACAGGGCAGAAAGGGGACGAACAATTCCTGAATTCTCTTATATACCAAATACTGTCCTTGGCATGTTAAATATATTCATCTCCGTGTTTATTCTTCCTTACTCCCTGTGAGTAAGTATTTTTGTTCTCAATCTGCAGGGAAAAAACTGAGGCTATTCAGGGTTGCATTGTATCTTCTGAAGCTGATCTGTTGAAGTCTTAACCCCCGAGAACCACAGAATATGACCTGAGTTGTAAATAGGATCATTGCAGGCATGATTGGGTTAAGTAATATGAGGTAATGAGGGTAGGCCCTAATCCATTATAACTGTTGTCATTATGAAAAGAGGAAATTTGGACACAGAGGGGTGCCCAAGGGAGAATGCTACATGAAGATGAAGACAGACATTGGGGGTGATGTGACTACAAGCCGAGGAACATCAGGATTGCCAGCAAACCACTAGAAGCTAGGGAGAGACCTGGAACAGATTCTTCAACACAGCCTTCAGAGGGAGCCAACTCTGCCAGCACCTTGATCCAGCCTCCAGAACTGGGAGACAATAAGGTTCTGTGGTTTAAGCCACCAGTATGTGGTACTTTGTTATGGCAGCCCTAGCAAACTAATGAAATAACTGTGGACACACATATAGCCACTCAGTTATTCAAGCCAGAAACCTGGGAGTTATTATTGATTCCTTGCTCTCTCTCTTATTCCTCAATCCAATCCATGGCAAAATCCCACTGATGCTTTTCCTTCTTGGTATGTCTCAAATACGTCACCTCTTTCCATCTCCATTGCCACCACCATGGTCCAAGCTCCCATCATCTCTCAGCTTGGTCAGCACAAACACATTGAATCAGGCTTCCCTGACTCTTGGCCTAGCCCAACGCAGATCCATTCTCTTACAAACGTCAGGGTAATCTTCATCAAATAAATCAGATTGCATTACTCCCCTGCTTAAAAACCTTCCAAAGGCTCTCCTGTCCTCTTGGGATAAAACCGAAACTCTTTGCCAAGGCCAGCAATCCTAGTCTCTATGCCAATCCTACCTAATTTTACCTCTAACTTATGTGCTTCATCCACACTCAGTTACTTTCGGTTATTCAGGCTGGATGGACCAAGCTCCTAGCTACCTCATGGTCTTTATGCATGCTGATTCTTATGCTTGGAATGCTTCTCCATCCACCTTCCACCCATATTTTCCCTTCAGCTAACTCCAATGTAGCCTTCAACTCTCAACCTCAATGATTCCTCAAAGAGACCTTTCCTGGCCACAACCACCCTCTAAGTGATTTCCACATTGTTATTCTCTGACTGGGCACCATGTTCTTTATTCTTCAAAGACCTGATGACAGTTTGATATCAACGCATTATTTAACGTAAAGACTTCTGTCATGAGTGACACAAGGTCAGACATAACCAGGTCCATAAATATTTGTGTCTTTCCACAAGGTCAGACTTTGTGTGATTTTGTTTGCTTGTTCGTTTGTTTGTTTTGAGACAGAGTCTCACTCTGTCGCCAGGCTGGAGTGCAGTGGCACGATCTTGGCTCACCACAACCTACGCCTCCCAGGTTCAAGCGATTCTCCTGCCTCAGCCTCCCAAGTAGCTGGGATTATAGGCACCCGCCATTATGCCCAAGTAATTTTTGTATTTTTGTAAAGATGGGGTTTCACCATGTTGGCCAAGCTGGTCTTGAACTCCTGGCCTCAAGTGATCTACCTGCCTCTGCCTCCCAACGTGCTGGGATTACAGGTGTCAGCCACCAGGCCTGGCCAAGGTCAGACTTTAATTGATGCTATCTCAATCATAAAAGCCACAAGCTACATGGGATTCCCAAGGAGGCAATTCTCCTCAACACTACCACTTCATTCGGTATTAGAGCCATGGGCACACAGGCTCAAACCATTCCACAGGTCAATCTGTATTGCAAACCATACGTAGTAGTATAATTAATCAATATATAAATGTTGGAGATTAAAATTTCACACCAGAGTGATATTTAACATGAAGAGAAAACAGGAATAGCAAAAAAAGGGGGATTAGGAAGCAGTCCAAGGAAAGTGACATGGACAAGGAGAGTGTCCTGGTTTGATCCTGACAGTCATCAGTGTATTGCAAGGAAGAGTCCTTGATTTGGCCAGAGCCTCCTGCAGCAAATTCCAGGTGCCAATCATGAGTGACAGCCAGACAGGGCTGGTCAAGACAACCATCTTGAGCTGGTGAAGTCCTGCTACTTTTAAGGCCCTTGAGTCCTCTGGTGAGGACTGATAGTAAAGGGTTATGCCCTTATCTGGTTGGATGTTGTCTCTATTGATTAAGTGAACATCTTGTCCATGTTGGCATAATGCCCTTTGAAATGTAAAAATCGAGTCTTTTTTTAAGATGGTGTCACTTATGTTGAGGGTGTTCTGTACTACTTCCTGAGGAGACTTTATGAGAAGGAGGACCTCATGTGTGGGTCTCCATTGTATCCCCAGTGCTGAGTACACAGTGCTTAGAATATTGCTGACATGCAATACATAGTTGTTGAATAAATTCATGAAAGTCAGTGCCGGTATCCAAGCTAGGTTTCATATGTCTGAGGTTCTTCTACCATAACATACAGGAATCACCTCTTGAAGGCCGTAATTTAAATTAAACCATTCCATAACTTTTGTTTCTGATTAGGATGAAGTAGCTTAACTCAGACCATCATCCTACTGAAAACAAGTATAAACGTTGGATTAAAGTAAAATACCAAAAAAGAATCTGTTTAACAACATCAGAGAACAATCAAGGTAGCCAGGACTTGAGGACACAAGATCTCAGAGAAAAGAGATTCAGAGAGAAGCGAGCCTGGCATTTTGGTCCACTTTCTGCCTTAAGGCATTTGCTGAATCTTAAACTGGGTGAGAATGAGAGGCCAAGAAACCAAGTGGAGGGCATCTGCATAGGGGCTAAAAAAAACTCTCACAGAGCAGGAGAGACAAAATTTGGAGTGAGTTCACAGATGCTACGAAGGAGGGGCCCTGGTAAACACGCCAAACTTCCAGTTAAGACCAAGAATAAGGAGAAACTGGAAATAGACCAATCCTCACTAACTCCCAGCTTAGAACCATCTCAGTCACTGGTTGGGTAAGCTTGATCTGTCCCCACTCTAACTACAGGCCGGAATAAAATAAAGTCTTCTTGGGAGAAGGATGACATCATCTAGAACATGTACAAGTTTTTGTACATGATGTCCAGCATTTTCCTCATTGAGACCCCAAAAAGTCTATCATCTTCAAAGAAGACCTAATGTGAATTCCACGTAAGTCTGAATCTGATTGGTCAGGCTCAGGCAGCTCTCAGGGGTGGAGGAGAGAATGAGGAGGAGAATCCTGAGTGACCAGACAAAGCTAACAATTTTGAATTGTTAACTGAGAGCTCCACTGACTCAAATTTCACCTGGAAAATGGAAAGCTGCCTACTGTGCAGTCAGCATGCAGACATAAGGAAGTCCTACACAGAAAGCATGCAAAGCACATGTCAGCGAAGGTCCTACTCCCCTTTTGACCAGCTTAAAATAGGCTTCAATTATTAGAATAATGTAATGCTCCAGCTAGAAGGACCTTTGAAATTTGTCTAAGCCCAACCTTTAAACTCTTTGCTTTTATGAACTTAGAGGCCCCAAGATGGGAAATGGCCCTTCTATGACCATTTAAAAAATTCAGTTCGTTCTTGAACCCAAATAACTGGGCTCCCTGTGCAGCCAGAGTCCCTGCTTCACTGCCTTGCTAAAGCTCCAGGCTCAGACAACTCTAGCCCGCAACCTATCAACACTGCAAACAGCTTCAACAAAACTATAAATGTCATGTTAGATGTCAGATGATAAATGTGATTCCTCCTCAGCAAAGGAGCCCTAATGGGAGAATACAATGGGATTCCCAAGGAATTAAATTCTGCATCTTCCCAAGGACATCACAACAATTTCTCATTTATAGTGTTGTCCTAATACATACAAAGGAAGTCATAATTCACTATTATTTAAAATAGTCATCAAGTCCTGGCTTTTATAACTCCACATTGGGCAGGATGTTTTTTATCAAGTAGCAGCTGGGCTTTTACAAAACCCAAAGCTGGCGCCTCTATCTATGCTGTTACCTGGAAAACAGTGATGGAGTTTCAGCATCTGGGGAAAGGGCAGCCAATGGGGTGTTAGGAGGGTCAGATTCTAGTCCTGGCTTTGGCACTCTCTGGTCTAGGGGCTTTGGGCAAAAAAGCTCAAAATAATGATAATACTTGCTGAGCTCTGTGTTAAGAGCTCACAAATATCCTCCTGTGTGAGAATGGGGACTGAGGAAATGGAGGCTCAGGGGCTTTTGCATAGGGCCATGGAACTGATAGAACAGCTGAAATTCAATCTCAATTACGGGGCATTTGGCCTAGAACCTAAATCTTTTTTGTTTTGTTGTAGTATATTTGTTTTTATTTGTTTTTACCAATGTCCTGTTGCCGTAGCTTCCTCATCAGCATGCAACCCTAGTGTCAGCTGAAGCCTCCCATCCCTCAGATATCTAAATAACCTTAACTCAGACATCATCTCATCCACTGCCTGTGGCAGACCATAATTTCTCTAAATCTTCAAGGATGTGCCTTATCCTGGGTGTCTTCGACTTTGGATCTGCAAGTACAGAACTGTCCCTATCCATTCCACAGCAGCATTCCCAGATAAGAAACTCAAGCCTATGCATCTAAAAAAGAAAAAGGAAAAGTGCAACAATGAGTCTATTGGGTTAGTGACTTTAAAAACAATTCAAGAGTTCACAGGAGGAATCGCAGCGCACGGTTCAGCCTCATCCTCACCCCACCCCATCTGCCTGACTCTCTCAACTCTTCTCCCTTCTCCCTCCTTCTCCCAAATCCCCAAAAATGTCTTCAGAGCAGCAGCATTGGCCCCTTTTCAGAGGCCTTAAGGTTGGTCAACATTCATGAACTACAAGGACTCACCTGCCCAAGCAGGCTTTTCCAAACAAACATTGTCTCAACACACAGCACTCTCTCTAAATGGTAGCCTCAGGCATTGGCTAAGAAAACAAATCTTTTTCTATACCTTACATCCAAAATACAGAGGTGAAAAGGATCAAAGATACCAAAACTGGGTTTTATAAACCCATAGGATCATGAACTATTGTCAGTATTTCCAAAAGTGAGATAACTTCTGCACATTTATTTTCAGTGAAGGTATATACAATGTTAGATGTCTGTTTGGGGTTTAAAATTATATCAGTTCTGTGTAGTATCTGTGGTTTTCTCACGCTGATCAAAAACTCTGATAGACACCTATTTATGTTCCTGGTTCAATAAAAGAGCTCACATCAATCTCTTATTATTTCACATTTGTTCATTCACTCATTCAATAAACATTTATTGATCAATTACTATATGCCAGGCTTGTGTATACTGTGGTAAATATGATAAAGTCTCTGCCTTCAAGGTGGTGACAAACAGCAAATAGATGAATATATTTTCATAGTAGTAGTAGATGATGATGTGGGAATTCAGAATTTGGGGATATATGTTTGAGTAAGTCTCCCATTTAAGCCCAATCTGAAGATTTCAAATCAGTTTTACAAGTTTTTCTGCAACGGTTTTAACCCAAAACACATTCTGAGGACGTGAACCCAGATGAGATTTGGTGTCTGGTCTTCATTGGATTGCAAACATTAAATATTTCTTTTGGGGACACTTGACACTACTGCAGCAAATGCTACAGGCTGCACAGTGACAGCCCTAGTTCAGTACCTGATTTGCATACAGTGCATCTTGGTTCTTAATTTAGACCTGGGTGCCAAAGCCTTTTCCACTGAAAGGTAATAAGACAGTGAAAGATGGCTCAGAAACAGCAAAGTGCCTGAAAGTTCCTCTTTTGCTCTTTCATCTCCACAGACACGTAATTAACCAGGCAGCCCCTTCCCACCGCTTTCGTGACTCTCAGTCAGAATGAGTCTTCTCAGGGCACAATCAAGTGCTTTCACAGCTTTAAAGTCACAGGTTTTCAGTGAATGTAGCTTGTCCATTTCCATTCCATTTCAGAACATGCGGGCAAAAGATTACTCTTTGCCAAGTGAATAAGAAATGGGGGATAGAGGGGAAGGCAGACAACCAAAGAGAATCTATATTCCAAAGGTGACAAGTAACTCTGGAGATGTTTAAACATACAGGACTACGAGCAGCCTTTCAAGATTCCATAGGCTCACTGAAGGTAGAGTTGAAGAAAGTCTCAGAGACAGTGCAAGTCTAATTCTGTGCATGGGCACGAGGAGAAACTGAGTTCCAAAACGGAAGAGCGGTCTTTCCACACACGGTCACGTGGTTGGTGGCAGAACAAGGACTAGAACTCTGACTATCTGAACAGCACCCTTTCCATCACACCAGACCACTTCCATATTCCCTTTCTTCACTTATCCTTTTCCATGTTGGTTTTATTAATTTGTCCTGCACGTGGAGTCCTCCCTTTTGTACTTACGCAAATGCTCCCTCACTTTCAAAGACCATTCTCTAGTCCATGTGCTTTTTGAAGAAGTTACCCCAGTTACTCTAGGCATAATTTCTGCTTTGTTCACCCAAATCACCACATTTGTAATCTGAGTCATGTGCTTGTTTGTGTTATATCTTGCAAGTGACAATTTACAATTTAAATTGTCTTAAGCAATAAGAAAAAGGAATCTTTTGTTAGTTGCAAAATTGAAAAGTCCAGGGGTGGATCTCATTTCAGGCATGACAGGATCCTGGAGCTAGGACGACAGCCTCACTATTTTTTCCACCTCTCTGTTTCTTAGGCAGGGTCTCCACCTTGGGAGAGCAAGATGGCTTCAGGGAGCTCCACGTAGAATTGTGTCATCTTAACAGCTCCAGATGGAAGCAGATTCTCTCTTTCCCAGCAGTTCCACAGAATTCCCACATAGGAAGAGTCTCATTGGCTCAGACTGGGTCATGTGTCTGTTAGCCCACTATGCTCACCTCCTCCTGGACCCGGGAGATAACTGTCATCATCCAATGGTTAAAGTGCCAGTATAAGGACACTGGTTATTATTTATGACTTGTGGATGATGTAGCATGATGGTGTCAATGGCAAACTGAGACACTGAGAAGACTTGCTAAAGTCAGTTTTTGCAACCATAATGCTGAAGTTTTATAGTATGATGTCTCACAGGGAGCTTCCTGAAAGCTGATAGCAGCTTTTGCCTTACAGGGACAATTTCATCACCACCAACCCAAGAGCATTTTCCAAGAGGAATTGAAGCCCCTCAAAAAGTTGAAGTCTCTGAACATCCCATAGCCTGTTGTCTCCTGCTATAGTCTGCTGATAATATGTCCTTTGAGCTTATCAGAGTAATGTGTAACTTCCGTAAGAGTGAAGTTCAGAAAATGCATTTTTGAAAGTTTCTGATGACATTGTCCTCATCTATGAACCAATCACTGTAGCCACAGATATGGGATGTTCCAGTTGCTCAGGGCTGGGTCACATGACTACCTGGGCCACTGCACATGGCCACAAGGCAGAAACGATTATAGTGTTGGCTTCTTTTAATAGTATATTTCTTCTGGAAAACACTGAAGAGCTCCTAAGAGCATGGAGTTTGGGAGTGGTGATTCCACCAAGGAAAACCACAGTCTGTTGTCAGAAAAAGAGGAAATGGATGTTGAGTGGGGGAAAAAAATGAAACTCTGTACTAAGCATTGTTCTCCCATTACTTCATATGTATAAACCTTGCTTTTCCCAAATCAAGTACAAGCTCATTCATGAAAACAGAACTCAGTATCTAACTAATAATCAATATATTCTTATTGATTAGTCAAAAGCAAATATTTATTGGGCATCCACAGAGAACAAGATGCTATGATGCCTAGAGAAATCTTGAAGATCCAGATTTGAGACTTTAGTTTAAGTGCGACAAACAAATCCTGAATATCCACTGCATGTCAAACACAGTGCTAGTGCTAAGGATGCAGAGTTGTATATGATACCACCCCCGCCCTTAAAAATCCTCCCTTAGAGCAAAAACAGCAATACCAACATTTATGGAGTGTCTACGACGTGCCTATATTCCATATACATTAATCTTAAGTCTTAGTACAACCCATGCAAAGTATGATATATTTAGTTTAATATGATTTTACGGAATCCCAGAGAATGACACTTCAAACCTGATAGTCAAACTTAGAGGTCAAACAAAATGTTAAGAATGTGCAGCTAATTAGTAGAGTGGAGAAATCTGGTTATGAGGTGGCTCAGAATTGGTTCTTATAATCTAGATATGTAGATAGTAAAATAGCTTTAAAAAATCCATCACACAAGTACTTTTTGCAGTCTTTCTCTTCTGAAGAATTCTGAAAAGCCCTTAAGACCTCATTGCTTGTCTCTGTAAACACGTTCACACGCCCTTCTTTAATCTTACTTCTCAATGAATTGCATCCTCAACCTTTTTCTATATGAATTTCAAAGCTATTCAACCTATTAGAGGAGCTCAGTGCCAGAAAAATACGATGTATTATAATAACTATTTTGGCCATAAGTCTTTTTTTTCTATAATGGAGCATACTCTTTGTGGCCACTGAACCCTACTTCTGGTTGATTAGGCTCTTAGTATTTAATAAGCTTCAACAGGAAATGAGTAGAATTAGTACAGTGTCTTGAATAATGAGCTGTTAATGTATTTTTAATGACCAAGATGTTCCAACAAGAAACTTGTTGATTTTTGTCACTAAAACGTTATTGGAAAAATGATCTGCACGTAGCCTGGATGGTGTTTTATGTGAAGTGAGATGATGTTTTACTACATTCCAAGTACTCTTTTACAAGCCAACTTGATTTAGGGAAGTTGTTACAGGAAGAGGAAAGAGCTTAGCAATTAGAACTGAGTATAAACTGTAATTTTTTTAGGATTTCAGTCAGAAAAAAATGTATTTCTTTTTTTTTTTTTTCTTAGATGGAGTCTTGCTCTGTTGCTCTGGCTGGAGTGCAGTGGCATGATCTCGGCTCACTGCAACCTCTGCCTCCTGGGTTCAAGCAATTCTCCTGCCTCAGGCTCCCAAGCAGCTGGGATTACAGGCACCCAGCACCGCACCAGGCTAATTTTTGTATTTTTAGCAGAGACGGGGTTTCACCATGTTGACCAGACTGGTCTTGAACTCCTGACCTCATGATTCACCCACCTTGACCTCTCAAAGTGCTGGGATTCCAGGCATGAGCCCCGCTCCCAGCCAGAAATATATTTCTTATAGAGGATCTCACTTTGTCTCTTTTGTTCCTTGCTTGATAGTAGTTATTAACCCATTTTACAGATAGACAAAGTGGAAAAGCTTGTTCTGCTTTTTTTTTTTCTGTAAAATAGAAGGATCATTTCTGCCTGGGTCTGACTTTTAGTGCAAGAGATTATATAAGCTTTCTGGGTCTCAGTTTCTTTATCTGTTAAATTAAGATAATAAAGTGCACGTGTCACAAGATATTGTCAAAACTAAATGAGATAATTCATGTAAAACACTACTAGATCTTTCTCTTCTGTGTTCCTTAGGGCAAGTTAGTTAATATCTCCTTAAGATATTACTCGTTTGGGAAAATTTTGCATTTTAGTAGCCTTTAATACTCTAATTGCATCGTGAGCTCCCTAAGGTCATTGTGAGCTCCCTAATTGTACTTTAGACATTTTTCTTTTTATTCCTTGCATTTAGCACAATACTGGGCTCAGAGCAGGTGATAGATAAACACCTGTCAAAAGATTGCCTCCAAGGTGTCTTCCAGGACTTACATGCTGTAATTACTTCCAACAGACTTCTCCTTAAGGAGATACAGAATGTAAATTTGTAACTAGAGTCATCTGTTTCTTTTGTAGAATCATGGCCCAAGAATCCCAGGTTTCAAGTTAAGAAGCACAAAATTGGTTCATTCAGTGATCATTCACTATGACGTCAAAACCCTGCAATTCCAGGATAGTAATTAATTTAATTGCAATGAATCTATGGCTAGACACTGTCTCTCCAGCAAAAATGTAGCTGCAAATGCTTCCTGGGGGCAAATTTGAAGAGCAACATGAAGTAGAGTTGACCCCAGAAGAGAATAAAGAAAAAAGCTAAATATCCAGGATATTTGCATGTAGTGTTTCATTTTAGATGGTGATTTTTGGTATTTAAGTGGATTGGGATATAAGGTAGGAAGAAGTAATGAAATGAGAGAATATTTGCCTCTAATATACAATTGATGATGATAACGATGATAGTTACCATTTATGAGCAGTTACTACATGAAAGTGCCATGCCAAGCAATTTATATCCATTGTTTCATTTCCTCTCCATAGCTACGCTAAGAGGTAAATGCTGCTACTGCTTCCATTTTACAAATGAAAAAAAATGAGGCTCAGAGAAGTTAATTCCTTTGACAATGTCATATAGTCAATATGTAGTAGAGGCAGAATTTGAACCCAGTTTTGATTATTTTAAAATAGCATATTTAGCCAATTCTATAGCTGAATCCTAAACTTCTCTCTTCTTCTAATGCAAACAATAAATTAAATAGTAATTTAAGTTTTATAACTACTACATGTTAAAAAGAAAAATCCCATGTTGGATAAGCAGATTTATTTAACAATGTAATAATAACAATTTCCAGGGCCTTATCAAGGGTAAACTATGAATCAGAAATTTTATACAGTGATATTGTGGGTTTTATCTCTTATCTACAACTCTGCAAAGATATAATAGCCCATTTTACACATGAGAAAACTAAACTCATGCAACTAAAACAACTTCCCTTATGCCCAGAGGTGACAAGTGGCAGAGGACGGATCTTGAATGCAGGCCCTGATTTTTCCTTTGATCTCTGCTGAGGTAGTATTATACCAGGAACATACTCTGCTATATGGAAAACGTGGTTGGAGATAAGCTATGGAAAAGACATTATAATTCAGCCTACTTTTTAAGTTCTGAGTCTCAAGAGGGTTGTTTTGTTTGTCTTGCTTTTGCTCTTAACGAAATTATTCAAAGGCGTCTCTCAAATGTTTGGGATTTGAGTAAGAAATGCCAAAACATGCTCGTTCTCTTAAGAATGTTCTTCTCTGTCTATTAAAATCTCTATGTAATTTCAGGCAAAATTTAATTCATATGTTTCTGATTCACTTCCCAAACTTACCACCATGTTTTCAGAGGCCATTTAAAGTCTATGACTTTTGCAGTTGCTCTGAGCTACTTGTCTTTAAAACAGGAAGTTAGATTTTTTTCATAAGGGCAGAGGACTTGGCCTCAGAGGAAAGGGGATGTGTTCCAAGTCCCAAGCCACAAAGAGCATGTGGTTTCCAAACCTGGCTGGTGTCTGCTTCTCCACCCCTCTACTGCAAGCCTCAGCACAGTGTCGTTTCTCTCAACACCCAGAATTGGAATTTATCTCCCTTTTCTGTTCAAAGTTCATTATAGTATTTGAATCTAATTTTAAGAACAATCAGAGAAGAAAAAGAAAGACATCCAAATCAGAAAGGAAGAAGCAAAATCCTTGTTTAAAGATGACATGATTCTATATGTAGAAAGCTTTAAAGACTCCACACCAAAAAATTAAAAAATAAAAACTGTTAGAACTAATAAATGAATTCAGTAAAATAGCAGGATATAAAGATCATCGTACGAAAATTAGTAGCATTTCCTTATATCAACCACTACCTACCCAAAAAGGAAAATCTAGAAAATAATTCCATTTACAATAGCATTATAAAGAATAATTATAAAGCTATGATAATCAAAACTGTATGGTACTGAAATAAAGATAGATACATAGACCAATGAAAGAGAAATAAAACCAAATATACAAGGTCAAGTAATTTTCAACAAAGGCACTAAGAATACCAAAAGGGGAAAGGATAGCCTCTTTAATTAATGATGTTGGGAGAACTGCATACCAACATACAAAAGAATAAAATTGAACCCTTATCTTACACCTACCAAAAATCAATTCAAAATGGATTAAAGACTTAAAAGTAAGAATTGAAACCATAACATTCCTAGAAGAAAACAAAGGGGAAAACTTCTTGACATTGACCTTCACCACGATTTTTTGGATATGACACCAAAAGTTCAGGGAACAAAAGCGAAAATAAACAAGTGAGACTATATCAAGCAAAAATACTTCTAAGCAGCAAAGGAAACAATCAACAAAATAAAAAGGCAATCTGTGAGCTGGGAGAATCTACTTCTTGGTTAATTATTTTTAATGCATTGAAAGTTATTGCACAAATAACAGAACTGCTTTTTTTAAAAGATGAAAAATAGGAACTATGTTTAAAATAAAAAATACTTTTACTCTTTTCCAAGTTTCCTTCCAATTCTTGTTTACATATACTCACAAATTTTTACACAGCTACAATGAAAGTGAATATATGATTTGGTATCATACAAATGTTACTTAATCATAAGTATGTTTCTTGGTTGCTGTTTGGTCTAAATTGTTTTTAATGACTGCATAATATGCTATAAAGTTGAAGTCCCATAACATAAATTCAGGAGTTTCAGATTCTTTCAAACAGTTTGAGGTATGTATAAAGAGTTAATACATTCAGAGTTCCATTTCTGGTATGGTAAATTAAACTACTAACAGACTGACCCTTCTGTAAATAACTACAAACTCTGGAGAATATGTGAGGGGAAAAAAACTATCAGAAGGCCACAGAAAATGAACAAAAGCAGATACATTTCAGAGGAAAATTAAAACTTGAAGGAAGGGACCAGTACAGAGTGAGTTTCTGGTTTGTGTAGTTTTAGCCTTAGGTGAGACCACAATAGTAGCACAACATGAAGCAGCTAAAACTCCAAAGAAAATCCATCATTTTTCTAACCAGAAGAACCAGAATACAAGAGACTGGGCAAGCATAGCCACTGGTCAGTAAGAGGAAAATCCCAGAAAAGAGAGGTCCAGAAAAGGGTGCCCCCAATTCTATTTAAAACCCTGTCCAAGTCTCTGGGTGTACCCTATGGCAGCTAAAACCAAACCAAGATTTAAGCTGCCAGCCATCACAGGCAAAAGTTTACACTTAGAGTCAAACCAAGTTAATTGTCAGCTAAAACAAAAACATCAAACCTCCTGCAAGAAATATAATAGAATTCAGTCTTTATACATGTACACGTATGTTTATTGCGGCACTGTTCACAATAGCAAAGACTTGGAACCAATCCAAATGACCATCAATGATAGACTGGATAAATAAAATGTGGCACATATACACCATGGAATACTGTGCAGCCATAAAAAAAGATGAGTTCATGTCCTTTGCAAGGACATGGATGAAGCTGGAAACCATCATTCTCAGCGAACTAACACAAGAACAGAAAACCAAACATCAAATGTTCTCACTCATAAGTGGAAGTTGAACAATGAGAACACAGGGACACAGGAAGGGGAACATCACACACCGGTGCCTGTTGGGGGATGGGGGACTAGGGGAGGGATAGCATTAGGAGAAATATCTAATGTAGATGATGGGTTGATGGGTGCAGCAAACCACCATGGCACGTGTATACCTATGTGACAAACCTGCACGTTCTGCATACGTACCTCAGAACTTAAAGTATAATTAGAAAGAAGAATTCAGTTTTTATATCATTGCATATGTATCATTTGCAATATCTAGTATACAATTCAAAATTACTCAACAAATGAAGAACCAAAAAAAAATGTGAATCGTTTTCTAGGGATGACCAAGCTCTAAAATGACCCAGATGTTGGAATTATCAGTCAAGGACTTCAAAGCAGTAAAACGTTGCTAAATGAGATAAGAGGGAAAAACTTGTAATAAATTAAAAATAGGAAACCTAAATAGATAACTGAAAAATATTTTAATATTTTTAAATTAAAATATTAAAAACAAATATTTTTAATAATAATGAAATACTTTGGAAGTCAGATAAATGAAAGAGAGATAAATGAAAGTGAGGAAAAATGGGACTGAAAAATATATCTGATTTTTTAAATAAAAAGTGCTGGATGAGTTTAATAGCAGAAGGGAAATGACAGAAAAGGGCATCGGTAAACTAAAGACAGAGCAATGAAAACAATGTAATCTGAAAAAGAAAAAAAAAGATTTTTAAAAATGAACAACACACCACCTCAGAGAACTGTATAAGTAGTTTCTTTAAAACATGGATAAGTAGTTTCTTAGAAAAAGAAGGAAAAAATAATAGAATAGAAAAAAATATGTAGAGAAATAATAACAGAAAACTATCCAATTTTGGTTGAGATAAATAAATGTACAGATTCAAAATACTCATCAGAACCCAAACAGAGAAAAAAAATATGTCTAACACATTGTAGTTAAATTGCTGTAAAGCAAACCTAAAGAGAAAATCTTGAAAGAAGACAGAAAAACAACACATTACATATAGGGGACTGATGACTGAGATGACCACAAAATTCTTACCAGAAATCAGGGTGGTCAGAAGATAGTGGAGCAACATCTTTATAGTGCTACAAACTCTATCAATCTGTCATGCTATATTCTGGGGCATAATTCTATATCCAACCACTTCAAAAAGGAGGCTGAAATAACATTTTCATAGAAAAGAAAATGAAGACAACTTTTTGGTAGCACACTTGTACTACAAGAAATGATAAAGGAAGTTTGTCAAACCTAATGAAAATGATGCAGTGGGAAACCAAATAACCAGAAAGAGCATCAGAAATGGTAAATATCTGGATAAATATAAAAGCTATTTTTACTCTTAAATTCCTTAAAATACATATGACAGTTTTAAGGAAAAATTACAGTATTAACTTGCTAGGTTTATACTGTAAGTAGATAGACAACCTATAACAACTATAGCATAAATAATGCAGAGTAGGCGGACAGAACTAAATGGAACTATATTCCTGCAAGTGTTATATAGTTTATGTGATGTGGCACAATATTAGCTCTAATTAAACTCTAAGAATTAAAAAAAAAATTATCTTGTTGTCCCCTAACTACTAAAAATATAATACAAAGAGTCATAGCTAAAAAGCTAATAGAGAAATTAAGTGAAAATTCTAAAATATATTCAAAAATCCAGAAGAAGACAAAAACACAGGGGAAAACAGAAATCAGATATTGAAATGATAGGCATAAATCCAACCATGTCAATGATCATATTAAAAGGTAATGGACTAGTAGCTTAAGATGTTAATAATAGGTGAAGTTGGATGTGGGATATATGGCAACTCTCCAAAGTATCTTTGCAATTTTCCTGCAAATCTAAAACTGTTATAAAATATACAGTCTATTTTTAAAGAGGTAATGGACTAAACACACCAACTAAAAGCCAGAAATTAACAGAATCGATATAAAAACAAGACTAGACTATATGCTCTCTGTAGGAGATATACTTTAGACATACAGGCACATAAAGATGGAAAACAAAGATGTCCCATACATATCCATGGTGTCTATAGGTATACCATGTACACAATAAACAGAAGACTAGAGTAGCCACTAGTTTTTAATTTAATATATTAAATTAAAATTAAACATATTTGGAGACCAAAACAAAGTAATACCAGAGATAAACAGACAGACGTTTCAAAATAACAAAGGGTCAATTCATCAAGAAGATGTGGTAATTATAAATATGTAAATGCTAATAACAAGCTTCAAGCAACATAAAACAAAAGTTGACAGAATCAAAAGAATAAATTGATAAATCATAGGAAATCGTAACGCCACTTTCTCACTAATTGATAAAATGAATTGGGTGCTATAATGGAGACCCCAAATATCAGAAGCTAGAATAAACAAGCAAAAAAAGCTGTTTACATCTCTCTTTCTATCTTGTTGATCCACTGTCCCCAGGAGATTGCCCTTATCCCCATGGCCATGCTGGCTGGTCACCAAATCCTCACTCTGTCCAGTAAGAAGAGGAAATGTGGAAAGGGCGTGTCCTGTCCCTTTAAGATAATGACCAGCAGTAGCACACATTTCTGCTCACATATCACTGGTCGGAATTTAGTCACACAGCTACCCCCAGCTGCATAAAGGAATGGAAAACATGGTCTTTATTTTCTGTGGCTAAATGCCCTGCTATAAATCAGGGGTCCTGTTACTATGTAAGGATGGAAGAAGAAATATCAGGCTATGATTAGAAGTCTTAGACATACCTGATTTTCATAATGTCTTTACTTGTAGAAGAAAGGAGTTCTTTGAACTAGCAAAACAATAGGTTTGCTATTGTTTTGGGGTCTTTTTGTTGTTGTTTTTTGTTTGTTTGTTTGTTTGCTACGATCATGTCATGTGATTGTAGATCTTAAAGCCAGAGAAACCTTAGGGGATCGCTTGGTGTAGCTTCCACTTTTAGTGTGAAAAGTAGAATCACATTTTACGGTCTGTCTCCAGGCTCTTGGAGAAGGTGCTATAGTCAGAATGTCTGTGTTCCCCCAAAACTTCATATGTTGAAGCTTAATCCCCAAGGCAATGGTATTAGGAGGTGGGGTAATTTTGGAGGTGATTATATCATGAGGGTTGTGCCCTTGTGAATGGATTTAGTGCCCCTATAAAATATGGCCACAGAAGTTCATTTGTCCCTTCCACCATGTGAGGACACAAGGAGAAGGTGCTATCTATGAGGACCAGGTCTTTACTAGACACTGAATTAGCTGATACCTTGATCCTGGAATTTCCAGCCACCAGGACTGTGAGAAATAAATGTTTTCTGCTTATAAGCCACCAGTTTGTGGTATTTTTTTAATAGCAGTTTGAAAGTACCAAGATAGAATATTGGTAGTATTTTGATTTGCATTTCTGTGATGACCAGTGATGATGATAATCTCCTCTTTTCTTTCTGTGCTCTTGTTACCAGAAAGGGGTCCCGATCCAGACCCCAAGAGAGGGTTCTTAGATCTCACACAAGAAAGAATTAGAGATGAATCCATACAGTAAAGTGAAATGGAGATACTGCTATACAAATACCTAAAAATATAGACATGGCTTTGAAACTGGGTAATGGGTTGAGGTTGGAAGAGTTTTGAGGTACATACTATACGAGGTCTACATTACTAGGAGCAGACCTTAAGTGCAATTCTGGTGAGAGTGTCAGAGGCGCTTGAACCAGAGAAACTCCATCTTGAATAGGGGCTGGGTAAAATAAGGCTGAAACCTAGTGGGACGCATGCCCAAGAGGTTAAGGCATTCTTAGTCACAGGATGAGACAGGAGGTCAGCACAAGATACAGGTCATAAAGACCTTGCTGATAAAATAGGCTGTGGTGAAGAAGCCAGTCAAAACCCACTAAATCCAAGATGGCGATGAGAGTGACCTCTGGTCTTCCTCACTGCTCATTATATGATAATCATAATACATTAGCATGCCAAAAGACACTCCCACAAGCACCATGACAGTTTACAGATGCCATGGCAATGTCAGGAAGTTACCCTATATGATCTAAAAAGGGGAGCAACCCTCAGTTCAGGGAATTGCCCACTCCTTTCCCCGAAACCTAATGAATAATCCAGCTCTTGTTTAGCATATAATCAAGAAGTAACAATAAATACTCTTAGCCAACCAGCCCATGCTGCTATTCTGCCTATGGAGTAGCCATTCTTTATTGCTTTCACTTTACTGTATGGATTCATCTCTATTTTTTCTTGTGTGAGATCCAAGAACCCTCTCTTGGGGTCTGGACCGGGACCCCTTTCTGATAACAAGAGCACAGAAAGAAAAGAGGACAGTTATCATCATCACTAGTCATCAGAGAAATGCAAATCAAAACCACAAGGAAATGCCATCTCACACCAGTTAGAATGGCAATCGTTCAAAAGTCAGGAAACAACAGATGCTAGAGAGGATGTGGAGAAATGGGAACACTTTTACACTGTTGGTGGGAGTATAAACTAGTTCAACTATGGTGGAAGACAGTGTGACGATTCCTCAAGGACTAGAACTAAAAATACCATTTGACCCAGCGATCCCACTACTGGGTATATACCCAAATAGTTACAAATCATGCTACTATAAAGACACATGCACATGTATGTTTATTGTGGCACTATTCACTAAAGCAAAAACTTGGAACCAAACCAAGTGTCCATCAATGATATAGACTGTATTAAGAAAATGGGGCACACATATACCATGGAATACTATGCAGCCATAAAAAAGCATGAGTTCATGTCCTTTGCAGGGACATGGATGAAGCTGGAAGCCATCATTCTGAGCAAACTATCACAAGGACAGAAAACCAAACACCGCATGTTCTCACTCATAGGTGAGAAGTGAACAATGAGATCACCTGAACATAAGGTGGGGAATATCACACATGAGGGCCTGTCATGAGGTGGGGGCAGGGGAATGGATAGCATTAGGACAAATACTTAATGTAACTGATGAGTTAATGGGTGCAGCAAACCAACATGGAACACATATACCTATGTATCAAACCTGCACATTGTGCACATGTACCCTAGAACTTAAAGTGTAATAATAAAAATAAAAGAAAAAGAAAAAAGAAAAAACAAAAAAAACAAAAATGAAGTGAGGCTTAAAGATATGATTGAATTGCTGCAATCTCACAGTCAAACTTGAGTCAGTGAAGAGTTCCTTCTTACAGATGAGCAAAGAAAGTGGTTTCTTGAGATGGAATGTACTCCTGGTAAAGATGTTGTAAACCAAGCTTGTCCAACCCATGGCCCATGGCCCAGGGGCCGCAAGACGGCTTTCAATGTGGCCCAACTTAAATTTGTAAACTTTCTTAAAACATTATGAGTTTTTTTGCAATTTTTTTTTTTTAGCTCATCAGCTATCATTAGTGATAATGTATTTTATGTGTAGTCCAAGACAATTCTTCTTCCAATGTGGCCTAGGGAAGCCAAAAGTTTGGACACCACTGCTTTAAACATTGTTAAAATGGCAACAAAGAATTTAGAATGTTGCATAAACTTAGTGAAAACTTAGAAAAGCAGTGGCAGGATTTCAGAGGTTTGACTTCGAATTTTGAAAGAAGTTCTAGTGTGAGTAAAGTGCTATCAAACAGCATTGTATGATACAGAGAAATCTTGCATGGAAGGAAGAGTCAATTGATGCAGCAAGTTTCATTGTTGTCTCGTTTTTGAAAATGGTCACAGCCACTCTAAGCTTCAGTGACCACCACCCCTTATCAGTCAATAGTCTTCAACATCGAGGCAAGACCCTCCACCAGCAAAAAGATTACGACTTACTGAAGGCTCAGATTATCGTTGGCATTTTTTAGCAATGAAGGATTTTTTTTTTTTTTTTAGAAATGGAGTCCCGCTCTGTCACCCAGGCTGGAGTGCAGTGGTGCCATCTCAGCTCACTGCAAGCTCCGCCTCCTGGGTTCACGCCATTCTCCTGCATCAGCCTCCAGAGTAGCTGGGACTACAGGCGCCCGCCACCACACCCAGCTAATTTTTGTATTTTTAGTAGAGACGGGGTTTCAACATGTTAGCCAGGATAGTCTCGATCTCCTGACCTCGTGATCCACCCGCCTCGGCCTCCCAAAGTGCTGGGATTACAGGCATGAGCCACCACGCCTGGCTGTAATGAAGTATTTTTTAAGTAAAGTATGTACACTGTTTTTTAGACGTAATACTGTTGCACAGTTAATAAACTACAGTACAGTGTAAACATAACTCATATGCACTGAGAAACCAAAAAAAGAGGAGAGCTATAGAGAAAGCTTCAGGTTTCTTAGAGATTATCTAAATAGTCATGAATAGATTGTTAGTAGAAATAGGGATGGTAAAGACCATGCTGTGAGGTTTCAAATGGAAACGAGGAACATGTTATTGGACAGTGGAGGAAAGGCAATCCTCATTATATAATGGTAGGACTTATGAGCAATGAAATTGGATATTTAGCAAAGCTATTTCTTAGCAAAGTGCTGAGGGTGCAAAATGGCTTCCCTTGAGTGCTTATAGTAAAATGCAGGAAGAGAGAAATGACTTAAAGACAGAATTCTTAATCAAAAAGAAAGTAGAACATAAAAATTTGGATTCTCAGCCTATTCATATTGGAAAAAATGAGAAAGCCTGTGGTGACCAAGTGACTCTTTGATAAGGAGATTTAATATGGATGGGTCTTGTCAATGAAAGCCAGGTGCTGCTCATCAAGACAATGAAAAAAATGATCCCAAAGGCATTTTTAGAGATCACAAGGCTGGCATTTCTATTATAGACCAAGAGTGCCAAGGCCTGTGGGGCAGAAGAATTTCAAAGTTTTGCTCCAGCAGGTGGCTATGCTACTAGGCTGCCCCAGGTTTGGTTCCAGCAGACCCAGGTGTTCATGAGCCATGGTGACTGCCCCTCCCCATTCAGGGTACAGGCAGTAAATCTTGATATATGTAAGATACTGTCTGCTGGCTCATGAGCCAAGGGGGTGTGGATGTCTTCACTTAGATTTAAAAGGATGACCCATAGAGCCACGGGCAGGCAGAGAACAATCACAGGAGCATGACCACTGCAGAGAGACCTCGTTAGGGCAAAGTCTGTTGGAGGTTTAGGGATGGGGATGCCCCAGAGATCCCAGACCAGTAAAGCCAGAGGCATGAGATTCCAGCCTGGGAGAGCTGCAGGCACTTGACTCCAACACGTGAGAGGTGGGGGAACAGGGAAGCCCGAGGTCATAGAGGCATGGCTTCCCAGAGTCTTGGGGGCCCAACTCCTGCCTGGAGGGCAGAGCCTGGACTCAAAGATTAGTCTTGAGACTTAAGGTTTTGGACCTGCTTGAAATCTATTTACCCCTTCCTTCTTTCCTATTTCTTACTTTGGAAAGGAAATGTCTAGCCCGTGCCTGTCCTGCCATTGTATTTTGGAAGCACAGAACTTGTTTGTTTTCATAGTTCACAGCTGGAGAAAAATTTGCCTCGGGATGAATCATACCTTAAGTCTCATCAATTTCTGATTCAGATAATATTTAGATAAGATTTTGGACTTAGACATTAAAACTTGATCCTGTAGCCAGTTAAGACTTTGGGGACTATTAGGATGAAATGAAAGTATTTTGTATGTGAGAAGGACATGAATTTTGGAAGGCCAGGGGAAAATGCTATGGTCTGAATGTTTGTGTCCCCGAAAAACTTCATATGTTGAAACCAAACCTCCAAGATGATGGTATTGGGAGGTGGGGCCACTTGGGAGGTGATTGCATCATAGGAATGGGATTAGTGCTCTTATAAAATAGGCCCAAGGAAGTTCATATTCCCCGTCCAACAAGTGACGACACAGCCAAAAGGTGCCATTTATGAGGAATGGGCCCTCACCAGGCACCTTGATCTTGGACTTCCCAGCCTCCAGAACTGTGAGAAATTAATGTTTACTGTTTATAAACCACCAGTTTAGGACATTTTTATTAATACAGCCCAAATGGCCTCAGATAAGTGGCCTTAGCCAGCTTGCTCATCCTTGCCTTCAGCACCTGAAATGGTCCCTGACATACAACAAAGGCTCAATGAAACTTGTTGAATAAGTGTCTACATGCTTCCCAATTTGATTTCCTCATTGTTTGGGAGTTTCTGGGTCTGTTCCATTAAAAACATGAGGTAGAAATAATTGTGAGCCCAATTTGACAAAGAATGTTAGGAATTTTCTAAAACAACTTAAAGAAAAGCTTTTATGAAAGGGGGCAGAGTAAAAGAGAAGCCTTGTCAGTCTTCTAGCGGGCAGAATGGACTTCATGCAAACCCAGAGCAGGCTCAGCCCTCCCTCCTTCATGAGTTCTGTGATGTGATTTCAAGCCCTCTCCTCCAAAAATGTGACCCCCATTGGCCTGTGCAGATGCCTGAAATTCTGCCACTAATCATTCCTTTGGGTTAATTGAAGATAACCCCCTCCCCCTCTACTGGAAGATAAATAAGCTATTGGAGAGGGCACTACGACACATAAGATCTCTATTAGTTAACAACACCTTTCTACAAGACGATTCCATGAAACCAGCAAGCAGGGGCCTGAAAAGCAGGAACAATAAGTAGCCATATATGTTTTATTATGGGGAGAAGCCCAGATCTTAGGAACCAGCCAAAAAAAGCCAACTAGAGTGAAAGGAGAAGGTGAGCAGACCAACGCAGCCAACCTGAGGCGTAATCTGAGAAGGTTGGGCACAAGGTAGGAGTGAGAGGAGACCCAGGCTCCAGTCATAGCCACCGTAACTTTACAGGTGTTAGCAGGTACTAGAGAAATAGCTGTTGAAGAGGGAAGTGAAGTATGCTACTTATTTAATTTAGTTTTTAAATAAACATTCATATCATGCTTACTATGTGCCAGACACCCTCCTAAGTGTTTAACAAATATTAATTTGAATTTAACTAGAGAAATGGCATTGTCCAAAGTCAGAATCTGAAAGTCAATTTCACCAGTTTCTGGCTGTGTGACCCCAGCCAGTGATTCATGCCTTCTGGGGCTCACTTTTTTTTTTTTTTTTGAAACAGAGTTTTGCTCTATTGCCCAGGCTAGAGTACAGTGGCAGGATCCGGGCTAACTGCAACCTCCTCCTCCCAGGTTCAAGCGATTCTCCTGCCTCAGCCTCCTGAGTAGCTGGGACTACAGGCGCATGCCACAACACCCGGCTAATTTTTGTATTTTTAGTAGAGATGGGGTTTCACCATGTTGGCCAGGATGGTCTCAGTCGCCTGACCTTGTGATCCACCACCTCTGCCTCCCAAAATGGGGTTCATTTTTATCCCCTATAAAGGGGGCACAATAGTAAAACTACCTCAAAATTATTGTATGAACTATCAAGCTGTGAGCCATAGAGACACTTTGTGGACTGTGAAATGTTTTGCAAATCATTGCTTATATATAAGTAAGCCTAGGACTGGCTCAGCCTCTAAAGCAAATAACAGTAACAACAACAAAATCATCCTTTTCATCCTCATAACTATTACTGTCTATTATGCAACTTGTGGGCTGCATGAGTTGGATGACTTCATTCAAGTCCTGGTTCCCAACCTATTAGCTGCATGGCTTTAAGCAAGCTGCTTAATCTCTCAGCAATTCTGCATTCTTCTCTATGAAACTAGGGCTGATAACAGATCTACTCCATAGAGTTGTTGTGAAAACTTTTTAAAATGATGGAAATAAAGCCAAGGACAACAATCTAGAGTAAATGCACCATAAATGGTGCACACCTCTGCTCTTTCAAGCCTCATAGTGTTACAGAGTAGGTACTATTATAGCTATAATCCTCATTTCCAGAGGAAAAAGCTGAGAGCCAGAAAGGTTCAGTAACTTGCCCAATGCCACATACCTAGGGAATGATAGAACTAGGATTCCTAGACAGGTCTGTCTGACTTGGATATTTTTGTGGTTGTCTAAGTAGATGTTCTTACTGTCCATAATGACATACCAGAAACACCTAAGGAAATTCCTGAGCAAAAGAAAAAAGAATTGCTTGACCAGGTGCAGTGGCTCACACCTGTAATCCCAGCACTTTAGGAGGCCAAGGTGGGCAGATCGCTTGAGCTCAAGAGTTCGAGACCTGCCTGGCCACATGACAAAACCCAGTCTCTACTAAAAATACCAAGATTAGCCGGGCATGGTGGCACGTGCCTGTGGTCCCAGCTACTCAGAAGGCTGAGGTGGGAAGATTATTTGAGCTTGGGAGGTGGAGGTTGCAATGAGCTCAGATCGTGCCACTGCACTTTAGTCTGGGTGACAGAGTGAGACTCCCATCTCAAAAAAAAAAAAATTGCAAAACTAGAAAAGGATGAGGGGTGACAAGTACCTTACTTCTCCTTAGTAATTGTAAGTACTAAGGCTAAGTCGTTGCAGAAGGGAAACACAAAACCTTTCAGGGTAAATGCTGAAGAGGCTCCCAGAAGCCATCTGGTTCCACCTCCTGCCCAGTGCAGGCATGTCAGAGCCTGGGACAGAGCCTGGGAGGTTATGAACCAAACTTGTCTCTGCTTCCTTCTGGGCCATGACCCAAACCTCGCAATTAGATACGACAGAGTTCTAGCCCATGGCGTGTGAGTGGAAGGGATGTGCACCTCTTCTAGGTTTGGTCTGTAATCACCTCCTTTTTTCTAAACTGTTTGATACAATTCAGTATGGTGACCAAAAAAGCCACAGATAGAAAATGATGGAGCCACAAGATGAAAGACGCCAGAGTTTCTGAGCCACCTCCTAGAGGAGAGCTGCCTACCCATCAGAAACACCCAGCTAGAACTTTACATGAGCAAAACTAACTCTCTTTCACAACTGAACCATCATATAGTCCATTAGTCCCAGCATCAAGTATAACTTTAACCAAACCAGGGGCTAGCGGACTTTCTGACTTTTGGCCGCTCAGCTTCTGCTTAAACCCTCCAGTGGTGGGGTCTTTATTTCCTCCTGCAATATTAACTCATTCTCATTCTTCATTTGGTCAATCCACACATATTTATTGAGCTCCTACTATGCGCCAGGCACTGTGCTAGGCACTGAGGGAGCAGTAATGAGCAAAGCACAAAGCCCTGTGCCCTCAGGAAGCTCATCACCCAGACTGGTGTGTAGAAAATGAACAAGGAGGCAGGCAAGAAGCATGATATGTATAGACTTTGATAAGTAATTTGCAAGAAAGAAACAGATTGATGAGACAGAATCACTGGGAAGAGGATCAACTTTAGCTGGAGAAAGAGAGAGCTTCAACGGAAGCTCACTCTGAGGGGGTGACTGAGACCTAAGACACAATGGCAGACACCCTAATCTTTACACTTTCTTTTTTTTTTTCTTTTAATAATAGGAAAGTGGTCTCCTTTAGGTCTGCTCCCAGTCCTAATTACATACTCTGGAACCCCAGAGATGCCTATTGCTCCCTTTCCAATGACAGCTTCTCCAACATCCAACATTTGCAGACAGCTGTCACATTTCTGTCCTCCCCACTGGCCCCAGCAAGAGCCCCCCAGGATCTGCAGGCCAAGACACCTGCTGCAGGTATCAATAACAGCAAGCAACTTACAGCAAGGATCGGGGTAAATGAGGGGGTCCCCAGGATCCCTGTGCCCAGGCTATGTGGACCCTCCCAACATCTTAGAGGTAATCGGTCCCACTCCCACAACGTTGCTTATAATATCTAATATCTGCAGGGCTGCTTGCTAACTGCTGGCTCCTGTCAGGCATTTATTCTCTGACATCAGGGGGAGCAGGCGGGGTTAGAAGCCTTCGGGAGCTCCCGCTGGAAGGCTTCTCTCTCTCTCTCAAAAACATTTATTTTTTCAACGTTAAAACCATGTTCCCCCTACGCCCCGGTTTGGACATCAAAACAAACCCAGCTGTCCCCAACACTAGGCTGAAACCACAGGCGTTTGACTGCAGAGCCAAAGAGGCAGCAGGAGGAACTGCTCAGAATCTTGCCCCTCCAGCTTCCTGCCAAGCTCCACTCCAGAGGCAGGGAGGCCAGTGCTCCTCAAAGGCCCAGCCTCCCCATCCTCAGAATTAACCAGGACAGCACCGTCAGGGTCACAAGCCTGCTGTCCTCCTAGGGGTGGGGGGTGGTTCACAGGAGGCAGAGGCAGAGGCTGCCCTCCTAAGGCCTCTGGGTCAACTAACACCCACTGCCCCGTGTGTCACGAGTGGTCTCCAGCAGCTCCAGGGCCCTGGACAGTCAGGAGAGCAGAGAGCTGATAGTCAGGCATTATGTCAACAACTGTTTCTCTTGCTTGGTTTGGGGATAAAAACAACTGCTGCTCCTTACTTTCTCACACTTTCCACTGAGGTCACTTGGGGCACGACTGAGTCAAGACTTCCAGAGGGTGTGGAAATATCAGGGAAGCAAACAGTGAAGCTGTAAGCACAGGACGCACTGTGCCCAGCTTCCTCCACCACAGGGAAGTCACAGCAGAAGCATGCACCCTGCAAAACTGGCCTTCACACCACTTCATCTTCACATTGCTTCATATAGCACTCAATCTGACCTCTAGGTATAGTTCTCCCAACTCACCTGGCCCTCCCCTCTCCCATCCTCCCCCTCCACAATCAGAGTTGGGAGTAGGGTGAGGCCAGTGAAGCATAATTTTTTCTTTCTTTCTATCTTTCTTTCTTTTTTTTCTTTTCTTTTTTTTTTTTTTTTTTTTTGAGACAGAGTATCCCTCTGTTACCCAGGCTGGAGTGCAATGGCTCTATCTCAGCTCACTGCAATCTCTACCTCCCTGGTTCAAGCGATTCGCCTGCCTCAGCCTCCCAAGGGGGTTGGGATTAAAGGTGGTGCCCATGACCAGCTAATTTTCTTTTATTTTGCATTTTTAGTAGAGACAGGGGTCTCATTATGTTGCCCAGGCTGGTCTCAAACTCCTGAGCTCAAGTGATTTGCCTGCCTGGGCCTCCCAAAGTGCTGAGATTACAGGAGTGAGCCACCACGCCAGGCACAAAATTTAAGGAGGTGCTCACCCTCTGGGTCATGCAAGTTCAGGGTCCATCCTGAAAGCAAGCACCTTACATTATGCACCCATGGCATCTTACTCCCCTTACCCTGCAGAGAGCCCTGGGCGTACCACTCAAACCCGGCTTTCCATGCAGATCCCTGGGAAAATACTTTATTTCTTTGATGTCTCTCACCTCATGTCCCAAACTGCTATTGGAAAGAATCTATACATGACTTTACACACATATGTGAAAGATCAAATCCAGCTTGCAGAGGTTTGGGTTTGGTTTGGTTTGGTTTTGGCCAGATAATACTTTAATTTTTGAAAATGTATTGACGATGTTTAAAATTCAGAGAAGAGTTCAAATTTTAAAAGACACATACACACATTTCTGGCTCCCCTTGAAAACACAGAAGACACAGTCCCTCTGGGCCGAGGTGGAGTGGCAGCTGCCCCTTTAGGCCCTGGAGACATGGGCCTGTGCCCCTCAGTACCCCACAGTCCCACCTGTGCAAACTCACCATTTATATTACCTGCTTGATCCTTACAAACATTTGGGTTGCAACCTTTGGTCTAAAGAAACACATAAAATGGCTTGTCTCTAATGGTGCAATTTCAGGTACAGGCCAGGGTAGAAGACTAGGGTGGACAGGAGGAGGAGAAATTTTCTGATGTCCTTGAAATCAGGCCATGGAGGCAGGTCCCCATTCCATCAGCGAGGATGCATAAAGAATTGAAACTTGGAGTTTACAGGTAGAAAAGTGTTATATGACAGCATCAGGAGTGTGGCTAGCACAAAGGGACCAACGCTGGATGGTAGGAGCCCTGGTGCAGGGTCAGGAGGCCTCTGTGGACATCCCACATTCGCCCCTGATCTCTGTTTGATGTTGAATATGATTCCTTTGAAGCCTCAGATTCCTCTTCTCTTCTTAAGGAGAGTCAGGCTGGATTATATCCCGTCTAGCTCTAACTCTTGAGTTTAATGCTTACTGTTCTTAGGTGGAATTATTCTAGTAAAAGAGAGTCTCAGAACATTGTTCAGGCCTAGCTTAGAATAGCAACTGTGTGAAGATCAGAAACTACATTTCACTGATAGCATGGAAATTTGCAACATTTGCAGCTCTCTCCTGATTCTTTCATAATTTCTTTGGTTCTGCTGAGAATTTACACTTAGAGGAGCTCAAACAATAACCTGACTCAACAGTCTGTTGCCTTAACAATCGCTTGTCTGTTTGAGAATTCACTAGGTGTGAAATCTACTTTCCCAAAGCCTGCATCTCTACCCTGAAGATGCTGGAGGAGAATAAAGCTCCCTGCATTCTACGCAGTCTGGATGGCAGGGTTTTGGCAGGGGGGAACCACGAAATATAACCATTAGTAAAGCCCAGTCCTTGTCCTCAAAAAGATTACAGTAGGCCGGGCGCGGTGGTTCAAGCCTATAATCCCAGCACTTTGGGAGGCCGAGATGGGCGGATCATGAGGTCAGGAGATCGAGACCATCTTGGCTAACACAGTGAAACCCCGTCTCTTCTAAAAAAATACAAAAAACTAGCCGAGCGAGGTGGCAGGTGCCTGTAGTCCCAGCTACTTGGGAGGCTGAGGCAGGAGAATGGTGTAAACCTGGGAGGCGGAGCTTGCAGTGAGCTGAGATCCGGCCACTGCACTCCAGCCTGGGCGACAGAGCGAGACTCCGTCTCAACAACAACAACAACAAAAAAAAAAAGATTACAGTAGGGCAGGGAGGGACACACAAAACTCATAAAATTCAAAGATGACAGATTAAGATAAAAGTCTATCAGAGCCTCATGGCTCTCACTGTAGCCTTGAACTCCTAGACTCAAGTGATCCTCCCAGCTCAGCCTCTCGGGTAGCTGGGACCACAGGTGCCCGCCACCACTCCCGGCTTTAGACAAGAAACTTTTATATCCAGGGAGGCAAAAGCTTGTGGGAAAATCAGAACAAAAAGCAAAAGCAGCAGAGCAAAGCTGCAAAAGCAGCAACATGTTACTGCTCTTGACCATGTCTGGATCCTAGACACAAACTGAACTTGGTAGAGAACTTGGGGCTCAAACATGTGTACATAGCATATTTCAGTAAACAAACTGTTTCCATTTAAAGAAAAAAAAAAAAGGTCCATCAGAGCTACGAAGTACTTGCTAGGAGGAGTCAAAAAAGGAAGGACTTACATAGATCTAAGGAGGTGGGATTTAGACAGATAGTGAAGGATAGATAGGCACTGAACAGATGGGGATAAGCGGTAAGGAACAAGGGCTTCAGCCATTCATTCAACCACCAAAGATGAAAGCTTCCTACTGCCCACTGTCACCCTAGGCATTGGGATATAGGCATTAATGAGACAGCCAAGTGTCCTGCCTTCATGCCACCTAGCTTCCAGTAGGGAACATAGACAAGTACACAAATATCTAAGATAATTTCAGATACTTTTAAATGCTATGAAGACTATTAAATGAGGTGATTATCGTAGATAGTGACTATTAGATGGACAGGGAAGCCCTCTCTGAGCAGGCTCCAGTTGAGCCGGGTCATGAGATACTCCTGAGAAAATAATTTCAGGAAGGAACAGCAAGTACAAAGGTCCTGAGGCAGAAATGAACAAAAAACAATTAGCAATATAGCTGCAGGACAGGGAATGTTGGTGAAAGAAATTCGGAGATGAGTTTGAGAGGTGAACAAGGGCCAGGTCATTTGGGGTCTCACAGGTCAGAGTAAGGAATCCAAATGTAATTCCTTTTGCTGTGGGAAGCCAATGGATAGAAGCTGACTTTATAATTTTAAAATACCCTCTGGCTATTGTATAAGGAATGGACTACCAAAAGGCCAAATGGAAATGGGAGGCCATGTTACCCTGCTCAGGCTACCACAACAAAATAGCGTAGACTAGGTGGCTTAAACAGTGGAAATGATTTCTCTCAGTTCTGGTGGCTAGAAGCCCAGGATCAAGGTTCCTAGTGAGGGCTCTTTTCCTGGCCTTCAGAAGGTTGCCTTCTCACCGGGTCCTCACACAGACTATCCTCAGTGTGCTCATGCAGAGGGAGAAAGGGATCTCTCTCCTCTCTCTCACTTCTTATAAAGCCACCAATGCTATTGGATTAGGACCTCACCTTTAAGCCCTCATTCAACCATAATTAAGGTAATTACCTCCTAAAAGCCCCATCTCCTAATACAATCATATTTCAGGTTAGAACTTGAAAATATTTGGGTGTGGGGAAGGGGATGGGGAATAATTTGATCTTTAGCAGATCCTAATGAAGAGCTAATGGGTATCTTAGCAAAACTCATCCCAGGGATCTGAAAGAACAGAATGATGAAACAGACTTTACCCTGGTGAGGGGACTCTGGCCTCACAGGGTCATGTTTATAGCCTGCTTTGCCACTTAGATACTTTTAATCACTGAAAAATAGAAGGAGGCCAGACACAGTGGCTCACACCTATAATCCCAACACTTTGGGGGACCAAGGCAGGCAGATCATTTGAGGCCAGGAGTTTGAAACCATCATGGCCAACACGGTGAGACCCCCATCTCTACTAAATATACCAAAATTAGCCAGTGTGGTGGCACATGACTGTAATCCCAGCTACTTGGGAGGCTGAGGCCCAAAAATCTCTTGAACCCAAGAGGTGGAGGTTGGAGAGAGAGAGAGAGAAAGAGAGAAAGAGAGGAAAGAGAGAGAAAGAAGGAGAGAGAAAGAAGAAAGAAAGAAGAAGAAAAAGAAAGAGAATGAAGAAAGAAAGAGAGAAAGAGTGAGAGAGAGAAAGAAAGAAAGAAAGAAAGAAAGAAAGAAAGAAAGAAAGAAAGAAAGAAAGAAAGAAAGAAAGAAAGAAAGAAAGAAAGAAAGA
>NW_012115932.1:3613788-3687602 GCF_000951035.1 Colobus angolensis palliatus
AAAGAAAGAAAGAAAGAAAGAAAGAAAGAAAGAAAGAAAGAAAGAAAGAAAGAAAGAAAGAAAGAAAGAGAGAGAAAGAAAGCACTTTTCTTGTTTCTAGAATAATTAGTATGGTTCTCCATCCCAAGACTTTTTGGTCCTGTGCTGGAAAAGACTTCCTGAGCTAATTCATTTCATTTATTTCTAAGTATCTTGTTTTCATCATGGCATCTCCTGCAGGAAATGAAAATAGCCAGCAGCTCCGGCATAGAGAGACTGAGAGGTCCCAGCCCAACACCTCAAGACAAAGGCAGAGCATAGCAGATTAAACGCCACCATTGCTGGAGTCGCCTGCTCTCACTTTTCTCTCCCTGTCAAAGCTGATATTGAATGTACTCTCCCTGTGAATTGAGCATTCTGTCATCAAAAAGCTCGATGATGAAGCTTTTCTCATTTTTAAAATCAAGACTTGTCTCCTGTCTTTAATACTGGATGACTAATACTTAGATTATTTTTTAAACACTAAATTAATCTGATGCTCTGATTCCCTGTTACCGTGCAACAAATTACCTTAAAATGTAGTGGCTTAAAATAGCCATTTTATTTTGCTCACAATTTTGTCAGGAATTGTTCTTTAAACATGACAAGATGATAAAATAAAGTATGACCAATTCAGCAAAATGTACTGAGCGCCTACCATGTCTCTATTACACCAGTCTATCCCGCAGTCATAAGCAAAGACACAGTGGGGTAGAATTTCTGGGTGTATTTGGAGAACTGCAAGTCCTGGGTATGGCTGGAGTCTGGGTTCATGTGGAACCCAACAAGGGACAGGCTTCAGAAGTAGACTGAGGCCAGATCCTCAAAGCCATTGAATGCCAGGGTAATAAATTTCAACTTCATCCTATAGGGTATTGGCAATAGGGAGCAATGGAAGATTTCAGCAGGAAAGAGTCACTGTCAGATCTATGCTGGGGGATAGGCAGGGAATAGATGCTTCTATGTGAAAAGAGTGAAGCATCTGGAACTTTGCCCTCTTATTTAACACCTGAGGGGCTCCACAGTTAATATTCACCTTCTGCAGAGCTGACCTCCCGGACCTCATTTTACCCTAGCCCTGTTTCTTTGCCACTGGGTGCAGCTCAGCATGAAGAGTGCACGAGTGAGAGCCAGAGGCCTCCTTGGGGGATCAAGAACAAGTACTGCCCAAGTTGCTACATTGCTCAAATGCATTCTTACCCTGAAAGGGTCACAGTCCCTTGCCTCTACAGGGAGTGAGGAATGAGGCTGCCTTGGTGTGGCTCAGAAAACATATTGAGGCTTGGCAGCACCTGAGAACATTTTGAAAAACTTCCTACCAGGTTTTATTTGTTTTGTTCACAGGCCCTTAAAGTTAGCAATAGAAATCACCTCTGAGGGTTTGGTTCCTGACGGCTCTCCAGTTCCCAACAGCTGTGGAGGGCCTCGCCTGGCCCATTTCCCTGACCAACCACTTCCTGCCCCTGTCAGGCCCCTCCTACCACAGAGGAGGCCACAGCCGCAGGTCAGCTCCAGGCAAAGGCACAGGGTAATTCGAGGCTGCTAATCACCACCACGATAATACTACTAGTGAGTTACGGAATGATTCACAGATACCAGACACCAAGTTAAATACATGTATCCTCTCATCTAATGGTCAGAAAAACCCACAAAGGAGGCATAACTATTTATCAGATAAACTGAGGCATGCAGAGCAACCCACCCAGTTGCACAGCTAGTATTTGGTAGAACCTAGATGCAAACCTGGCTCTGATTCTAAAGCTGAGGCCTCTTGGCCCTCCAGTCTCCCATTTCCCAGTGCTTCCCTTGGGGAGCTGCCTCTCCTACTGCCCCCTCAGGTACCCAGCCCCCTGCACCTAGATTTTATCATGTAAGCATCCAGTTCTTCCGATATGTAGCTGCTTTGTCTCAGTTCTGTCATTAATTAATTTTATTACCCTGGGAAAGTCCCTTCATCCCCCTGTGCCTCAGTTTCTTTATCAGTAAAATGGGGGTGCCCAGTCTATCTTATAGAGTCAGTCCAGGCACTAAATCAGTTGGTGTCCCCCTGAGGCCCCAGGAACCTGGGATGGGCACATAACTGTAAAGTCTTCTTATGACAATGCAGAAGTGACTCACGTGGTCGAGCTGCCCAAGCCCTTCCTGTAGGCAGTGAGCACTCAGGAGGTTTCCACAAACAGATTCAAGCAACAGGTGTCTGCACCCTGGGTAGCTTGGTACCTGCCAACTCTGCTGGCAATCCTCTCTCTTGGCTCTTTCCACAGAGAGAGGTCACATTCCATGGCCCAGCAGCCCAGCACAAGGAAACAGCCCTGCCCACACATAAGAAATAGTGGACATTAGGGGTTCTGCTTGTTTTTAAAAGGCTTATGAGCCTCCAAGGCAGAGGAGAGAAGAGCAGGGAGACCAGGTCTAAAGGGAGGGTGGAGACTCTCCATGTTCCCAGCTGTGGAACAGAAGCACTGTCTCCTCAGGGTGGAGGCCAGTGGCTTTCCCAACAGGTAGACTATGAACTGCTCTGCTCAGACTTCAGACTTGGGTCTGGCTTAAAAGGAGCATAGAAGCTCATGTCATATTTGCTAGATTAGTTTCCTAGGGCCGCCATAATGAAGTACCACAGACTGGTGACTTAGAACAACAGCAATGTGTTGTCTCACAGTTCTGGAGGCTGGAAGTCCAAGACCAAAGTGTTGGTGGGGTCATGCTCCTTCGGAAACCTGTAGGGAAAACATCCTTCCTTGCCTCTTCCAGCTTCCGGTAGCACCAGGTGTTGTGAGACAGGATCACTCCAGGCTCTGCACTTTCTGCTTGGCATTCTCCCTGCTTTACCTCTGTGCATGTCTACCTCTGTATCCAAATTTCCCCCACAGTGTTTGTTTTTGTTTTGTTTTGTTTGAGACAGGGTCTCACTCTGTCGCCCAGGTTGGTTGGAATGCAGTGGTGCAATCTCAGCTCACTGCAACCTCCACCTCCCAGGCTCAAGCAATCCTCCCATCTCAGCCTCCCAAGTAGCTGGAACCACAGACACGCACCACCATACCTGGTTAATTTTTTGTAGTTTTCATAGTGACAGAGTTCCACCATGTTGCCCAGGTTGGTCCTGAACTCCTGAGCTCAAGTGATCCGCCCGCCTCAGCCTCCCAAAGTGCTGAGATTATGGGCGTGAGCCACTGTACCTGCCCTTCTTACAAGGACACCAGCCATTTTGGATCCAAGCCCACCCTAATGATCTCATTTTAACTTGATTACCTCTATGAAGGTCCTATTTCTAAATAAGATCACATTCTGAGGTACTGGGGATAAGGACATCAACCTACATTTTTGGGGGGACACAATTCAACTCATAACACCTGCCTTCTTCACACTGTGTTTAGTGGGGAAAAAATGGGAGCTCAAAAGATTTGAGTTTGAGCCCCAGTTCTGCCAATAACTGGCTGCTTGGTTTCAATGAGTGATTTTGACCACAGTTTCTCCTCTTGCTTACTTGGGGAAAAGATTAAATGAGATCATAGAAATCACCAAATTTATAGCCTGAAGTGGCCTCTGAGATCATCCAACATTTCCCAGAGTGTGCTCACCAGAATATTAATCCTACAAAGTCCCCTTGGGATAAAAAGGAGGGCTGGATGTGTGAGTCCCTCTCTGAGACTCTCAATGTGCATCAGCAGAGGGAAGGTCCTGAGAAGCTGCACAGTAAAGAAGCCTTTCTTTACTGTTTGTCCCTGCATCTCCCAGACTCATTTCACTATGGACACTGTTATTTGGGTAATCCCTGGTAGCAATCTCTTGATCACTGATCTATATTTGGAAAATGCTCACATAGATTAACCCCTTTAGTGCACATTAGAGAACCAGGGTTTAGACTTAGATCACCTTTTACCTGCTCCCAAATCCCTGTCTTAGGCTCAGCTTTGAGGAAAACCCAAATTGAGACAGATGGTTGTTCCTGGGATAAAAACAGCATTACTGCTAATTTTAAATTTTTAACATTATATGTAATACTATGTACTCAATAAATTTTCAAACAACACAGAAAGGAAGATAAGTAAAACTCACCTTAAATCTTCCTACCCTAAATTAACCAGCTGATGTGGGTTACTTCTTTATTACTCTATTATTTCTGCCACTTTTTTTTTTTTTTCTTGAGACAGGGTCTCACTCTGTTGCCCAGGCTGGAGTACAGTGGCGCAATCTCCACTCACTCCAACCTCCGCCTCCCAAGTTGAAGCGATTCTCATGCCTCAGCCTCCCAAGTAGCTGGGATTACAGGCACACACCACCACCCATGGCTAATTTTTGTATTTTTAGTAGAGATGGGGTTTTGCCATGTTAGCCAGGCTGGTCTTGAAATTCTGGCCTCAAGTGATCCACCTGCCTCAGCTTCCTAAAGTTCTGGGATTACAGGTGTGAGCCACTGTGCCCAGGCACTTCTGCCACCTTTTGATTACACAAGGAGGTAATGAGGCTCAGGAACTGGGATAGGAGTTGAACCCAGAATCAGTGAGTTCAGAAGCATATCCCGACATGAGTTGTTGCTTAAATTATAAGCAAGCCCCTTGGTCTCCCTGTGCCCGATTCCTCCTTACTCCTTTAGAGAGCAAGTGTCTATGGCAGAGTCTGAAAATTGATCATATTCGTGGCTACCATTTATTGGGTTCCTACTATGTACACATAATATTATGTTATATGTTATTGCATCCAGGAAATTAACCCTCACATCTACCCAAGGAAGCAGGTGATACCGTTAAGGCTTTGAGAGTTTGACTTGCCTCAGATCTCACAGCTGCTAGCGGCCATGGAGCCAGGACCCTAACTCTGAAACTGACTTCCAATTCTGCCTGACTCTGAAACTTTCTGCATAACTATAACTCTGTGACTTCATACACCATATGCAGCAAACATCAGTCCTATTTTCTGAACTCTTGGCTCCTGTTAAATGCCTTTGCTATGTTTGGAATAGTTTTAGCCCTACTTTGGAGTAGTGGATCCTACTACTCCAAAGCAAAACCCAGAAGATTCCAGTCAAATCTGAGTCTCCCTTGCAGATTTGATGGAAGTGTGCCCAAGGCTTGGACAATCAGACACATTCCTATAAGACCTTGATTCTAAGAGAGCAACTCAAGGAAAGAGACTTTCCAGGGATCCATTGTGCTGGCAAGGATGGCAGCAAGAGGTCTGGCTTTTGGGGTGACAATGTTTGCAAGGATGAGATCTTGGCACAGCAACAGTGGTGGTTTCTTCTAGGGCTTAGTGGGACAACACCAGGGTAATGGTCCCTCCGTCAATCTAGTTCTATGGAGCGGTGTTTTCATTGATCCTTAAGTTTACCTTCAGACCTTGCTCTCCATCTCTCCTGGTGATTCTGAGAGCTCTCAATATCCTTTTGATAAATTCCTTCCCTGCCCAATCAGCCAGAGTCAGCTTCTGTTGCTTGCTCCCAGAAAACCTGACAGGTGTGTGCTGTATCAGTGAGAGAGAGAGAAACCTCACACTACACAGAACTCTAGTGGCTTTGCATGTCTACAAACTACAAAGCAATGAAAAGAGCTGGCCAGTTTCTGATCAATTTCATTAACATAGACAACAAATTCATTAGATCCAAAAATGAACTTTTGGCCAAAGTGGTACAAATTGGTTTAAACCATATTGATTCTATTACCTCTCAATCACCTAATTTCCAATTCACATTATATTTTGTGCCTTGAGTCCAGGTGTTAGAAGCCAACAGGAAAACTAGACTTTCTTGAATGAGTCTTCTGAAAGAAATTTAATTGAAAATCATATTTATTCTTTAATCCAGTGGTTCTCAAACTTTTAAGGCTCAAAACACCTTAAAAATATTAAAGATTTAAACAGATTTTGAGTTGGATCTGTCTATACTGAGACAGTGGCATTGTTTGAAATTTCTGCAAATCCCTTTAGTGTCTGACTTTTTGGAAGACAGCTGGGTTCTCACATTTCCTTCTGTATTTAGTCTGTTGTGTGTCTCATAACATGTAACCTCTGGAACATTCCACTGTACACTTGTGAAGATTGACAATGAAATGGAAAATATCATTTTAACATTATTATGAAAAGAGTTTGACCTTACACACCTCCTGGAAAGACCTCCGCAGTCTACATTTTGAGAACTGCTGGCCTAATCTCTAAATCTTTTCATGTCTCACATCTTAGATTGCAACTGATTCACATGACAAGTCCCTTTTACACCCTTACTGTTAACCTAATAATGTGGTCTCATCCTTCAGAACCATTCTATTCACTGGACCCTAATCTCTCTGCTTGATTAGAAACCATTCTGCTCAAAAATTAGAAAACCTAGTTCTGCCACTAACTGGCTGCATGATGCTAGACAGGTCAGGGACCTTGGATAGGTCCATTGGTCTCTCTGGGCATTAGTTCTGCACTTGCCAAACAGATACTTATTTAACTTATGAGACTACTTAAATATCAAATAGGATGGTACACATGAAAATACTTACAGCACACATATATGAAAGAATACTATTCCATTATTTGAATGGTTGTATCACTTTGGTTGCTTTGGGTTGCCAGTAACAGAAAATCTAATTCAAATATCCTTAAATAGATTGGCTCATTTAACTGAAATGCCTAGAGGTAGTCCAGATCTCAGGCATGGTTTGACCCAGAGGTTCCTGAGGGAGTGTGGGCTCTGAATCATGTTTTCCACCATACTTTCAACTCTGCAACTCTGCTCTGTGTTGCTTCAGCCTCAACTATTCCTTTTTCTGTTAGTAACAATAACCACTGAACTTCCTATCCCACCTGCTTATGGCATACCACTCAAAGCAAGAGAAAGCACCCATTCCAGAAGCTTCCATGAAAGAGAGAGAAACTTTTTTTTTTTTTTTGAGATGGAGTCTCACTCTGTCACCCCACCTGGAGTGCAGTGTGCTATCTCGGCTCACTGCCAGCTCCGCCTCCTGGGTTCATGCCATTCTCCTGCCTCAGCCTCCCATGTAGTTGGGACTACAGGCACCTGCCACCACACCCAGCTAATTTTTTGTATTTTTAGTAGAGATGGGGTTTCACCACGTTAGCCAGGATGGTCTTGATCTCCTGACCTTGCGATCTGCCCGCCTCGGTCTCACAAAGTGCTGGGATTACAGGCGTGAGCCACCATGCCTGGCCAAGAGAGAGAAACTTTCTATCTCAGAAGTCCTCAGCAAATGTTTCCTCTTTGGTCCAAAATGAGTCAAGTGTCCATCGTGAACCAATTGCCAAGGTATAGGTAATAAGATAAGCTGATTGGCAAAGCTAATCAAAGTGCACCCTGGAGCTAGGATAGGATGACTCATGCAAACTATCTGGTTTGGAAATTCTGTGTTCTGTTAAGAAATGACAAAGTTGGAATAGTTGTTGAGAGAAAAATCAATGAAAGTCCAATACAACATCACAGATCTGTGTTTCTTGACCACCAAAGATGATCACAATGTACTCTACATTGAAAAGCTAAAGAAGAGGAGCATGTCTATGAAGATTCCCATCTTACAAAACACATGTGTATACATGTACACATATATGTATATGTATAATACATACACACATATGCGTGTGTATGTGTGTGTGTGTGTACACATACTGTATCTGCTCAGTGGTAATGACTGGGGTGGGATTATGAATAACTAAGCATTTTTGTTTGTCTTTGTTTCTCTACCTTTTACACAATTAAAAAGTATAGTATTTTATGTAAAATTTCAATATAGGAACAAAGTCTAAGATACAATGTGAAGCATGTTCACCAACCATCCCATTTCCTGCTCCTAGCACCCTCTAGTCCTCTGTCCTAGGACCTAAGGCTGACTTCACCTACCATCTTTCATGTCACCTAATGGAACTCTAGGCAAAGGGTTGAGCCAGGCTCAAGAAACTTCTCCCGTCTCTGTACATTTTGCTTCAATATCCCTAAAAAAATCACGAAACTAGGATCTCTTGCTCAGAATAGAAAGCAGTCTATTTTCATTCATAAGCAATTCTAATTTCACTGGTTCTCTTCCCTCTCTTCCCCTCTCCCCAAGTCCTCCACCAACTCCCATGACCTCATCATGGTATTTAGAATAATAGCCTTTTCCCACAGGTCATCAGCTTCTAAAATAAATATATTTCCATCCACGGAAGCTGCAGAGTCGCTGGAATTATTATACCTCAGTTCAGAGTCACAAGCTCATTAAAGACTGATTATTGTGCTTTCCAAAAAGAACGGCAGTGGAAGAAGCAGGATGATTATTTTCTATTTAACTGAGGAAGGAGATGCACAGGCAGATTAACGTAAAAGTCGGCCTCTGGAGGAGGTAGTTGAGACAGCTAGGAGGTAAGAAAATGAGAGAAAAACAACAACAATCTAAATTCTTGATAATCTGAATTTCCCTGGAAGACACCAACAACAATGAGGCAGTTTGGTAAGAAGGAAAAAAACTTAAGAATAGAAATCAGGAATTCTAGATCCCATTCTGTTCCTTCCTCCAGTGGGACTTTGTCTATGTCTCTGAGCCTTCAAAATTGGGTTAAATCAAGGATGGCGAATGACTGACCTCCCTCCACCACCCTTTCCTTCCTCTTCCTGGCAGCATCACTAATCCATCCCAGCACCTTTCCGAGTGAACCCAAATGTGGTCCTAGAAGCAACACTGTGCTCTAAGCAGCCACTCTCCATTTATCAAAATGGGCACATGAGGCTGTCTATTATCCCTAGCCTAAAGATTTCTAAAATGCCCATAAAATTCTGACATTCTGATTTGCTTCTGCTGCGCTGGGCCTATTTCACTTGCTAAAAGCTTATAGCTGGCATTTAACAATCAGTCAAAACATCATTTATTAACATCACTTATAAAAACAACCGCCGGGCGCGGTGGCTGACACCTGTAATCCCAGCACTTTGGGAGGCCAGGGCAGGCGGATCACGAGGTCAGGAGATCAAGACCATCCTGGCTAACACGGTGAAACCTCGTCTCTACTAAAAATGCAAAAAAATTAGCCGGGCGTGGTGGCAGGTGTCTGTAGTCCCGGCTACTCAGGAGGCTGAGGCAGGAGAATGGCGTGAACCTGGGAGGCAGAGCTTGCAGTGAGCCAAGATTGGGCCACTGAACTCCAGGCTGGGTGATAGAGCGAGACTCCATCTTAAAAAAAAAAGTTATGATATGTTGACTTTTGAGAGGAGATGGAAACAATGGTAACACATCAAACTTTAAATGTCGAAGGGACTGTCACATGCAAGATGCAGTCGGTATAATCTGTGCAACACCCAAGAGACAGGACAGGGCCACGGAGTGCAGGTTACAGGAAGCCTAAGGGCGTTGTTTGTAAGACAATGAACTGATCCACGCAAGAGCATTTCTCAGTCTCTGGAGCAGGCAAAGTGGCCTCAGCCACCTCCAGGGGAGGCTGTAGAACACCAGTTGCAAGACCAACACCTACAAAGGCCACGCAGGTGATGTAGTTAGGGTGTGTGGCAGGGTGTGGTGAGCAGAGAGCACAGGTCTGGTCTGGAGGGGACAGTCACTTTGCATCCCCACGTTTCTCCCTCCCTCCATTCCCTGCCTTCCAACTGCCCTACGTCCTTTCATTCAAGCCTCCTTCCTGTTGTTTTCCCTGCTAAGCAACGTGTCGTGTCTGTCTGCGTGGAGGCATACATAAAGAATGAGAAGGTAGCGTGAGTGGCATAAATGAGGTGCCATGGGAACAAAAGCAAAGAGAAACGGATTTGGTATAATGGGATTGATGGAGAATAAGACATTGGCTCTGGACTTTAAAAGGGAGTTGGGGTCTAATGTGCATAGTTAAAAAGGAAGTGTCCACACGGGAGCCTGATGTGGGGTTGGGGGAGCAGGGAGGGATAGCATTAGGAGATACACCTAATGTAAATGACAAGTTAATGGGTGCAGCACACCAACATGGCACATGTATACATAAGTAACAAACATGTACATTGTGCACATGTACCCTAGAACTTAAAGTATAATAATAATAATAAAAAAGGAAGTATCCTCCAGGCAGGAAGACAGCAAGAGCAAAGGTACTGAGGAAGGAAGATGTTGGAGCAAAGAGAATATGAAGAAGAAGGACATAAAGCAGAACTACAGATCCCAGGCAGGTCACGAAGGTGCTCAGATGCTTTGCAAAGTAACTTGGGCTTTATGATACAGGTTAGAGATTTTCACATTGTTCCTTGATTCTCAGCTTTCCCAGGATAACCCTCCTAGCTGCTTGCCCCACTCCTTACTCATGCCTTGCCTCAGGAAGGAAATGGGAAATAGGTACAACTCATCTGACCGATGGGTTTGGGAGGAGGAAAGAGCGTGGCTGACTCAGTGCCTGGGGACCTGCCTACTGCAGAGCATTTGTGCTCCGAGCTAACCCTGCCATGGCATCAAAGGCAAAGATCTTCCCCACAGCAAAGCACATAGTGGCCTCACTCTGCAACCAGGTAAATCTAATTCAAGGGTGGCTTTATTAAAAAGGCCGATTAGCCAGTACACCTAAAAGCTGCATTCTCCGAGCAACCTAATAAAGAATGAAGGTGAACTTTTGTTCCTCACTTGCCTCAAGTGGTTTCCTCAAGTGATTCAGAACTCAGGCTTGCAATGGTAGTGAAAGCGATGGTTGGCAGCCGGGCACGGTGGCTCACGCCTGTAATCCCAACATTTTGGGAGGCCGAGGCAGGCAGATCACAAGGTCAGGAGATAAGACCATCCTGGCTAACACAGTGAAATCCTGTCTCTACTAAAAAATACAAACAATTAGCCAGGCGTGGTGGCAGGTACCTGTAGTCCCAGCTCCTTGGGAGGCTGAGGCAGGAGTATGGCAGGAACCCGGGAGGGGGAGCTTGCAGTGAGCCAAGATCACACCACTGCACTCCAGCCTGGGTGACAGAGCGAGACTCCATCTCAAAAAAAAAAAAAAAAAAAGCAGTGGTTGGCCCCTGAAGCACCAACAACAAACCCCTCCCCAGATCCACCCAATTTCATGGGTTGAAGCCCAAGTGTATGCCTTTGAAAAAGTTTCCAAAGTGTTTCAAATACACAAATAACTTCATTATTTGTGTAGCAATAACCCTGACATAAATACTGGGGAACCATAGAAGGTTTTTGAGCAGGAAATACGTGACGGAGATTGATAGTTTCCTACCCAAGTATATCTATTCCCCATCATCTTTATTTACAAAACCTCCAGTTTTATTTAGAGCATAAATGTGCCCCCCCAAAAGGACAACATTTCCCAGGCTCCCTTGCAGGTAGATATGGCCATACAGCTGAGTACTGGACCATGAGATAAAAGCAAAAGTGTTGTGGTGGCAGCTTTTGAGAAACTTTCTGAAAAGGCAGCTGGCATTGGCTCTTTTTTCCACCATGTTTAACCTCTTCCTCTAAACTTCTGCCTGGAATGTGGATGTGATGGCTGGAGCACTAGCTGCCATCTTGAACACTGAGTACAATGGCTACATTCTTGGCCAAAGGGAACTAAAAGCTGCCAGAAACCTGAATCCCTGATTGCCATGGAACCACCCCATATTAGAAAAAGAAATAAAGCCCTATCTTACTCAAGCCTCTATTCTTAGTTTTGGGTCACCTGCTGTTGAACCTAATCCTAACTGGAAGAGAAGGAATACAAACCAAAATGTGCTTTAATCACACCACTCCAGTGCCATGTTAGACACACTCAAATTATTCAGTCAACAAATTGAGGACTCATAAGATGCCAGGCACTGGGGACAAAATAAGAGACAAAGCAGATTATATCCTGCCCTCTTATTACTTACAATATATTGTAGGATATAGGTGATTATTAATTAAACAAACAATTACAAACTGTAACAAGAACAATAAAGGAAACACATGTGGTACTGAGATAAGAAATAGAGGAGGTACTAGTGATCAGAAAACCTACGGTAGCTACGGTAGTCAGAGAAGCTTCTCTGAGGAGGTAATAGTTAAACAGAGGCCTGAAGAAGGAAAGGAATCAGCCATGTGAAATGGGGGTGGAAGGAGGAGCTTTGCATATAGAAGTATGGCACATGCAAAGGCCCTGAGGCAGGAAGGGCCTGGTCAGAAAAAGAAACTGAAAGTAGAACAGGGTAGCTGGGGCATCAGTGGAGCAAAGATCATCATTCTCATAGGAACTGGCATGACCCATTGACAAGGGACAAGTTCATTTGAACATGTATCTTGCTAGCCTTCATTTTAAACATTTACATCTCATATGAAGTAACTTTCTGAGTATAATGGATACCTCTGTGAGACCAAATGGAATATAATCATGGCCAAAAGGAAGGGGCAGACAAGCTTTCATACATTGTGGAGTTGAGGGAAGCAGTGGTGGAAAAACAGACAGTTTTTCTTGTTGGGAAATAAACTTCAAGGAGTGAAGAATATGTCCTTTGAGTTTATTCATGTAAGTCCACAAAGCTCTGCTTTCTTAGCCAAACACACCACACCCCAGGAACTTTCAGATACCAAATAATAGCATCTTTCCACCAGAAAGGCAGTGCGCAGTGGTAGCATGTCAGGATGGAAGGGAGGTACAATTTTTTAAAAAAGGGGAAAGTTGCAATGCTAATGAGAAGGAAGAATGATGGAAGAATCTAAATTTCTGGCATTTATCTAAACCTAGTTGCAAGTATCACCTAGAATGGAAAATTAAGCAAAGATTCCTTATAAAAGCAAGCTGATGCTCCCAAAGCATTGGCTGTCAACCCCAGGGAGGCTAAGCCCACTGGGACCCTGGCTTCAAAGTTTCAAATAGAGACACTGGGTCCATCCCAAAGATCTAGGTTCAGTAAGCTGGGAATAGGACCCAGGAATCTGCCCTTTTAACAAGCACCAGGTGTTTCTGCGATCACTGAGAAACACTGCCCCGTCTGGGTTTGGGGAGTGGAAAACAAGGCCAGAGGAAGACTAGAGGAATAGAAGCTCATTGGGTCTGCACAGCCCTGAGCTGCATTCATACTGGGCTCCATCCAGACACCCTCAACAACTCCTTGCCGGCTCCCACTCTGTTGTCTGCTGGCAAAACCCCAACCCTGAATAAATTCCACTTCCCAGAACCCCTAGCAGCTCACACTGTGGCTACAAAAGAAGACAGACACAGCTGACTAATCTCACTTTCAGGCCACAAATTTCAAATCCCCGCTGATCCTTGGACTAAAGCCAATGACTCCCTCCATGCTGGGGGACCCCATTGCTTCTCTCCTACTTGGGGACTTTGCTGATATATTTCTCCCCATTCTCTCCTATATGAACAGCCTTTCACTCTTTGCTGGATCATTCCTTAGGCCTACAGAGACTTACAGTAATATTTCCCATCACCTTCACACCCACATCCCCCTCCAGCTAACACACTCTTTCCTCTGCCTCCCTTAGTGCAAACTTCCTTGAAAAAAAATTGTCTCTTCTTGCCACCTTCAATCTCTCCCCCACTCATTGTCTTTGCCATCTTCTTCAGCAAGGCTTCCTATCCTCTACTCTACTGAAAGATCTCCTCTTAAAGTCCCCAACCAATTCGTGTCACCAGTCCAATGGGTCACCAGTGCTTTGCTCCCATAATTCTTACCTGTGCTGCTAGCAGCATATGGCACAGTCGATCATACCCACGTTGTTGGAACGCTTTTATCACTAGACATCTAGGGACCCTGTCCTGGTTTCTCTATGAACTCTTTGGACTTTCTTGTCTTTTTTTTTTTTTTTTTGCTACCAGATCTTCCTGACCTCTTGATATAGGAGGGCCCCTGAGCTCTGCCCTGGGTCTTCTCTCCAAATTCTATCCTTACTATCCTTACTGTCTTGATGACCTCATCCAGTCCTGTGGCTTTAAATACCATCTATATCCTCACCCCAAATTTATATCTTCTGCCCTGACATTTCCTCTGAATTGCAGACTTGGATTATCTAACTTCTCACTCAACATTGCCCTTTGAACATCTTTTCAGGCATCTCAAACTTAGTATGTGCAAACCAAATCAAACTCTCTATTTCCCTTTCTCACTCCCATTTTTAAAAGTATATGCCCCTCCCTCAGTGCTTTCCTTTGTAGCAAATGGCACCTGATTCACCCAGAGTTTCAGGCTAAAACTGTATCATCCTTAACACATCTCTTTCCCTCACACTTTACCTCCAATCTCACAGCACTTCCTGCGCAATTCCAAGCTCCAACATCAAAATGCATCTTAAATCTGACCACTTTTCACCACCTCCACCCAACACTGTGGCCCATCATCCTTCCACTAGACAACTCCAGGAGTTTCTCAACACCTTTCCCTGTTTCTGCTCCCATGGTCTGTTCACACAACAGCCAGAGGGGCCTTCTCCATCATTGAGTCACATCATGTCATTTCCTTGACCAACACTTTCTTGTCACACTTGGAATCAAGTCAAAAGCCTTCATCAGGAACAGCAAACTCCCACTCTAGGTTCAGCCTGCCTGACAACCCCATCGTCCACCACTGTTCTCCTCACTCACTCTACCCAGCACTTCTCGCTGTCCTTCAAACACCCCAAGCTGAGCCTCACCTCCATGCCTTTGCCTCCAGCCTACCTGGAAGACATCCCTTCAGCTTTCCCATGGCTCCAGCCTGCACTTCATGTCTCAAAACAAACGTCACCACCACAGAGGGCCTTCTCCTCCCCACCTCATTCTCTCTTCCTTAACCTTGCTTTCTTTTTCTTCATAACGCTTAAAACTACATCTACTAGGCTGAATAACAACCCCCAAAGATGTCCACATCCTAAACCCTGGAGCCTGTGAATATGTCACCTTACCTGGAAAAAGAAGCTTTGCGTGATTAAGTTAAGGATCTTGGGAAAGAGAGATTATCCTGGATTAGCCACATGAGCCCGATATAAGCATAGGGGTCTTTATAAGAGGGAGGCAGGAAGGTCAGAGTCAGAAGAGTAAATGTGAGGATAAAAGCAGAGGTTCAAGTGATGTGAGGAAGGGATGAGCTGAGGAACACAGGCTGCTTCTATAAGATGAAAAAGGCAAGAAAGGGGTTCTCCCCGAGAAACTCCAGAAGGAACATCCCTCTGCCATCACCTTGATTTCAACTCAGTGTGACACATGTCAGACTGCTAACATCCAGAACTGCAGGATAATACATTTGTGTTGTCTTAAGCCACTCTGTTTGTGGTGACTTGTAATGTTAACAGCAGGAAACTAACACACTAACTGATCCTACATTAATATTTCATATTTTTGCTTAATATCCTTTCCTCCAAAGAATGCAAACTCCATGAGGGGCAGGGACTTAGGGTGTTCTCTGAAGCATTTCCAGAACCTGAAACATGCTCAGGACACATCTAGAATATTTATTGAATGTATAAACAAACACTCCAAGTTGGTTGGGTTTTTTTCAATGATGAAAGACAAAGATGAAATTGGAGCTTGAAATTAGAAGTGACAGGCCAGGCATGGTGGCTCACGCTTGTAATCCCAGAACTTTGGGAAGCTGAGGCAGGTGTATCTTGAGGTCAGGAGTTCAAAACCAGCCTGGCCAACTTGTTGAAACCCTGTCTCTACTAAAAATACAACAATCAGGTGGGCATGGTGGCAGGCACCTGTAATCCAGCTACTTAGAAGGCTGAGGCAGGAGAATTGCTTGAACCCAGGAGGCGGAAGTTGCAGTGAGCCGAGATCATGCCATTGTACTGTAGCCTGGGTGACAGAGCAAGACTCCATCTCAAGAAAAAGAAAAAGAAGAAGGAGAAGGAGGAGGAGGAGGAGGAGGAGAAGGAAGAAGAAGAAGGAGAAGGAGAAGGAAGAGAAGGAGAAGGAGAAGGAAAAGAAGAAGAAGGAGAAGGAGAAGGAAGAAGAAGAAGAAGACGAAGACGAAGACGAAGACGAAGACGAAGAAGAAGAAGAAGAAGAAGAAGAAGAAGAAGAGGAGGAGGAGGAGGAGGAGGAAGAGGAAGAAGGAGAAATTAGAAGTGACTACGGGCACCCCAGAGCCTCTAGTGTACTAAACCCACACTACAAGTTATGTACGCCTGGAATTCACAAGGATGTTTTTTTCACCTATGGGCTTAGATGACTTCATAATCTTTTTGCCCCCTGCTCTTGTCATATCTGAGCTCATTAAATTGCTTCATTGCAATTGCAAACTCCCACATCACAGTTGCTTCTCCTACCCCCATCCTCACCACCATATGCACTTACATAGGTCACTTCTGGCAAAATTAGTAAGTATGAACTAAGACTTTTAAATGACTTTGGCAGCACCCAAAAATGTTAAAATCAAATGCTCTCCTTTTTTTTAACTTAGGCTTCCACCTCTAGCATAAGAGGAGATGCTTCCAGAAGTCCTTAAGAGAAATCATTCCAACTCTGTGCTCAGTTTTCTGCCACTTGCAATGTGTTTCTTGCTCATGAAACTCATGATGGCATTTAGTTCTGTCACAGACACATCTGAGAGATAACTAGGTGAACAACATTGTAACTCACCACCTGGAAAATTATAGTCTCTAACCTCATGGCACATCTTGAAACTATCATGGACTCTTGTTTCCCAGTTGTGGAGAGCTCTCTTCAAACTGTCTTACCACAGAATGGAATGTGCTGACTCACATGACCAGGTGACCCTGCAGGGGCGCTAACTTTAGGCGTGATTTGATGGTCATCAAGGCCTGGCCCCTCTCCATCTCTTGACTCTCCCCTCTCTATGATTTCTCCATTCTCAAGCTTTTCATGATGTCAAAAGGGCTACCCTCTCCCTGACTTACATCCTTCCTGCTTCAAACCCAGAGGGAAAGAGAGTCATGCTCCTTGCTCAGCAGTTCTCTTTGGCCAGAATCAGGTCCCATGTCCATCACTAATAATTACTGTAGCCAAGAATGTCGTGCCAGACTTGAACCTCACAGCCTGATCCCTGAAGCCAAAGGTGAAGTCAATATCAGTTCATCTGAGACATGTGAATTACAATTGGAGTTCTTAACAAGAGTTCTAAGAGGAAAATCAGGTGTAATAACCAACAGAATTCTGGAGGGGTGGATGAGTGCTGATGAAACAAAAGATGAGATCTCCCTATGAACATCTCAGAGACATGGTCAATCAACTTCTGCTGGTTCACTGCAAGGAACAGGGAACTCACTACCTTATGAAAGCCATTTACTCCATCTTTTATCATAAATTGTTAGAAAAATCTTCCTTACCTCAGGTCATGCAAAACTTGCATGAACTATCACTGACTCTGTTCTCAGAACAATACAGGAATGTATTCAGATACATAACAGCCCTTTAGATATTCAAAGGCAGTTTTCAGAATTCTCTCAAGCTTTCATTCTATAGGCAAAACATTCTAATTCCTTCAAGTGTTCTAGTGACATTTCACGCTTCTTTTTATGAGCTCTGACTTGTAAACATCCTCTCAAACTAGAGCAGAACCATTACATCCATAGATCTTGACAGTGTAGAGTCACATCTCACATAGAAAGTGGAATGTAAAGTTAGCACACCAGGCAAAAACAGTATTGCCTAAATTGCCCCTGAAAGGGGTGCCACTTTGTAAAACAGTATTACTACCTCTCAAGAAATCCAACATCTTCAGATTTCTCCAGTGCTAGATCACTCTCTTTAGTGGATCACATGATCAATTGCTTGCATTTAGGAAGCCACTTGCACTGTAAACTTGGCATTAAAATATGTATCTAACTACAGCAGAATCAGACTCAACACAGAGAAGTATACATACTTGGAGAGGCACAAAGGAAATGAAAGTAGCAAAGGGAATAGCAGATTAACAAATCCCAGCTTTGATTCAACCTAGGGCATACACTCACTGAGTGGTAGGGCAAGCTAAATTCTCCCTCTCTCAATATCTCTCTCTCTCTCTATCCGTCTCTCTCTCATCCAGCTGTCCCATCCAAGTCAATGGACTAGAAGTAAGACTTGATTATACCGCTATTTATAAAATCTAAAATCATTATCTCGCCCGGCACAGTGGCTCATGCCTATAATCCCAGCACTTCAGGAGACCAAGGTGGGAGGATCTCTTGAGACTGGGAGTTTGAGAACTGTCTGGGCAAATATATATATATAATTATCCACATTGTATTTTATATGGCAGTTGCTTTATATTAGCTTATATTAAACTTATTCTCAACTAGACTTCTAGGGTTTATAATCTTGTAGCAGAAGGCCAATTATCAAGTCAGGTCTCCCTAATACTCTATTTATATAATCAATTATTGAAATTTAAATATGGTGCCTTAATATTTACTTCTGTTCAATTTCATCCTGCTGATCTTACCCATGTTTCTTACCTGTGATGATCAATTAAGAATACCAATTTCGCCGGGCGCGGTGGCTCAAGCCTGTAATCCCAGCACTTTGGGAGGCCGAGACAGGCGGATCACGAGGTCAGGAGATCGAGACCATCCTGGCTAATACGGTGAAACCCCATCTCTACTAAAAACTACAGAAAACTAGCCGGGCGACGAGGCGGGCGCCTGTAGTCCCAGCTACTTGGGAGGCTGAGGCAGGAGAATGGTGTAAGATAATGGCGTGAACCCAGGAGGCGGGGCCTGCAGTGAGCTGAGATCCCGCCACTGCATTCCAGCCTGGGCGGTACAGCCAGACTCCGTCTCAAAAAAAAAAAAAAAAAAAAAAAGAATACCAATTTCATCACACTGTGCATTTTTACCCTTCCCAGGTTAGTGCCCGGAATGGATCTGATGAACTAGAGTTCAACCCAGTGTTGCTAAAAGTATGGCCCAAATGAGGAAAGCCTGAGTGCAAAGCCCTGAGGCAACCCATCCACCTCTTCATTCTTACTTGCCAGATACAGTTGATAACTTCAAAAAAAAAAAAAAAAGAAATCATCCTAGTCATATATCCAAAGGAGATGTTGCCAAAGTTCTACTGAAACCCAGACTCACTGTGCATGTCACTCCCCAGAGCACCAGTCTCACGACCCCTCTAAGACCAATGAGTCCTTTCCGGCATGACTCTTAGAAACGAAACTGAAGTGCACAAACTACTCCTTAATCCAATTGCTCGTCACATTCTATGCAAAAACCCATTCCAGAATTTTGCTGCCAGCTGCCAGCAAGTGAAAATCTGTTCTCTCCCTCTTTCATTAAGGTCCACTAAAAATTATTTTCCCAATACTGTGCATCAGGGTTGGATTCATTCTAGGAGAATACCAGGAATACTAAAGCTGGGGCTGAAGGAGTGTAACTATCATCTAGTCCATGATAGATTGTGTCCATGTCACCGATAATTCTCAGTCAAAAAATCAGACATCCTCACCGCTGTCTTGTGACTGTCAGTGCCCTCCTGTGGGAGGGGTATACACAGTCACCCCTCTATATTTACGGTCTGCATCTATTCATTCAACCAGCTGTGGATCACAAAAACAATAAAAGCAATACAACAATAAAAAACATAAATTTTAAAATACAATATAATGACTAGTCACCTAGACTTGACAGAGTACAACCATGCAACACCCATAAAGACATTTTAGTCAATGACAGACCACATATATAAGGGTGGTCTATAAGATTATAACACCATATTGTTACTGTTTATTTTCTGTTTAGCTATGTTTAGATACACAAATACTTACCACTGTGTTGCAAATACCAACAGTATCCAGTACAGTAACATGCTGCACAGGTTTGTAGACTAGCTGCAGCAGGCTATCCCATATAGCCTAGATGTGTACGAGGCTGTACCATCTAGGTTTGTGTAATATACTCTATAATGTTCACACAATGAAAACATCACCTAATGATGCATTTCTTAGAATGCATTTCCATCGTTAAGCAATAATTTACTATATATGGTATTATAAGTAATCTAGAGATGATTTAAATTATACAGGAGGATGTGCATAGGTTACAGGCAAATACTACATTATTTTAAATCAGGAATTTGAGCATCTTTGGATCTTGGTACACACAAGGGGTCCTGGAACCAATCCCCTGAGGATACTGAGGTACAATGGTACTTCCCCAATCTGTTAATTCTAGGCTCAGACATGCGACTTGCTTTGGACAAAGGGATATGAACATATGTGAAGTAGGTTCTGTTCAAGCAGAAGCTTTAAGAGCCATTGCACAACTCAGCATGCCTCCATCAGAGCTGCACTTTCTACCTGGGCCCACAATGAAGATTCCCAGTCATCAGTGCAGAGAGGCAACTGACCCATGTCCACGGCTAACACAAGCAAGAAATAGACCGTCAGCCACTGAGATTGGGGATCATTTGTTGTCACTGCAAAGCTAATACATAGTCCATCCTTGACCTTCAAACATAAGGAAATCAAAGCTCTAAAACTTTAGATGATTAACTTGTTAGCATAATGATCAGTAGTTATCAGTAGATTTCATAGTTATCAGTAGAACTTGAATTCAGGTCTCCTAACATTCAGGCCATCCACTTACCTTGCAATGAATGAACATGAAAATGTTACCAGGAATAAAGGATAAAGCTCTTAAAGATAATGAGGCAGCCATTTTAATAAGGTTACTATGGTTACCCTACTGATATTAACAGGAGACTTCTAAGATAAGAACTAAGATGTATTATATGAGAATTTAGACATCCAGGTGTACCAGCCACATCTTAAAATTGGCAAAGTTCATTTGGAAGATTTTAGTTCACTTGCCATCAGTCCATGTACCCACCATGGACTCATCACTCTTATAAGTACTGGGTGCTCAGGTGGAAATAAGACCCAGCCTCTCTCCCCACAAACCTATAGCCTAGTCTGTCATTTTTACCGTGTGACCTGTGGAAGACCTATCCCAGAAAGTGCTGCTTGTAAACAGGTGGGTGCACTGTATATTATTTTCTCCTTTCTCAAGAATTCATGATGAAGTTAGTTTAGTAAAGCTCTAAGAAGTCCTATGGTAGAAAAACCTGCTCAACTTTATTTAAGCCAGTAAGTATCTCACCAACTTATTTGACTGTGGAATCCCCATTTTGAATAACACCTTACATCCTGCAGAATTTGTGTTCCAAGTACAGCCATATGGAAACAATACCCCAGTTCTACTCCCAGAGATACTTACCCCTTCACCCCAATCAGGCCAGTCATAAGAAGGATGCCACCAAGACACTGTCTTTCAAAATTGGTTAGACTTGATTCCCCCTTTCTCTGGTCCCCTTCTTTCATTTCTACCAGTAAAATTACTTCATCTGGGTTTATGGGATCCTGGAGGGGAATAGCTTGATGTAGATCCAGCACTAGTTCTGGGTAAATTAATCTCCTGTTTCCCAGGAAGGAGCTTCCTGGAGCAGGCCAAGAGATGGGCCTATTTTGATCCAGGCAGGTGGTAAATCACAGCACAGAGACAGCTGCCCACTCCTCCTGCTGTCAGGCTGCCCTGAGAGATGTTCTCACTCTCCGAAGTTCTGCTGCTGCTCTTCTAGAATGTCACCCTAACCCTGCAGTGTTAAAACAGAGCTGGGGTAGGCAATTTGCCTGCATAATGTACACAACCTCTCTTATTCACACCTTCTTCCTGCCCAGAGTCACAAGAATCCAAAGGTTGAAGGAATTCATGTTTAAAGCTCATCTGGTCCAATACCCTCATTTTGCAGATGAGAAAACTGAGGCACTGAGAGGCTAAATGACATGCCCTAAGTCAGTAAAGAGTGACAATATCCCAAGCTCTTAGGACCCCCAAATCTAAGATGTTTTCCATTCTGCAATGAAGTGCCAGTGATAGCAAAGGGCTAGAAAGAAGCTATGCATGCACAAGCTGCTATGATGTGAATGTACATGCATAAATGTGCGCATGCTTTGAAAAAAAAAATGACATCATCCTTATGGTTCTGCAACTTGTTTTGGTTTTGTTTTTCACTTAATAATGTTTGAACATCTTCCCCATGGTTACAGATAAACCTATATCCTTGCAAAATTTTGGTCTCTCTATTTTGGCCCTTGTCTTCCCATCATCCGTGCTGAGCACAGCAGTCGGAATAATCTTTTTAAAATGTAGATCAGATTCTATTACCTCCAGGCTTAAAAACCTTCAATGGTTTCCCATTACTCCTATGATAAAGGCCAAACCACCCAACCCGATGTCTCAGGCCTTAGGTGACCTTACTTTTCACTGCCCCCTCCCTGGCCTCACCTCTGTGAAGCCACCAGGGTTTCTTTCAGTTCTTTAAAGGAACCTGGCTCCTTCCTCCACCTCAAGGCCTCCTGGAATGTTCTTCCCTCTCATTAAAATACCCTTCTTGCATGCATGCACATACATGTACATGTGTGCACATATATACCTGTGTGCATGCTCTCATTTACACATGTACCCACACACATATGGGTCTTCAAACCTCAGCTCAAACAGAACTTACTGCTTTTCCTGAACCCCTCCACTTCCCACCCAACTCCAGACTTCACCAGACCTGACACTATTCACTCCTGTAGCATCAGCTACTTTTCTGTAAGGCTTTATGCCATATATGCATGTATATACACACATTTGTAGAATTATTTGATGAACACATGTCTTCCCTGTGAGACTATGAGATCTCTAGAGAATGGCAGGTGGCTTCATGCATCACTGTATCCTCCACACTTAACCCAGTACCTAACATATAGTAAATCCTCAATTAATATTTATAAAATAAGTGAATAAATGGAAGTGCCAAAGCAATGTGTGCAAGTGGTATAGGAAGTATTGTCACAGGAAAAGAACCCCCTTTCCCTGAATTAGTCTGCACCCTGGAATCAAGTGGGCAAGTACAAATTGCAGGCCTCCAACTGAAGTCTGAGAAGAATATCACCTTCTTTATTATTTAAAATCAATTTATTCCTGAACAATGGAGATTGAGGGATAAAGTCCTTATTGGAGCACCCCATTCCCTCCCTCTCCCAGCTGCAAATAAGAACACAGTATAATTGTGTGATGGTCTGGAAACAAGACAGGGGTCTGTAACCTCCAGCCTATCATGAAACCCCTGACTCTTCTAGGTCCACCTCTACGGTGACCCCTTGCATGGAAGGCCTACTCTCTTTTGATGTCCTGCATGGGAGACAGAACTCCACTGAGACCCAGGTCCCCAGCCCCAGGGTCCCCCCTTCCTGGGGGCACCAGCTGCCATCCCCATTGGGTCTCTTTATCTCCTTAGGCAGCTGCCACAGAAGGCTCACAGCTTCCCACAGCCAGAGAGACGTCCACAGAGAGCAAAAAGTGCCACTCTTTGAGAACGTGCCTAGGAGATGCATTCCCTGGTCTCTACCCCAGGCTGCCCCTGCCGCAGACCTCTCTTCCCTTCCCATTCCAGAGAATTGCTCCTTGCCTCCCCTTTCTCCTTCCCCAAGGACACCTAAGAGCATCTCTTCACAAGATCCAGATGAACCATGGGCTGCAGGTTGTTTCTGCTGACAAGAGTCCCTGAAGCAAGAAGCCCAAGCTACCTGATTAACATGAGGAGGAGGAAGGCAATGGAGGGAGCTCAAAAACACATTAATATTCCAATAAATCACAAACTATTGCCTCACATGTCATTCTGATGCCTTTTACGCCCCCACTTCCTGCCTGAGCCTGAGCCGACTGTCATGTGCAAAAAGGTTCCAAGGGGAATGGGAGGGAATGAGGACCAGAGAAAAGGCAGGAACTTAAAGGGGGGATTTAGGGGGACTAAAAAGATTCAGAGGCAGGATGGGGGGCATCTAGTAGGACATGTCCCCAAAGCCTTCACTAGGAGACCCTTCTCCCTCCTCATGGTCACAGCTGCCCCCTGCCCTGCCTTTACTGCTTTTAAGGCACTCTTCTGAGACCTTGATGGTAGAACTGTTTATACTTACCTCCATGGGAATTCAACTGGATTTCTTCTAAGGGGTGATGAGAATGGCAGGCCTCAAGAGCAGGACTCTTGCAAAGGGCGAGTGGTGAGCGGTGGGTGAAATTAACACTCCCAGTATTAGACTGCTAGGTAGAAGGGAGCACAGGCCCATTCCTCCCCAACTAATCAACCCGAAGGATCTTCCCACCCCATGGGACACAGATGAGGGTCCCTGCCTACCCAAATCACATAAATGCATAAGCTGTGGCCTCAGCCCTTGGAAGACAAGCCAAGGGGCAGACTGTGAGCCCAGAGCCTGAAAATAAGAAGTAATCCTACACTCTGGAGTCTGGACCTCCCCATCCACAAAGCTTTCACCTGAGCCCAGCTGATATCTCCAGCAGCTCCTAGCCCTCCCAGGAAGACCTTCCCAGCTCCCACTCCGGAGCCAGCTCTTGGGGGAACCACAGGCAGCTGGGATGACTTATTTTCTTAGCTGATCGGTAGCAGCAGCCCAGCTGGCTCATACCTCAAAGGCAGGAATTCCTCCTTTAGCTCATCAGCACTGGTTTGTGCCAAGGGGCCAGGGAGGGGACAGACTCTGACCTCCCACACACAGGCCCCTGCCTGGCACCTGGTCCAGGGCTCAGGCTGTAGTCAATGCAGCCACTGATTACATGGGACCTCGCGAGCTCAGTCTGCGGTGTTATCGGGAGTCAGGTGTCTCCTTACCACAGGCCCTGCTTGGCCGGAAATCTCTACCTGGACCCTGCTGGTGATAAACAAGGTAATTGTGAGGGCCTCACCTCACCTTGTTTTAGAGATAAGAAACCCAGAGGACTAAATACCAATGGCTGTGTCGGCCCTTGATGAATACACTGAGGGGAACACATGTTTTTGCATCAATAAATATCAACTGTATGGCATTCCAGAACCATTTGAGGTGTAGTGGGGGATACAGACATAGTTTTGGATACTCTCCACATGTAACTACAGCCTAGGTGAAGAAACCAAACTAATGCAAAGAACGTCTTCATCCGATAAGCATTTACTGAGGCCAGGCATGATGGCTCACACCTATAATCCCAGCACTTTGGGAGGCTGAGGCGGAAAGATTGCTTGACCCCAGGAGTTTGAGACCAGCCTGGGCAACATAGTAAGACCCCAATTCTATATATTTTTTAAGAAAACATTTACTGAGCACCTACTCTGTGCTAGTCACTGTGATGGGACAATAGCTGTGACCAAGAAGCCCCTTCTTCCTGGAGGTTATACTTTTATGAGTGCAATAAGAAATTAACAAGTAATTTATGATACAGTATAATGGGTATTAGTGCACGTTGGGGAATGCAAAAAGAGGTGGCTTCAATCAGAACATGCTATTGAAAAAAAAAGAAAAAGACTTTCTGGGGAAGAGAGAAGGAAGGGGAAGGAAGACACCCATGTTACAGAGGCTTGGAGGGCAGACCGTGAATAGACACACCATCTCAGAAGCTAGTGCAGGAATTGAGATGTGAACAGTTCCTCCCATTCAAACCCCAGCTCCCCTACTTGCTATTGTTTGATCTTGGACAACTTTCTCACTTGCAGCCTCAGTTGTACCATCTATAATAAGATGGTAATAGTAATAGCACCTATCTCATAAAGTGGGAGGATGAAAAGAGTTAAGTAACACAAGAAAGGCTCTTAGCAGAGTAAGTCTTCAATATGCAATCACTTATATTTTTGTTATTATCACCAGAGCTTAGCTAAAGGTAGAACAAGGGAAATCATAACAAAAGCCTGAATCCAAGTCATCCTAATGGAACAATGTCATGGGACTTGGTGACAGGCTATGTCCTGGTAACTGAGAAGGAGGAAGAACCAGCATTGATTCTCTCCTTGTTCATGAACAGAATGGAAACTGCCATACACACTGAATTAGGATGCTGAAAGACCTGGCTTGCTTTCTGGCTCTGACATTTGGTAGCAGGGTAACATTGGAAAATCACTTGAGACTCTGCCTCAGTTTTCACATCTGTAAAAGGAAGAAAACATTGGCTGCTCTGCCAACCATACAAGGTCATACTGCAAAGCAAGCAAAAAGTGAGTGTGATGGCCTTTTAGTCACATTGTGAAGTGCTACCATCATGGGAATTATTATTATCCTAAAAGTTGTAGCTTTGAAAAACAAAAGTACATGCTTCATGCTGAATCTCTAATGATGATAAAGAGATTCTAGACCTCTTTTCTTCTTTTATTTGCTTTTTAAAGTTCTGAGGCTGTGCTTCTTAAACTACTGTGCCTACAAAATACCTGGTGATCTTGGTAAAATGCATCTGATTCAGGATGTCTGGGGAGAGGCCTGGGTCTCTGAATGTCAAACAAACTCACAGGTGAGCTGGTCCACGGACTGCACTTTGAGTAGCAAGGTTCTCTAGTGGACCATATAGAAAAAGTGGTCATATTCCGCAGGGTGAGCTGACAGAGTAGATAAAGGGGAGAGGTGTTCAGGATCCACAGCTGTAGGGGCCCAATAAGCTGCCCTCGCCCGCCTTTATTAACAGTCATTCTGTGTGCTTGCTAAGTATCAAGCACCATGCTAGATGCTTGGCAAATATTTGCTAATATAATCCCTGCAATATCCCTATCTAATTGATACTATTATTGTCCCTATTTTACAGATTAAAAAAAAAACTAAGGCCCAGAGAGGTTAAATTATTTGCCCAAGGTCACACAGCACACAGTCCTTCTACGTCCAACTCCAGAGCTGAGCCCAGAGCAGAAGGTAATAAAACAGCACATTCTGTGATCAGCTCCCGTCCAAACCACAGAGCAGAAAATCAGCTGCTGAACATACACTCCTGAAGGCTGAGTCATTCCATGGCAGTGGCCTAAAGAAACAGTCGCAGATCTTCCTTGGTTCCTGTCCCACCCAGCGTTTCTCTCACTTCCATTCTGTGAGCCACCTAGAATCTAATAAACCTCTTCTTTTTGCATATCGCAGGGTTTTTAAAGCTTTGGCTCTGAAGCCAGACTGCCTGGCTTCCCATCTTGGCTTCACCACTCACTAGTTACTTAACTGCTCCAAGGCTCAGTTTTCTCATCTGTAGTGCAGGGATAAGAATAGTACTGACTCCACAGTGTTGAAGAGGACTAAAGGCGATCATGCATGTTCAGCCCTTAGCCCAATGTCCCATACACAGCACAGGCTCTATAGCTGTTTCTAGTATGATTATTAAGGTAAAAATAAGAGTAGGTCTGTAGTCCCTGTTATGTGAAATCAGCCCACCACACCCCAGCCACCTGACGCTCTCCCTGGATGCCTTGAAAAGCCGCCAGGGTTTCAAGGCTTGGGCAAGCGTGAGTGATACACACTCTGGCAGGAAGTTCCAGGCTACTGCACCTGCCAGAGGCGCTTGACTCTCCTTCTTGTAGTGAATGGGGAATGTGTCACATTTATGGGGGCCCTTTATCGCACATCAGGGAAGCAATTTGCACAAATGTTTGGATCAACTTTTCATGACTCTGGCCCCAGGTCTGCTATGAATCAGTCTTGCAGTCCCAGCTCGTTCACTCCAGAGATGGTCCTGAGGCTGTGGTTTCCATCCCTGCCTGCCTCCCACCCCTTCTTCTTCCACTCCTACCTGCTGTCACCAGCCACCACCTTGAATCCCCCAGGAACCCAGGACGAAAGAGATGTGGGGTGATGTGAATGACAATTACCACGCTGGCCCTCCAGGATGTGTTAACTGCTATTAAAAGATACTCCAAGTCATTATTGGAACATTATGAGGACTGAGCTGATTGCCGCTAATCTCAGACTCCCTTTGTGGTCCTAATGGAAGGGAGCCGCCTTGTGTGAAAAATCCCATTTTGTGTCTCTCTTCTAAAATTTCATTTAAGAAAAATAACTAGGGGCAAAATGTGATATTCGGCAATGGAAAAGGAGTAAGATAAGGATTTAAGTACAGAGCAAGTGAATCACAAAATAGAACTTCGTGCAGTCAGGTAGGCACTGAAGAGAGCGGACACACAGGAGGAGTGAAGGGGTGGAGGACATGAAATCGCCCTTCCGATCCGCTTTCACCACCTCTGATGACATCAGCAAGAAAATCTCTTTTTGTGTTAGTGTGTCTTTAACACCCTTGGACACAAGACAATCTCCCTTTGTTAACAAATGGACAGTAGACCCACACCATTAGGCAAACAGCACAGCTTGACTGGGTTAAAATCCCTGCTAAAGCACACAGGCACTCTGTGGCCTTGGAGACGTTAATAAACCTCTCGATGGATCAGCATCTTCCTCTGTGAAATGGGGTTAATAGTAGTCCTTCTTTCATAGATTTACCATGGGGATTCAATGAGTAGCTTCACAGGAAACAGGTTTGTCACTCCGCTGATGTGAGCAACCATTACGTGGCAGCTGACGGTATCTGAATTGAATATAATTGCTTTGTTCTCATTGTACTTATTTTTAGGATTATTTTCTACTTGGGGAACATGATACTGGTTTTTCATTTTTAATAGCAATACAAAGTATGTTTGTAAGAGATGTACTTAAAGTCACCCAAAAAAGGTACATTAACAATAGAACAGATAATATGAGATTGTGGCAAAAATCATGAAAGTGGTACTTAAATAACTAAATTTTGGGAAGCCTGATCCAGTCTAATTTACTCATTTTGCAAATGAAAACCTGAGTCCCAGAGAGGGAAAGTGATTTCCCCAAGATCACACAGCAAGCTAGCAGCAAAGTGATCCTAGAATTCAGAACCCAGCTGAGTGTTTTACCTTACACACTGTATTTAGGTCACTAAGTTGATCATGTTCTAAGAATGAACAAATGAAAAGGTACCCCTTGAAGTGAGTGATCACTTCTTTGACATCTTGGTACTGGAGCTATTATTATGGAAATCCTCCGCTACAATGAGCCACTTCCCTCTTTAAAAAAAAGGAAATAATATCATTTTCAGGGTTTTCAAAGAATTCAGGCAAGGCGCAAAAACAATTCAGAACTCAGGATACCGTTTTATTTGGAGCATGTGTAAGATATGCCTTTTGGTTCCTAATTTTTTTTTTCATAAAAGCATATTCAGGCTAAAACAGAAAATACTGTGATGACCTTTTTTCATAAAAGCAAAAAGGGCAGGCAAGAAAACATTTGTTTCATTGGAGGACAAAGGATGAGTTTGTGTGGTCCAGTGTAACCATAGCATAACAAGATTACATCGCGGGGGTAAAATCAGTCCAGTGGCAACTGGAGAGCAAAAAACAAATTGCTCTCCAGCCCTGTCTGAGTGGTTCCTGGCTTCAAAACTGAACAATAAATTCCCAGTCCTCTCCAGTTCTTTCTTGTTAGTAGGCAGGGCTGGGGGCCTTTTAATTTCCAACTTACTTTAGGTATTGATTACTTGTAAGTGCACTAGAGACCAGGCAGTGGGCTTAATTCTATTAGTAGGAATGAATAACCACCTCTGTCCAGCACCCGCTGCAATGAGCAATGTATTAAACTTCTCCACCTCTGAAGAGGTTCTTCCTTCCTTTTAGGAGATGGAATTCGTGTCTTTTGACTAGAATCTGGGCAAAATGGAAAAATTTGAGGTGAAACCAGAAAAAGAGGTTTACCTAGGAGTTATCCAGTGACTGTGAGTGTTCTCCCCTCAGTGTATTTCCCACCCCCTACTCTATATGAGGATCACAAATGTGGACGTCCTCAGCAGCTAGGCAAGGAATGGAAATGGAGGGAGCTGTCTAGGGAAAGTGGGGACCTGGAGCATGCCTGCCTCTCCAAAGGGGTGGCAGCCACTCAGTTGCAGTCACCTGTCAGCTTGTGATGTAGGCCCAGTATTGCCAGATATTCTCATCACTAAAGAAATGCCAGAAACCTAGATTTTTGTAAATTGCTCTGATTTTTAAATGTCAATGACCGGTTTGCTTTTTTCCAAAATTTAATGTAGGCTCAACACAAGCATCAGAGTGTGGCTTCAGCCTGCAAGCACCTCTGCTCTGTCCCTTCCCCTGAGCAGTCTCGCTCTCTCTGATTTTCAAATGCCAAGAATAAGCAATGACTCCCCAATCTGCACTCCAGCTTGACCCCCACTGGAGCACTACATCTGCACTTCTCAGCTAGGGCCCGCCTCCTGGTTTGTGTGTGTATATATGGGCTTTTTGCTTTGTTTTTTTTATTTTTCTTTTTGGCCAACATTTAAGGCATTGATGAAGAAGAAGGAGCCAATGAAGGAAATAGAGGAAATGAACCCAGTTGATGGCATCCAACATGGCAGAGAGGTCAGGATGGTCTCTTGTTCTTCTTGTTCACGGTGCCTGCTTCACAGAAGGTGCTTAATAAATCTTTGTGAACAAACGACAAAATGAGGGAATAAAGTGAAAGACAAATGGAGTCACTGTGTTGTCCATAAGGAAAACTGACTAAGATCTGAAGCAGAAACTATCAGCCACTGAAATGGAATCAACAATGGAGAAACCAGAGCTTATAAAGTCAGAGGTCCAACTAGGAGAGAAAAGAAAGGTAGAGAATTTAAAAGCCCATAGCCTGAGTCCGTTGGGATGTATCATTTGGAGACAGAAAGCCTGAGTTTGAATCATTGTTCTGCTAATTAGTAGCCACAAGATTTGGGGCAAGTCATGAATCCCACTGGGTGTTGGTTTCTACATCTGAAAACAGGGACTGAGATTATCTAGCTCCCAGAGGTTATTAGGAGAATCAAATGAAACAATGGAATGTAAAATGCTTTGCAAACTGAAAGACACCCCAGAATGGGGAGCAGAGAACAGGAGAGTCCAGTCACGTAGAAGGTGGTGAGTCAGAAGGACAGTGCAGAGCCAACATGTTTCTTAGGCTGTCTGCATCATTTAACATGTCAAGACGGCTGTTGGCTTTGCCCTTGGCTTGGGTCACCCTGATTAACAGGTGCCTGGCCAGCCGGAAGTTTGACTCTTACTAAGCTGACTGGATGACTGAGTTGGGAGGAGCTCCTTAACTTGGCCAGTGATGGAAGACAGCTAAGACAGCAGCCAAAAGCAAAAGCAACCTTCCCCATCCAGCCCAAGGATGACTGGATTATCTGTGAAACTCATCCGACAATCTGTCTCCAAGAGTACACATGAAACAATCCTTCCAGCGCCTCATTGTTGATGAAGAGGGTGCACCAACAAACAAGCTCATTCAGGGTGTGAATTATTTATGTTCGTAGGATGCAAGTTTACACAGCTCCATTAACAAAAATTACATCTGGCAACCACTTCTAAACAAATGCAGTGACTGTGGTTTTAAGTAGTGAGCTAGACAATAAAATAGAGCAGCTTCCTCAAGCCTGCTAAGTAATTCTCTCCTTGACCTCAGCAGCTGGAAGCTCGATAAATGGTTAAGAATGTGGGTGCTGGAGACAGATAGACCTGGTTCAAATCCTAGCTCTGTCGCCTTGGGCCACTTAACCTCTCTGAGTCTCAGTTTCCTCAACTCCAAAATGGAAATAATAATAGTAGCTACTTTCAAGAAGAGTTGTTGGGATTAAATGAGATCATCTTTTCAAGAAGCTAAGCATAGTGCTTCTCTCAAAGAAAGCAGTCCAAAAATGATAGATAACACATTTGCTCCTACAGTCACCCCAGAATTTCACTGTAGATCTACTCTCTTATTTGCTGGGATTTGGAGGATTCTAAACTGTTAAAGATGTGAACACTATTGAATTAAGACAATTTAGAACAAAGAGTTTATTTTCTTGGGGCCTGAGACCATCTTGAAGGCCCATAAGAAGCTTTTTGGGAAGACATAGAGGACCCCAAATTTAAAAAGCTCTAGGCAACCTGTAAGCTCTTCAACTAGAATGGCTCCACTTTGACCTGCTTTTTTTATATAGGAGCTGTATGTACCATTTTGCTTGACGAATTGTTTTTTACTAGTAAAAATAAGTCAACATCTTCATTGTACAAAGAGAGAAGCTGAGGCCCAGAGAGAAGCTGAGGCCCAGAGAGAAGTGACTTGATCAAAAATACATTGTGAATATGTACCAGACACAGGAATGGGTTTTATGTCTCCAAATGTTTGTTAAGCATAAAAAAAAAAGTTTAAATTATTAACTATTAGATAATATTCTCACACTACAACCATTCTGTCTTTAATCAGATCAATGTTACACTCCATCCAACATGCTTCTTCTCCTTTGAGACATAGACTAAAAAGATCTATCTTACATCCAGACACATGGAGAGCCTCACTTAGGCACACATATACCTTGTACCCAGGAAATGCAGTACAGTCCAATAACTTTCACATTCTGTTATTTTGCTTTTGCTTTTATTGTCAAAATGGTTCATAGAAGATCAAACCAAGACAAACTAAAAGAGATCAGGACAAAATAAAGAAGGAGGGAGAAAAGAGAATCCATGAAATCCCAAATTAGGCAAGTTCTCTACATATATACAATGTCTACCTCCCAGGAAAACCATTAAATTATCATCCTCACATCCTCACATGCAACCTCAGAGCTGGCAGCTATTGAGTGTTTATCTGAACCAGGTTCTGTGCTTAACACGTCACACATGTTTGTTTTCTCATCTAGATCTCTCAAGAACTCTATGAGGCAGGTATTACTATTCCCATTTTACAGATGAGGAAAAAAGAATAGAATTAAGTAACACAAAATCACAAGGCAGGGACAAAGCCAATATTTGAACTCACATCAGCATAACTCCAGAGCTCTTGCCTTTAACCATGATATACAGTGGATTTACCTACAGCCACATGTAACTTACATGAATTGAACTAGATATATTCAAATAAATAATCAAAACAAGCAGAGAGAGAAAAACAAGTGAACAGCATACGTGATCCCACCTGTCCTTCCTCCCTCTGACCATGGACCCCAAGATGAGTGCCAGATTGAATATGTTCTTTGATGGTCCATCCACGGCCACATACACATCATCACCACCGCACGCAGAGAGTGACTCTAGGGTTTAAAGACACACTTTAAACACTTTACTAAGTGTGAGCCAGCTACATCATCTGAGGCTCCAAGAAGCAGTAGTGATCTGGTCCAAGGTTGGGAGAAAAATGACTGCATTCTATCAGTCTCCGACAAGAGCAAGGAAGTCTTTCAGAGGGACATTCAAGGGAAATTTTGACCACACCGTTTTCCTCCTTAGGTATTCACTTGAGACCTCCCTTAGGAGTTGTGTATTCTGTCTCTGGACTGAAAGGGAGCCTAATGGGGAGGCAGGAAAGCCAGGTTCTGGCCCTCACTCTGCCACCATACTAGAGTGAGATATCTTCTGTCTGCCAAAAGAGGATCACTTAGGGAGCCAAATGATTAAGAAGCCATCACTTGGTATTTGGGTTTAGTCTCTGAGGGCTGCGGGAATTGGATTACACCAAGTTGATCTCTACGAGGGGACTGTCCAGACACTCAGGAGATTCCACATCTCACACGGAGGACATCTACCAATACCTCCCCCATTTCCAACAACTCCATGTTGTTTAGTGCTTGAGGCAATCCTTTCCCTGGGTCTATGGGGAAATAAAAAGGGACAGCCTCTTGGCCTGGAGGCATCATTGCAGCTGGCCTAGGGCTCAGACCTAGACTTGGAAACAAGGACAGGCTGCAACCCCTCTCCATCCCAATCAGCAACCCCTGCCCAATCCCAGCAGCTGGTCACTGGATCATTCACAATATCAATGACAGAAGAAGGTGGCAGGAGCCAAGAGAAAAAAGGAAATCCTTTCTAGCCAACTGCAATCTGAGCTGTCCAATCCAGAAGTTTATATTATTAAAAATAAAAAGGGAAATGAAAAAATTGACCAAATGTAGTTATAGGGAGGCTGAGATGGCACATTGTAGGGCCTCTTGGTGAAAGATGAGGACTTCTCTTAGCCAGTGGGTTTTGTCTTTATCATGCCAAACAACCATTCTCAATGGCTTTGTTTCCTTTAAAGGAATTGAACCATTTTATTCGAACGAACAGACCAGTTGTTTGAGTGCCAGACAACATAGCCTTCATATTCTTCTGCAGCTTAGCAAAGTTTCTCAAATAACAGCTTTGCACGCCTGCCTGGGCTGATGAAATGTGCAACTTAATCATCTGGGGTGACCAAGAGCCAATGTGACTGTTGGAGGAGACAGTCAAACATAACTGTGTGGAATGAAGGTCCAAGCTCTGTAGAACTCAGTGGACAGCAATGCTCTTTAGAGCTGGACCCAACTACCGTAGTTAGACCCTCACCCAATGGAATTTCACCTGCAAATACTGAAAGGACCTAGAAACAAACACTCCTAGACCTAATTGTGCTGCTGCTTGCATTGCACTCTGTAGCACAGTAGCCCTTGACTTCCGTAGTCTGCTCATTAGAGAGGGACCCTCTGCCTGTAACCAGAGGGCTGCTCTGTAGGTCAACCTGCTTAGCTAGGGCTCAGGAAACCAAGCTCAGGCTTGGCTCAGGAACCAAGCTAAGGCTCAGGAAACCCTGACTCCAAGGCTAAGGCAGATAGCCATTTGCTACTAGTACCTTTATTCCCCAGTTTTAGGGAGGGGTGGATAGGTGTGCATGTGCATGCATTCGCGCATTTATTACTATTGTATATATGCATATATATCATATGCATATTTCGCTGTTATACAGCCCAAGAACCTTCCTCTCCTATAACTTGCTTTTATTCTCAAATTGGATTATAGGTAAGTCTTTTCTTCTCTTTCCAAGTTATAACTTACTAGGCCAGAATTTTCTCTTGCATCCCTACACTGAGAGAATACCAATGGATCTTAAAAGAGGAATCACAGAGATCCATTTTCCAGTCCAATGCTTGGCTCCCCACCCAGAGCCCAGTGCAGGACTGGCTCACAGTGGCACTGGGTAAATATCTGGCAACTCAATCAAGAGGTTGGTCAAAAGGCTGACTGGGGTTTGCCCCACTCAAAGGCAGCTTCAGGTCCTTGGCTCTGTGTCCTTGATTAAGCTAGAGCTAGAGAAGACCCCAGCCATTGTCTAATAAACACATGCACACACACAATTATAAGCTCTACAGGACAGGTTAGGATGTCCCAGTCCCTTCAAGGGGCAGCCTCTGAGCCAAGGATACAAGCACCAGTAGTTCATTTGGGAGGTGATCCCAGAAAGCACCAGTAGGCGATTTGGAAAGTAAGATGGAAAGGAAGGAAGCCAAAACATGACGTGTTAATGAGCAACTGAGTCATATTCCCAGTGGGGACCTCTGGCTGACAATGGAGCACATGCCTCAGAGTTGCCCCTACCAAGGGATATTTTCTACCAACTCCCATCTGTTAACTGAAGGCTTCCCCTGCAGATCGCAGTCCCTAGCACCCCCAGACTGCCCTGAGGATTGGCCAAGCATGCTGAGAAAGCCCTGTGGAAGAGTCCTGGGTGCATGCAGCAAGAAGCTGGGGAGTAAAGGAAAGATGAGTGCCTGTGGGTAGGAGGAGGGCTGTAACAGCAGCCGACACAGCTGGAATCCCTGGTGCCTATAGCAGTGCCTGGAACATAGCTGGTGTCAAAAAACCATGTTATATAAATGAATGCATTAATTCCATTTGTTTTACAAAACTTTTTAAAATTATTCTTTAAAAGGGGGACACTTTCTTCAAAGGAAATCTTATGAACAAAGTTCAAAATGTAAAAGAGATAAAAGAATAGTTGTCTGATTTAAGGACCAAAGCCCCATCTCCTCCTTCCACTATCTACAGACGCAGTGAGGAATATCCAGGGTACCTCAGAGCACAGGGTGGAAAGTCCTGGTCTAATTCATTGGTTTCATTTTACAAACAGGACAATTGAGTGCTCTGTCTCTGGTTCACCCAGTGAATATTAGCATGCTGTCTCAATCTATTCTCCAAAGCTGAAAACTATGAGTTAGTGCTGAAAATCAAAGGTAGCCCAGGAGAGTTGGCCAGCGAGGGTGGGTGCCACCCTAGGCTTTGGCTCAGACTGAGTAAGAATCTCCCCTGGAAGCACGTGGGAAGCCCTGGCTGAGGACTGGGATGTTCTTCCTCAAGACTAGAGGAAAAGAAGAAGCATTATTGTAAAATCACAGACACCTCAACTGTCTCCAAGAACATAAGCAGTTAAGTCCGATGTCACTTGTGTCCCATTGCTCCAGAAGCAAACTTAGTAGCCGAGGGGTATGTCAGCACCATCCATTGTCACTTTCACAGGAGCTGCTTTTCACAGCTGCCAGAGGGGCTGTCACCTTGGACACACATGTGTGGAATTGAGTCCCCTTGTCCCTGGGAAGATTTGCTGGGCAAACACATCTTGAGGGGGTGGCTGGGAACAAAAATCCTGAAGAAATTAGAAACGCAAGTTTGTGCTAGAAAGCCAAGTTTGAGGTCACTAAATTGAAATGTACACTCATGGACAGGCAGAGAGAGGTGGAAAGGAAGATGTGTGTTCATCCCCAGAAGCTGGACCTGTTGGGCTTCCTGTGGCAATGCTTGGATCACACACACGGTATTCAGCCCCCTGGGTCTAGGTTTCTTGCTGCCAACACTGAAAACCCCAGGCCAGCTGCCTTCCCTCTGGTCTTGACATTATCTGGACATCAAGTGAGGCAGCCAAGTTCACCTCCTAGTTCTATGGATGCAAGGGGAAACATATCCCTTCTTCGGTCTCTTTGGAGCACCCGGCATTCCCTCTGCTGACCAGAAAAAGAAAAAAAATAATAAAAATGGCTTGGTGTGAACCCCAGTGGATATTAGCGTGCCGTCTCAGTCTATTCTCCAACGCTGAAAACTAGTGGATCATTCCACCTGAGACAACTTGCCCTGTCTCCTCACCTCACAGATGAAAATGTGAGGCCCAAAAAAGAAGTGACTTGCCTAAGATTGCAGTTATTTAAGAAAAGATCTGGAATTAAATGCCAGTTTTTTCTAATTCCTGGTCCATCGCCTCTTTTTCCAAACTAATTTTAAATAAAATCTACCTTTTGTTGTTTTAGCTCTGCATTTTTCCCCCTCTTTTCCTTTCTTTGTTTCTTTTACATTTTAAAAAATTTTTTAGCACTGTGCCTGGCAAAGAGATTTTCATTTAATATTTGTTGAATAAAGTATTGTAAGAATATATAAATGAATCTTCCTTCTGAGGAAAAGTTGGGGCTTCTTAATTTATTATATTTTATTTATATGAGATGGCATTTCACTATGTTATTCAGGCTGGTTTCAAACACCTGGGATCAAAGGATTCTCCACCTCAGCCTCCCGAGTAACTGGGATTACAGGTGCACACCACTGTGCCTGGCAGGACTTTTCTTTTTAATCCATTTTTCAGTCATCATAGATCTTTCAAATGGTACACACATAAGCATGTTGGATAAGCTGTGTTCTTTATAGAAAGTTGAGATTGCTAGATGCAGTTCAGGGTTCAGAATAAGAAAGGGTGATTTAAAAGTGAGCAACATTTGGTAGCAATTGAGAAGACTGTTGCAGTAACACCTCCTTGGAGCACTCTCAGACCCTTGTCCATGGCCCAAGGCAAAAAGAAGTTCCAGAGCTTGCCTAGTGGTAGGCCAAAATTACTTCCAGTTCCGAAATTCTGTAATTCACCACATCAATTGACCTAAAATCAGGATATCCTTGCTGCTGGCTATAATCATATCTATACCCTCAAAACACTCAGCCTGATAAGGTGATTTATAAAATCTTGTTATTTCTGTCCAAAACAGCCACAGTGATTTCCACCTAAGAGAGAAACCTCTGGACATCAGAATGTCTCTGGCGCAGCCTGAGCTTGTCTCTTTCGACTTTACCTTCTTATCCTTAGCATTCAAACACTACAAAGCCAGCATAGGTTTCATCTTTGTTTGTTTGGATTTTGCTATTTACTAACCACTCCTTTTGCCCTCAGTAAAACAGGCTGACTCTAAACACAGTCTTTTTTCAAACAGCACAGACACTAACAATAGCTGTCAGCATTTTTACGATCATCCTTCCTTTCACTTCCCTGACTCCATCACCAAGCGTTTGAACCTCATCCTAGTGCTCTCACGAGCACCACCTTTCTTTGAGACAGAGTCTCGCTCTGTCATTCAGGCTGGAGGGCAGTGGCACGATCTCAGCTCACTGCAACCTCCGCCTCCCACATTCAAGCAATTCTCGTGCCTCACCTCCAGAGTAGCTGGAATTATAAGCACCCACCACCACATCCGGCTAATTTTTGTATATTTAGTGGATACAGGGTTTCACCATGTTGGCCAGACTGGTCTCGAACTCCTGACCTTAGGTGATCCACCCACCTTGGCCTCCCAAAATGCTAGGATTACAGGCGTGAGCCAGCGCGCCCGGCTGCACCACCTTTCTTTAAGTACACTGGGTGAAGCCCTTTACGCTGCCTCCTTTCATTCTCACAACATCCCACAATGTGGTGATTACTGGTTCCATTTTACAGATTGGAAACCAAGTCTCAGAGAGGTTGTGACCTGCCCAAAAGCACACAGCCAGTAAAGTGACAGAAATGGGTTTCAAATCCATTTTATTTCCAAAGGTCAAGTCTAAAAATAAAAATAGCTACTAAGTTTTTATATCTTTACTATGTGCCAGGCACTGTGCTAAGTGCCTTATGTACATTATCTCAAATCTTTACAGCAAATTCAATAAAGTGGACTTTATTCTATGATTGAGAAACTGATGGCAAAGAAGGGTTAAGTGACTTGCCCAGCATTATACAGCTAGAAAAATGCAGCCAAGAAGCAAATTCAGAATTTCTAACTCCTAAGTCTGTGCTCTTAACCTGGAAACTATATGATTCCCTCCACTCCATAGGCTGAGACAGATTTATGCATAAATGGAGTCACACTCTACACTCTATTACTCTGTTCTGTAATTTGTTTTTCTCATCAGTAAAGGTGGCGGGCTTTCTTTTTTCTTTTTTTCTTCTTTTTATTTTTTTTTTTTTTTTTGAGACAGAGTCTCACTCTGTTGCCCAGACGGGGCTCTCACTCTGTTGCCCAGATCTTGGCTCACTGCAGTCTCCCTGATTCTCCTGCCTCAGCCTCCCAAGTAGCTGGGATTACAGGCGCATGCCACCACACCTGGCTAATTTTTGTATTTTTAGTAGAGACAAGGTTTCACCATGTTGGCCAGGCTGGTCTTGAACTGCTGACTTCAAGTGATCCACCCACCTTGGCCTCCTAAATTGCTGGGATTACAGATGTGAGCCACCACACTCGGCCTGGTGGGTTTTCCATTCTTATCTGTAAACTTGAAATAATGTGACTCAATCCTGCTCCCTTAAACCAACAACCGGTGCTTCCTCTATTTGGTGGTCCTTCTATTTGATCACAGCCCCACACCCTGAACACTGATCTCAGCCATCTTGCCCTCTGTGACTCCTTGACTCCTTATCTTTCACTCACCTTCAGTTTGCTGTCTCACACCAACCCCTCAAACCTGAAACTTCATACAGGCCACTGATCCAGGCCTCGGGTTTCAGACAAACCTTCATTACCCCGATTTAGCCACTTCTGACCAAGACTCTGGAAAGACACATCACCCCTTGCAGCCAGCAACCCAGTACTCTAGCCTTCAACACAGCCCTTGCCGTGCAAGCAATTGTCCTCCTCCCCCGCATGGATTTGCTCTGTCTTCATAAACAAGTCAATGACAGAAAGTCCATCACATGAGCTCTAAAATTCCTATAGTTAAAAAATAACATCTAATGTTGTCACTTCACTTAAGTAGGGCGATGAAAGTTTATTGATAAATATGCACAGACAACACCACTCTGAGGTTGAATTATGTCCATTACTCTGCTTAAAGTAATCTAATCGTGTGACTTTGGGTAAGTTACCTCACCTCTCTGGTTATCAGCTTCTTTATCTGTCAAACAGTGGGTACAACTAGGGAATCCCAGGCCCCTGCAAACTCTGAAATCCTATTATTCTACGATTAAAAGAAATGACAAGCCTGATAGCTATTACTCCTATCAAGGTTTTTGTCCAATCATTAACCAAACTAATGAGACTGTTTCTGCAATCCAGCTGCAAAGTTCACTTTCAGAGAGAAGGGGAGGATTCGGGAAAATTGGACATTCCTGGACATTGCTGGGAAAAAAAGACTGAGTTGATCATAGTGTGCTGTCAACAGTGAAAGAAAATCTGGGGGATCCTCACAGAAATGGGACGCACTTTGGAATGAAGGAGCACTTGTGGTGAGTCAAAAACTATTAGCTGACTGCAGTCAAGATGAAATCCACTTTGGAAATGTTTGGGGTTTTTTTAAGTTTGGCTCAATCACTTGTTTTTCACTGTTCCTTATGTAATCTTGTGGGATGTGGCGTCAGAAAGTCATAAATCATTCATGGTGCTTTGCGAAAAAAAACACACACACACACGCACTGTGCAAAGCAGATGCAACTTAAAATGAAATGAGAGAAGTTTCTGCGTGAAACCGAACAGAAAAGCGTAACTCACATGGTTTGCAGCCAACGCTGATCACTAATTCTCGCAATCTCTATATAGCTTGGTCATTTGTCTCCACTTTCTTGTGCTTCATTTTAAATGGAGAGTGAGTTAAAGATATAGCCTATCACAACTGCGTTGCATTTTTCCAAGAGTCTTAGAAAAGATGCTGTAGTCGCGGCATTTTTGGAAATGATTCAAACCAGCAGATTTTTATTTCCTGCTTGAAGAAACCCAGAAAGCCCTGTTTTGTTCAAAAAATCCCTTTTACAATATGCTTCTCACTGCTGTTCATAATACCTATGGATCAATTAAACTCTTTTCGTAAAATATACACTTCCTCAAAACCTACATACAAAAACACAAGTAGCCCCTGGCAGACGTAACCCATAAAGCTAACTCTAAAACATCAACACCTTAATAAAAGTGGTTTAGCTGAATTATTTCTGATGTGGCAGCTAGCTACAATGAAGTTTCTAATAAACAGATAAATTATGTTTTTATAAATACTCTTTCATATTCATTAACTCATTTCAGCTTTACATAAGTAGCAAGGAGAGTTGGGTGGTCATTCCTTAATTCATTACTAGAACAAACTTTATTGACTGCCAAGCACTATGTAAGAGTTCTAAAGATACAGACAAGATAATAACGCCCAGCCTGGGCAACATAGCAAAACCTCATGTCTACAAATATATATTTTTTCCATTAGTCAGCCATGGTGGTTTGTGCCTGTAGTCCCAGCTACTCAGGAGGCTGTGGCAAGAGAATTGCTTGAGCCCGGGAGGTCGAGGCTGTAGTGAGCCATGATCATGCCACTGCACTTCAGCCTGGGCAACACAGTGAGACTCTGTCTAAAAAAAAAAAAAAGATGGGCTGGGCACGGTGGCTCATACCTATAATCTTAGCACTCTGGGAGACCAAGGCCAGTGGATCACCTACAGTCAGGAGTTCGAGACGAGCCTGGCCAAAATGGTGAAAGCCTGTCTCTACTAAAAATACAAAAACTAGCTGGGCATGGTAGCACACCCCTGTAATCCCAGCTACAGCTACTCTGGAGGCTGAGGCAGGAGAATCACTGGAACCCAGGAGGCAGAGGTTGGGGTGAGCCAAGATCGCACCACTGCACTCCAGCCTGGGCAACAGAGTGAGACTCCGTCTCAAAAAAAGAAAAAAACAAAAAACAAAACAAAAAAGATAGTAATGGTACTTGCCCTTATGCTGCTCACTGTGTAGTGAGGGACAAACACATAAAAACCATTACAGAGACATAAACCAAAATGAGAATGTCTCCCAAAAGTTAAGTGTTTTTTCCCACGTCAAACAGCTAGAAAGTTCTGGGGCGAGAATTCTCTGCAAAGTCTAAGGTCTCCAAAGTCTAAGTTCAGAACACTCTTGACAACACTCTACAGCATTTTATACATGAATAAATTTTGATGAAAGAAAACAAGGAAAAGAAAGCTCCCAAACTGAGGTTCTGATATTGGAGGGATAAGTCAGGTTAGTTATCTCAGGAATCAGTGAACGGCCAGCAGAACTGAGAGAGATTTCTCAGCAGAACAAATGGGGGAAGTATTCCCATAGATCTACTTCGTAATTTCTCCCCAGCAGCCTTGAAGTGATGTCCAACCTGGCACAGCATCTGGCATTGGGTTGGTGCTCAAGAAACATCTACTTACTCTCTGTTCAATTGAATTTAAATGAGTTATATGACCTCTTTTGGGTATGTTACCAAATGTCAAACGGTTGCCCACAGGCCCCCCCAAAATCCTTGAAATCTCCATGATGTTGCCTTGAACCCTGAATTCTACAGCATGGGAAAGCCTTAAGCCGTCCTCAAGACCTTTGCATTTTTCTAGTGTTGAGAATCTTTTTGTTGGCTCACTAATTCCATTCTACCCATGTCCCAAGGCATAGGGCTTTCTCTGTTTTCCATGAGAAGTCTATTTATGTCTGCCCTTTGCTAAGCTTTCAAGAATTCATTGAAGATCACACAGTTCTTGGGGAGTGATTATATCATGTACAATGCAGTACAGCTGATTCACCATCTTGCTGGTTCTACCACCCTCTCCCTCGCCCTCTCTCATATTTTCATCTCCCTTTCTTCCTCTTCACTCAGGTACAGCTATACTTGCTGTAAGTATTTTACAGTAAGTGGGCTTGTCGAGGGGTTTTTCCCCACCAAGGTGGATCTCTCCTCAGAAAGAATTCTCAAACCAACTGCTAAGACAATAAAAGTGTTCCATCTCTTATTCCACCCAAGACTGAAATCAAAGATGGAGACCACTGTTCTTTACTTTCCATTATTTCCTTTGACCACATGATGAAAGATGTCAGAGAGTCCCTAGCATAATAGAGCTCCTGAGTGCTCACCTAACTCAATGGAAGAACTGCTTTCACCTTGATCCAATTGCCAGTTTATCTACCTGGCTTTGATTCTCTGGAACCACAGACTTTCTTCTTCGCAAGTGTGGTCTGACGTGTTCTGGATCTGTGTCTATAAGCAACAGAAAAAAAATTATTAAACACCCATTGCAAACAAAGTAAAATTCTAGGGACTGAGAGAGAAGAATCATGGCCTCTGTTCTATAAGAACTTGTGAGCCCAGCTCTGGCACCAACTTACCATGTAATTTTAGGAAAATGACTAATTTCCAAGCCTCAGTTTCCTCATATGTGAAATGGTGATATTATAAACACCTACCACAAAGGGTCATTGCAAAGAATAAACAAGGTAAAGACAAAACAAAGAGGCAAAACATGTAAAGTACTTGACGTGGTACATGGTTAATAATGATAATAAATTATGTACAAATAAATCAGTGTTTGCTGATTTATTTGCTGATTTATCAGTGATTGCTCAATGAAATGGGAAAAGACTTTGATAGGTTTTATAGGAGAGTTACAATGTCCTATGGGGAAATATGGGAGGGAAGGATTCATTCTAATTTAGAGGACTGAGAAAGGATACTCAGAGTAGATAGGAGTTGAGCTAGGTGTGAAGAACAAATAGGATTGGGACAAAAGATCTTGGGAAGTTTCCACAAGGTATTGAGAATCAGTGTTGAAAACTCATATATTTTTGGTAGTGTTTCAGTCTTGAAGGATGATGATCTTGGCTTCTACCAGTTTTGGTGAGAAACTAGGTTGCTATATTCAGAAACGATTTGGTTGATAGAAGTCTTTAAAGTTTTGTGACTAAAACTCTACCTGATCCCTATGCAATCTATGGGTGGCATAGTTTTTATAAGGCCCGAGATTACATTACCTGAAAGATCATTTAGACCGATACTCATTAGATGTCTCAACTGTTGTGGGTACAACATCCTTATTCAAAAGCCAACTTATTTTCAGTTCATATACCTCCAATGATAGAAAGTTCATTGCCAACACTACTTTGACCACAATTAATCTACTGAAAGGAACCAGAGGGTAGGAAACCCACCAGGTTGATGGGATATCATGGTAAGAAGGACATAGTTTCCAGAAATTATCAGTTTTAAAAGGAAACTTGGCTTGGCTCTAAGCAAACCATTCAACCTCTCTGGACCTCAAAGCATCTCTCATCTTGCTTATGGCTCTAATATCCTGAAGCCTCAATCAAAAACATAGCAGAGGTTAAACAACATATTGTAGAGAAAAATCAACTGAAATTGGGCACGCATATATATTTTATAATTTTCAACTACAAAGTAAAGGGATTATTATTATCACTATGAAAGCATTTCATTTGAATTCAATAAGCATCATGTCAGTCCCCAGGGTTACAGACCTGCATATTCCTACTCTACTCCACCCTGGACAAACCATGCCTGGAAAGCCTTCTATCCAGGTGTGAATGCCTCAGTTTAACAGGTATACCAGTACACTATGGTTTGGACAGAAGCTGCAGATATAGCTGGAACATAGGCTGTCATCTAAGTGAAAACTCTTATCAGAGCTGTATGAGAGGAACTACAGTTCTTTTAAACTACTGAGGGTAGAACAGGTGTCCACAGGTAAAATTATCACAGAAGTGGATTTCAGTTTTACATAATGAAAATCATCCTAGTTATTAGAGTTGCCCAACTGGAAAAGCTAATGAATCCCATTGCCAGAAGTATTTCAGAAGGATCTGGAGAACTAACTCTTAGAGTAGTTGTAGAAGACATCTTTGCATTGGCTAGGTGATTAGTCCAGAAGATACACAGTAATATTGATCATGATTGATTCATTTATTCAACATATATTTAGTGAACACTTCCTGACTTTGAGGCTTGCATCCCTGGGTTTAAATCTCCACTGTGGTACTTCCTAGCTGTGATACCTTGAACCAGTTAGTGTCCCTGTATCTCAGTCTCCTCATCTACAAAATGGGAATGATGATCGTTCCTGCTTCAGAGAGTTATTGTGAAGATAAAAGGAGATAATTTATATAAAGCAGTTTTTACCTGTGCCTGGCACATAATACGTAGTCAACTAATATTAGACATTAGGAGCAGTAACATGTGATATGTTACTGCTATAATATATCGCAGCCAATGGCAGGCACTGAACTAGCCACTGGATTACCATGGTTAAGAAAACAGACATCAATCCTACCTTTCTTGAGCTTAAAGTCAGCCAAGAGGTTGGAGGGTGTAAAAGATAGTAAACAAAAAGTCACAGAAACAAATAGAGTTTCAAAATGTGACAATGCTATGAAGGGAAAAAAGAGAATGTCATGATAGCACATAACGGAGAGGAAGGAGACTCATCTAGACTTGGAGGTGCAGGGAAGAGTTCCTTGAGGAACTGACACTTAGGCTGAGTTGCAGTATAGATGCATCCCTGTACCAGTGATTTAAAGGAGTGCCCTCACGCTTGAATTATTTTAAGTCCACAGAGAAAGCAAACCATCTATCTGCAAGAGTGTGGCATCACCTGGCAATCTGATTCCCAATTTGTGCATCAAGACTCACGTTGGCAGTGTAAATGTAGACAAGCTCTCTTTGCTTTGGATATTAGATTCCATTTGATTTTTCTCTGAAATCTATAAACTCATCAATAAATCCATCCATCCATCCAACCATTCATTCAATGATCCACTGGCCTATGGGAGATTCAAAGATAGCCCCCAATGTCAAAAAATTCTGCAAGGGAAGCTGATGTGTGTATAAATTCCTATAAGTGAAGATACATGGAAGTGATGGAGGGAAATACTATGGAATTTTGAAGAAGTTAGAAATTCAGCACCAATACGGATATGAAGGGAGAAGTCGTTGGAAAAAGTGGCATGTTGAAGTATGCTGAGGGATTCTAAGCAATGTGAACTCAAAGGAATCAAATCTTACTCAGCATTTGTGTTCTAAAATCAATGCATAAAGCTAAAAAAAAAAGCCATAAATAGAGGATAGTCAAAAGTTCCCTTAAAAATACCTTATGAGAGCCTGTGTTGGAAAATGACACTCTCTCTCAAGAAATCCAATACAGTCACTGTGTCCTGTAGTCCTGAAATCAATTGTTGTTGCTTCAGCTGAATTCATAAACTTGCTTTAAGGGGCCAGGTTGTATGAAAACCATGAAATCTTCCACATTGGACTCATACATGATGTGATGAGATGCTCATCCTGTGGGAAGACCATGTGAGTGGTGAGGAGTAGCCGTGGCCATGTTTCCCGCATCCTGCAGGGTAGCAGTCACCACTCAGCATGGAAAAGCAGACAGAGCTGTCCCTAGCAGCTTAACCATCAATTTGCTCTGCTCTCAGCCTCTCTCAGTCTATTCATGTTATTTTTTGCCAACCAAATAGTTAACTGTGCATGCATTAAATATAAATATAATAATGTGTCCAATGCAACATGATTAAAAACCCAAGGTCAGCAAAGAGCTGGGCTATTCAGGAAACAACTCAATGGCCCAATATAACTGGAAGTTGGGGTCTATATTAGTCTCCTAAGGCTCCCATAACAAAGATTCCTTTGCCCCTTTCAGCCTCTAGTGATTCTAATTCCTTGGCTTGCAGCTCCTCCTCTGTGTCCTTAAGTCTCAACTCTCCCTCTCTTTTACTTTATAAGGACAACAGTCATTGAGCTTAGGGCCCACTCTAAATCTAGGATCATGTCATCTCAAGATTCTTAACATCTTCCAAAACCCCATTTCCAATAAAGTCATATTCACAGGTACCAGGGTGGTGGGGTGGGGTTAGGACTTAGACATATCTTTTGGAGATCTGCTATTCAACCCAATACAAAGTCTAAGAAAGAGAGTTCAAAAAGTAGATTGACACCCTGTTTTGACAGACTTTGAATGCCAATTTTGAATGACTTTGAAGTTATAGTTCTCTTCAGAGTTGTGATGATGGCAACTTTTACTTATATGCTATTTAAACATCTCTCTGCAGGGTCTCCACCTCTGCCTTACTGTTCCTCTCTGACACCCTGGAGCCCTTCCCCACTACTTTATGTACTCATGAGGGATCCTGCAGGACAATAATCTTTGAGAAACTTGATAAACTTCAACATTGCTTTTTCATGTCCTAATCAAAATTCCCAACTTGTATCATATCCTCTACATGAGTGATGATTAATCAACTAAAATAATTATATAAGATTAAAATATTCTTATAATTAATCAAATAAAATAATCTTATTTTAAAATAATAAAATAATTAAGGCACTGGCTTGTCAACATTGTTAGAAACTGCACATGTGGCAGTTTTGAGTGTGTCTATGTTAATGAGTGCTCTTGCTTGCAGAGATGCAGCTGCTGCTGGGGACACCACCTGAAGCAGGGAGGGAGAAATGCCCTGACTAGCTGCTGCTTCTTGTCCCCAAATTATCATTGGCCAAACTCAGCTAGAATCCAGCTGACACAGGAGCCTGGGAGCTGCAGCTTGCAGAGATAAGGTCCCTGTGATACAGAACAGATGTGGGAAGGGAAAGACACTATGGGAAGACAAGTGGGCCCTGGACCAGCACACTATTATCCCCATTTTACAGAAAGGGACACGGAGCTCAGAGAAGGTGATGTAATTGCCTAGAGTCATGCACCTGGTGAGTATGAGTGTGGATTTTGAATCCTGTTCTGTCTGAATCATAAGCCTGAGGTCTTGCCATCTTGCCTGGCTCTCACTACCGTCATAGAAATTTTACTTGCTTTGTCTGACTGCTTGGTCAGGAGATAGACCAAGGTCCTGAAAGGTGGCTTCATGGCTCTGAAATCTGCAATAAAACCTTCCCTGGATTCAAGATCTGGGATTTTTTTTTTTTTTTTTTAATTCTGGGATACATGTGCAGCATGTGCAGGTTTGTTACATAGGTATACATGTGCCATGGTGGTTTGCTGCACCTATCAACCCATCATCTAGGTTTTAAGCCCCAAATGCATTAGGTATTTGTCCTAATGCTCTCCCTCTCCTTGCCCTCCACCCCCCAGCAGGCTCCGGTGTGTGATGTTCCCCTCCCTGTGTCCATGTGTTCTCATTGCTCAACTCCCACCTATGAGTGAGAACATGCAGTGTTTGGTTTTCTGTTCCTGTGTTAGTTGGTGGAGAATGATGATGTCCAGCTTCATCCACGTCCCTGCAAAGGACACGAATTCATTCTTTTTTATGGCTGCATAGTATTCCATGGTGTATATGTGCCACGTTTTCTTTATCCAGTCTATCATTGATAGGCGTTTAGGTTGGTTCCAAGTCCTTGCTATTGTAAATAGTGCTGCAATAAACTAAGTGTGCGTGTGTCTTTATAGTAGAATGATTTATAATCCTTTGGGTATACACCCAAGATCTGGGCTTTTTGAATGGCACACAGTTGCAGTGCTCTGGTCTCCTTCAGGGAAGAACCCACTGAGCCCGCTGCTGCAAGTGCCATCAGCAGACCCTCCAGCTGTCAGCTTGAGCTTGGCGACCTCAGCTGCAGAGAGCCACCTTGCCCAGGAGAGTACCCTTCCCTGACAGCACACATCCAATCACTGATAAAGATTCAGTCTTTTCAGCTCACTGAGGACAACTCTGATAAACATCACAGTTCAACTTCTCCCTCTGTCCAATCCTGTTTCTCTCCCTTCCCCAAGTGCCAATCCCTAACAACAAACCCTGACCGTGACAGTCTATGACAGGCCTTGTTGTTGTCATTGTGCTCGTCTTAGAGCTCTCTTAGTCTACACATATACTAGATGATAGTGGCAACAGGAGTGAAAGCCATGGCAATGACCATCGTGGAGGTGATTTCACCTCCTTCCATCTCTAGACAGTGTGCAGGCCTATCCTCGCTGGAATTTTTCTGGTTAATGTAGACAGACAAACAAGTGGAGACACCATGAAATGGTGAGGCATTCCATCATTTTCTTGATGATGATCCATTGCTTCATTCCCCCAGAATGAATCACCAAAATAGCATTTGATTGGAAGGTCAGTGGAAGCACAACCACCAGCTTTTTAACCCCACCTCTTTGTTTTTTATGCAGAGGGCAGAAAACATCGTCTGAACTACTTACTGTCTTGATAGTGTCTTCCCACTGGAACTGAAACACAATCTAACATTCTGCAGCCCTTCTGGGCTATTGGGGTCTTCTCTCTAGAGGTAGCCTAGATTGGTTTCTGTCTTTCTGTAAAATGTTCCCTCTAAAAAATTCCCAGGATGCTTGGAGAAGTTCTCAGACCCACTGATTTCTAATACCAGCCCCTACAGCCACAATAAAGGTCTGAAGCTTGGTGGGGCTTCCAGAAGCCATCAAGTCCACCTCTCTGCCCTTAGGAAGAACCTCCCACCACCACCAATGTATGCACATTTTCTTTCTTCAAAATGAAATAAATTCCTTATTTTCTTGGCTATCCCAGCTCACCACTATCCAATCAGATGACACAAGCTACTGAAGCTCTGTAGAGCTGTGGGTGGCCTCCTTCACAATTTTCTTCCCTGCCAACTAATTCCTGACCTTAACCTTCTTAGGTGTCAGTGCAGCACCTATTATTCATGACTTCATTGACATTTCTTCCAAATCCCTGAAGCTGGTGGTGACTCATCCTCTCTTGTCATCAAGGGGCATCACTGGGCTGTACACAGTACACGGCATGAGGTTCGTGTTAGCTGTTCTCTGATGCCTTGCAACAAAGGCACTCTGAAAATTTTTAATTTGATGACCTGGAGGCAAACATGAAGATTTCCAATTTAACAGCCTGAAGAATTAAATTAAACAACCTGTGTGGGTCATGCAGGGACGAGGAGCCTGGACTTGCCCCCTTGGGGGTCAGAATCCTCAGGTCCATGGAAAGTTAGTTTCACAAAGGTCTAAAATGTCCACAGCAGTCCAGGCCTTCCCTACAGGGACCCATTTGAATTTATTCATGCACCCAAATGCAGTTTGCATGAAAAGGGTATGTCCTTGTATTTTCCATGAGATATTTTCTTTAGCTGAAAAGAACTGAACATTTATTGGGCTAAATGAGAACGGAGAATTCACGCTCCTAGACAAAACTTGTGTCTTCACAGCACTAATTAAGTCAAACAGGATGGCAATTTCCTTGGAAATTGCATCAAAACTTCTAGCTTCATGGTCGTTTGGTGGTATAGGCCCAATTCTTAGAGCCTGAGCCACACTGACATTTAGATAAGAGAAGGGGGCTTTGGTAACATAATTCATGGTAGAGAAAACAATAGTGGCCTTTTCAGTAAAATCAAACACAAGACTTATGCTAAGAGAACATTTATCCTGCAGGATAAAGGCTTGTTGGCTTGCAGATGTCCTACCTTAATGTCAGGACACAGTTACATCCTTCTATTCTCTTTTCTCCTCTTTTTCTATTCCCCACTGCCATATAACTCAAGCCCACAACCACAGCTCCCACTCAACAGCAAAATCTGAAATAAGTCACTGACAGCCTTAAGGTTCAAGCTCAAGGAAAAATGAAACTCTGGGGTTAAACCCAAGTCACAAATATATGACCCTGAGACTAGATATGTCAGTTTGGTTCATATACAGTATCTTACTTTAAAATTTCAACATGCATTTCTAAATTGAGAGTCCACCTAAAAATCCAGTTTTCCAGTTTCTCCTGAAAAATCAAAATATCTGGCCACAGTTGGGTAGGATTCCTGCACAGCCAGAACCAGCTGGAACTCAATAACCAGCACCAGCCCCTTCACAAGGGGCACACACTCTGTAATTCGCCTTCCTTGTGCCACACAAGTTACAGTTGTGCATAGTTCTGCTCTGGCCTCTGCAGGCATCCAGGTTTGAGTCACCTGAATTAAAGCAGGGAAAGGAGAAGAAAAAGGGAGGGTCAACTGAAAAGAGATTTCTCTGATAGATTCGTTCAGATGCTTTGGTATAGATGAACAGCATATGTGACTAAAAGTTGCTTAAACAACAAGGGGCCGGGCACGGTGGCTCATACCTGTAATCCCAACACTTTGGGAGGCCGAGGTAGGTGGATCACTTGAGGTCAGGAGTTCGTGACCAGCCTGGCCAACATGGTGAAAGCCCGTCTCTACTAAAAATACAAAAATTAAGTAGACACGGTGGCGCATACCTGTAATCCCAGATACTCAGGAGACTGAGGCAGGGGAATCACTTGAACCCAGGAGACAGAGGTTACAGTGAACTGAGATCACGCCACTGCACCCTAGCCTGGGTGACAGAGCAAGACTCTGTCTCCAAACAAAACAAAAAGGACTTTCATTACTTCATTTAACAAAAGTCTACAGGTTGGCAGTTCCAGGGTTAGACTGTGGCTCAACAATGTGAAGGCTCTGAATCAGCTTCTGCACCATATTTTTGGCTTTCTCCTCACAGTGGCAGGATGGCTGCCAAACACCACATCCTCATACAATGACATGCAAAAGAAGAAAGAGAGAGAATGGGATTTCTCCTCCTATGTCTCTTTCTTATCAAGGAGCAAAATATTTTCAGAAGATTCCAGAAGACTTTGACTCAGATCCCATTGGCCAGAACTGAGCCACATGACCATCCCTAAACCAATCACTGGCAAATGGGAATGAAATTGTCATGTCTGAGTGAGACCAAACATGGGCTCATTCCCTAGATTCAGCAGAGGGGGGTCCATCTTAGCATACTGCTGCAGATACAGCTCTGTGAAAAAGAAGATGGGGAGAATGGTAGGTATGGGTGGCACATACCATTTGTGAAAGGTGGCATCCTAAGATCCTGTTAGAGTGGCTCCGTGTTGGAATGCTGGGGAAGAACTGAACATGTGGCTGAGTGGAATCCGCCTCTGTGGGGTCTGTTGGGGCTATAAGTAAAAAGTAAAGGACAATTTGTCCCTTCTTCTGGACTCTATGTATGACCAGCTGACAGTAAGGTCATTTTGTTAAGAACTCTACCACTCTCCCTTTCACTGTTAGGGGCCTGGCGCTTGTGTTTCAGGTACTTCCCTTGCAATCAGAGAGCAGTTCCCATCCCTACGGAGGGCCCAGAATTTGTTCTCTGGATTTTCTTCCCCTAAGGGGTGCATAAAAAAGAGTTGCCTTTCAGAGCAGTCCTGGAACTCAGGCCTGCAGTCAGAAGGGCAGCCCCTCTGGTTGAAGCTCTTTACTACAAGGACTGATTATGTGTTTTCTGGAATGGGAGCCTCAGTTCATAAATCAAGGCTTGTTGCCTGGCCCCTTGTCACCTTCTCAGAGCCACGGGCTCTGAAAAACACTTAGCAAATAAAGTTTCAGCTCCTGGTCCCCTGTGTCTCCCCTTCACCCTTTGTAAACCCCTCTGCTAAGCTAGAAAAACTGAGCAAAGCTGATGGCCTCAGAAGACCTGGGACAATAGGAGAACTCTGTCCAAGCCTCTTCCCTCCCACTGCACCAGATGGGAAGGTCATGCCAGCAGCCAGCTCTGGGAAGTCCTTCATGCCCTCTGGCTGCCATGCACCCAATCTTTGGGTGCAACAGCACATCAGTTGGCAAATGTCAAAAACTGAGAAAATAATAATTTCAATACTCCATGTTGACATCAGGCTCTCCAGCCTCCTTCTAGACACATTCAAATCCCTTATCTCATCGGGTCCTCCTGATGACCCTGAGCAGCCACTAGGGCAGTAGTCACAAAAATCATCAAATCACAGTCATCATAGCCACTATTTTATGGACTCCCTACTGTGCACCAGGCATTGTGCTCAGCACTTTGCAGCCATTATGTCTCTCAATGCTCTCAGCCCCATAAGGTAGGTACTGTTCCTAACCCGACTTTATAAGCAGGGAATCCAAAGCTCAGAAAGAAGGTGCAGCATGTCCAGGGCTGCCCAGTTCACAAGTGACAGAGGCAGGCTTTAAGCTCAGATCTCTTCAGCTGAAACACCTGGGGCTTTTAATAACTACTACTTTTTTCTCTCAGTCTAGGAAGTAATGTTTTGATGGCAGCTGTAGTGAATGCTCCTGAAATCCTCTTCCCAATTCTTCCTTCTCTCCCGAGCCTTACTTCCTGTTTTCTGACCTCTTCTGGGAACAACCTGAGATTCAAGTGCTGGATTAGGTGCTCTGTAACCTAGAAGAGCAGGTTCAGGTTTCTTCAGCTTGGTCTTGTCAGGACTCCAGGGATGAACGAGGCCCAAGAATCAGAGAACCAAATGCTGAGGCAGTCTCAGGCAGCTCCAACAGTCTGGGACGCCAGGCCCAGCAGACCTAGAGTTGCCCTTTTGAATCAGTCGGTCCAGAGATGAGCAGCAGCTGTTACCTAAGCTATGTCAGGGCCAGGAGCCAAGGTAAGGGTCAATGACCAAGAGGAAGAGCACGTGAGGGCTGAGCACAGGGTTTGCACTGGGCAGCTGGGGTCCAGACCAAGGGGCCTCCTGCCCCAAATGGGAACAAAGTTCCAGGCACACACTTGAGCCAACTGAGAAGAGAACTCCCACTCAGAGAAGGGCTCTATTCCAAGGAAGGAGGCTGGGAAATAAGGAGTCAATAAACCAGACCATCTCAGGCAGTTCTGGATTCCCTGTTTTCCACGTGCAATCTGTCTGATTAATTCAGCTAACGTGTTATTGGCTAATAACAATACCTCATTTCCCCTAGGTAGCACATATAATAAAGTGAAGTAACCTACTTCATCATCTTTAATCCTTCCCATGATTCCCAAAACATAGCACATAATAGGGAGTCTCCATTTTACAAGTAAGCAAACCAAAGCTTGGAGAGAATAGGTGACCTGTGCAAGGTCTTCTACAGGAAGTAACAGGATTAGAGTCCTAGTCTGCTTAGCTCCCTAAAAAATGTTCTTCCTTTTCTATCATGTATCACATTCAAGAACCAGAACTGTGGGGTCTTCACACACTGAGATATTGCATAGATCATGCATGTATCCATTTATCAATTAATATCTCCTGTGTGCTTGCCACCAGGAGTGCCAGAATGGATAAGACAGACAGCTTATACCCAAAGAACTTAATGCTCATGCCCCCTAGACTTTTCGGATGTCCCTCAAAACCTAGCAAAGAGCCAGCTGCCTCCTCCCGTCCTCACCCCGGCCCTGAGTGAGATAGGTCAGGTCTCCTATTGCATATTCCTCATGCCACTTTCTCTGCTCATTACAGAAACCACACTATTGACAGAGGCAGGGCTGTGGGGCCAACGGATTAGACTGTATCATTTTGAATCTAAGCTGCATCCTCTGCAATCAGTGGCCTCTGCTGTCCCAGAGGTTTCTGTTTGTTTGGGGTTGGGAGGATTTGCTCGGATTAGCATAGAGATTGTCTGTGCACTGGGGAAAGGGGCCCAGCGACTGCCGATGGACCAGCTGGAATGCAGTCAGCTCGGCTCCTCCCATGAACCACAGCTCTGGAGTGACACAGCGCTTCTGCTGGCTCCAGCAGCAACAGGCGCCTGCCTGTAAGCACGACGGTGGGAATGACATCTTTTGGTTATCTGATCACTCCATCACTGAAACTCTTTAGGAATAATTCCAACCCCCTCTCCAGCAGCCAGGGCTATAAATAAAGATTCCCTGGGGATGCTGAATCCTGCCCTTCATCCTGGCTGCCTCTGTGACTCATTCCACCAGCCAATTCTTCTTCCATCTTATTAATTATGGGCAAGGGGACATGAATGTCTGTGCATATCTGCCTGCATGCTGTGTGCATTATCTTAGTTGCAGTCCATATGCATGCATGTGTGTGTCTGTGTGTACATGTGTGTTTACCTGTGACTCAGTGTTTAAGCTTAAAATGTAGAAAAGTGGCTGGGCACAGTGGCTCACGCATATAATCCTAGCACTTTGGGAGGCCGAGGCAGGCAGATCACTTGAGCTCAGGAGGTAAAGACCAGCCTGGCCAACATGGTGAGACCCCGTCTCTACTAAATATATAGAAATTAGCTGGCCGTGGTGGCGAGTGCCTGTAATCCCACCTACTCATGAGGCTGAGGCAGAAGGATCACATGAACCTGGGAGGCGGAGGTTGCAGTTAGCTGAGATCACACCACTGCACCCCAGCTTGAGACACAGAGCGAGACCCTGTCTCAAAAATAAATAAATAAATAAATAAAATTTAAATTTAAAAAATTTTAAAAAGGGTAGAGAAGAAATGCATTCCTCATAGATATTTCAGTGTGGCGATTGTTAGCTGAGGCTCCATAATAAATCATATCTGCATTTATGAAGACCCTTTTTGGGCACCACCCTATGCTAAGTAAGGTGAATAAGACACAAACTCTATCATTATCATGGACTACAATTGCTTAAAGCAAATAAAATCCCTGAAGTGGTGGCAGCAGTTGAGAGCAGCATTTCATAAAAAGAAAACCCTCACCTATAACAGAGAAGAGTAAAGAAAACACTCATTTACTGAATTCCTTCTTCCCCACGCCAGATACTTACTAAGTGCCACATAATTCATTCCTTACAACAGTGCAAGAGTTTCCCATCCCAGTTTTCAAAGGTGATAAAACAGTCTTAGAGAAGTTAAATAACTGGCCTAAAATCACAAAGACCACGTGGGCCCAAGGTGAAATGTGAATTCAAGGGTTTGGGGCAGAATCTTAAAGGTCATCTCATCTAAACCTTCATCTATTGCTTGCATCTACCCTACAAAGCTCATGAAAACTGGTCATTTAGGCCGGGCGCGGTGGCTCAAGCCTGTAATCCCAGCACTTTGGGAGGCCGAGATGGGCGGATCACGAGGTCAGGAGATCGAGACCATCCTGGCTAACATGGTGAAACCCTGTCTCTACTAAAAATACAAAAAAAAAACTAGCCGGGCGAGGTGGCGGGCGCCTGTAGTCCCAGCTACTCAGGAGGCTGAGGCAGGAGAATGGCGTGAACCCGGGAGGCGGAGCTTGCAGTGAGCTGAGATCCGGCCACTGCACTCCAGCCCGGGCGAAAGAGCAAGACTCCGTCTCAAAAAAGAAAAAAAAGAAAACTGGTCATTTAGCCCCTTGGTAGGAGAAAGTCAACTCTCAAGACAAGTGGTTCCATCTTCAGACAGTTCCAAACTGCCAGGAAGCTCTCCTCTATGTTGAGGCCAAATCTGCCCCCTTTTTATTCCTACTCACCCAAGTTTTCTTATGCCCTCTGGGGCTAATAAAGCAGGTCTAATTCCTCCTCCTTATCACTGCCTTTCAAATAAGTCATCTTCCATTTCCTTATCCAGCCAGGTCATTCCACACTTGAAATTATTTCAAATCCCTAAATATTTGTTCATCACTGTGTCCTTCATGCTGGTACCCACAGTGCTGCCACATCTAGGTTAGGTAAATATCAGTTGAGTGAATGAAGAGATACATGAGCTCTTTCAGGGTAGATGGTGCCATGACTTGTTTCATTAAGTCTTTTGTCTTAATTAAAGATTGCCTGGTTGCCAGGAACAGGCTATTCTGGCTACTTCAATAAAAATTCTGGCATGATGGAGGGATTCAGGCGACTCTAAAGACAGGTAAATGTAGAAGATTACAGGGTCTTGTGGAATGAGAACAATTATCAGAAAGTTCTCTCTCTCTCTCTCTCTTTCTTTCTGCCCTTTTCTCCTCTCCCACTACCCACTCCCATGTTCTCTCTATCTACCTTCATTTTGTGTATCTACTACCTTCTCTTCTTGGCATGCCAATTTTCTCTATTGCACATGGCTCAACATGGCAGCTGTCCCAAAGACATACCCCCAAACAGCTTCATGTCTGTCAGTATCTAAATGACAGAGGCTCTGTGTCCCAATAGAGAGGAATCGATTGGTCAAGTGGTCATTCCTACACCTATCAGCAGTGGCTGCCAGGAAGTGGGGAGGAATCTACTAGTACAAAATGTGGCTGCATTTAGGCATCTTTTTAGCAAGGATTTGAAGGCTCTCTTAGAGAGGAGGGAAGAACCTTTGGGAAGGAGTATGAGTGAATAGAATAGAAATGCTGACATCTCTTGTATACCTTTAAATACCAATATTATAAATGGATCTGAGAGGTATGCTCTCAGAGAAGTATATTATCCTTAGGATGTCCAGACATAGGCTCTAGGGACTGGAGGCTTTCAGAACTTCTTGCACCTCTGAAATTCTGATGCAGAGCCATGAAGTCCTGGAAAGCCTGACTAGTGGCATGGGTGGCCCGAAAAGTGCTCAGGCTTCCCTTTTGCAGAAGAACATTCCACTTGACCTATTTGTGGCTCCTTAGCATCTTGTCAATGATCCTGGCCATCTCTGGAAATACAGAAGGTCCAATCTGCAAGCACTGAACACAAAAATAGCTCATTTTCCTCCTCCCTATGTGCACAGAGAAAGTTGATACGTGTGCTGTGCTGAGGCTTATGCAGTAGGGAGGGGATGAAGAGGAGGGACTATGGAAATGTGACTGTTTTGTAAAACAACTGAATAGACTTGTTTGACTGTTCTGTAAAATAAATGAATAGACTCCTAGGCTAGAAAGTCCCTTACAGATCATCTAGCCATGTAGTCATCAAAGGGTGTGCCTCAGACCTCGAGCATTCCCCAGAAGAACCTCAAGGACCAAAAGAGGAGGTAGCAGGAAAGTATTCAGGAATCCTTCCGAAGTAGACAGGATTCCACCCACCAGCATCCTCTGGCAGTAGTGCAATCCTGCTGTTCTTAATTTTATATGTTGAGTTGCTATGTATTGTTTCACTGGTTTATAGGTGAGGAAACTGACTGCAGAGAGGTAGAGCAACTTGCCCAGGGTCAGATAGTGCTGGTTCCCAGCTGTGCTGACTCCCAGAGCCCTCTTTCTGCTGGCACAGATCATATTGAGACTAAAAAGAGAACAATGATTTCTGACAAGGAAAACTGTCACGAGAGCTAGCCATCTGTGTCTTCCACCTGCAGCAAAGCATCAGGCATTCACTATTGACATGTTTCCATCACCCAATAGCCTGATCATACAGCTGTGCTTGGTAATATCCAAACTGCAGAACAGGGATGAACTTGTGGCTTCAGGGCTCAAGCTCTCTAAATCGCCAAACTTGCTTCTTCGGTGTCTATTCATTTTGCAATTAGCTAATTGGCAAAGGGACCCTGTAACTGTTAGGACAATTCAAATTTAATCAACAGAACTCAACTCTAACCAAAAAGAGAGAGAGGGAGAGAGAGAGAGAGAGAGAGAGAGAGAATGTTGAGAAGCTCTCCAAACTGACAATGTCAAGATGCCATGCCTGGAACAAATGAAGGCCAACCAATCTTCCCAAGATTCGAGGTCCTAGGAGAGGGAGACAGACTGGATAAGCTCAGTTCCCATGATCAGCTCTTTACTGGCCACTGACATTCTCTTGTGCCAGTTGCTGGTTCTAGGCTTTCCAAGCCACCATATTTACCGTTACCCTTGAGGCAAGTCTTAACTTGTCACTCAAGCAACCTCTCTATCTCACAAGCGGCCCTTGCTCCTTCTCTTTTTCACCCTTCCAACTTGGTTTTTGTCATGCCTCCACTCCTATAATCAAAAGACCCACCTCTTTTCAAACTCCCAAGAAGAGTTTCCCTGTGTTCTCAATGTCTTGCAGCCTAGCATGATGATTCTTTTGTCTCACACTTGTAATTTTTTACCATGCTCTCTCTTCTAGGAACTTCAGAGAGAATTCTTTGGGATTGAAACAGAGGGCAAGATGCAAAAAGTGTTGAATCCAAAATTACCCCTTCTCTAACAGACTATCCAAGAATTAGACTCAAACTTAGAGTCAGTTCAGTACAAGACTTAAAGGGCAACTCTTGTCCTCCACCTTGGTTGAAGAAATTTATCCTAGAGCAACAGTCAGTGCCAACATGTTCCCCACTGGTTCTCCTAGAAGGCCTACAGGGACTTCATATAAACAGAACCTCTGTGTCACAGTCCCTGCAGTGGGACACAAATTAGGCCTTCCCCATGGACTTGGCTGCAAAAATATTTAAACACATGATGTCCAAAGTTACTTCGAGCTCTAATAGTCTGTGACTCCCTGATGATGCAAATGGAATTTATTTCTAAGAAGAGGGTGATGAACATCTTACTCAATGAACCATAATTCACTTTGCCAGATTCCAGAGACTTCCTGGCTGGTTCTTGAGAGAACTCCTGTGCTGCTGAATTTCTGCCACTTGCCTGGGAGTTTATGACATCAGACAGCAGAGTCTAACCTGACCCTTGGAGGAAATTGTTATCTGCACTATGAGGCAGTAGGCTCATATATACCCTCAATACCAAACACGTCATTTTCTAGTTGACCCAGGCCAATTGACCAGTGGATAAGGGGTTTCCAATGGTTGAATTAGCTGACTACTTGCAACAGACAGAAGTGATCTGTGCCATCTTCTCCACAAGCAGCCTTTGTTATGGCCTAAAGCCAAAAATAAATTAAAAAGAAAAAAAATCAATTCAATTATGGATGCAAAATTAAGCTATGCTTCAGGATTGGGATGCAAAAAATAATTGATTGTCCCATGTAAGTGAGGAATATTTTTCCAATCCCTAAATGGCATGCTATTATGTTTGGGGTTGTGTTATGGCTTGAAAGTTCATATGCTGGAAATTTGAAAACTTAATTCCTCATGCAACAGTGTTGAGAGGTGGGACTTTTGAGAGGTGATTAGGTCATGTGGGCTCTACCCTCATGCGAGGATTAATGCCATTATCCAGGAAGTGGGTTTGTTGTTATGGAAGTGGGTTCCTGATAATTGGATGAGTTTGTCCCCCTTCCCCTCCCTTGTCTATGTTCTCTTGCCCTTTCAACTTCCACCATGGGATAATACAACAAGGAGGCCCTCACCAGATTCAGGCCTCTTAACCTTGGACTTCCCAGCCTCCAAAACTGTAAAAAATAAATCTCTCTTCTTTATAAATTACCCAGTCTGTGATACTCTGTTATAGCAGCACAAAACAGACCAAGACAGGTTGTTTCTCCAAAAATGGGAGTGGTTTTTCACCAATCTATCCACACTGGTTCTTCTTTAAAAAAAAAAAAAAAAAAAAAAGTATTAACTATGTAATCTGTGACCACAAAACACAGAGGAGTTAGCCAAATGAACTAGAAATGTTCAAATCTACCACCCTACAATGCAAAACTCTATTTGAGATGGACTTGCCATCTCAAATAGAGAAAGGATTCCCATATATATGACTGAAAAAGCAGATGCTTTGGCACATAATCAACTGTATCCTCCGCTCAGTTACACAACTCACTGTTGTGAGTGACAGGCTGGAATCTTGAAATTAATTTCCTTTGGCTGGTTCTTAGTAGCTCAGCACACCTGGGAGTGTTTGGCTATTCCACCTTAAGTATTTGTAAGAGGGGAAAGAAAGTTAGAAGCAGAAATGGTACTTTTCAGTTGCCTTCTCATCAGAAGATGCAGGGACCAAATTAGCCCAGCCCACACTGAGAATGCTGAGTAAGATCAGAGTCACAGACTATCAGAACAGGAAAGAGACAGGGAGAGCAAGCAGTCCAAACAAGAAAGTTATAAGAATAACAGTAATAATAAAAATAATAATAATGAAATTTATTTATTTTTCTGGAGATTTTTGCCAGATGCCTAGCCAGCATCCACATCATCCTTCTTCTTTCCTAATAGAACCTCAATCAGCTTCCCTCCATGTAGCCTCAGGTGAAACTGACTGCAGCCCCCAACTCCAGGATGAGTTCCATTGGTCAAAGGTCAAATGCTGCCTACCAATGATTGGTCACAACAGGCATGTGACCCAATTCTGGCCAATGAGACATAAGCAGGTATTTGCTAATGGGATTCTACAAAAAAAGTTTCATTTAAATAGAGAGTCTCAGGAGAGACATCCTTCTTCTTCCTCTGGACATTAACACTAACACATCTAGATGTGATTTCTGGAAGTGATGTAGTCATCCTGCTATCAGCCTAAGGTTGGAGCCAATGCTCAGGATCACAAAACAGAAATATGGGAAAACCCAGGTCCTTGATGACACCACTGAGGCACTTATTTAACCAACCTTGAAGACATCCTCTTCCAGAACTTCTTTTTAAATAAAGCTATCGCACATTCTTTTTTATGTCACTTTGAGCTGGAGGTTTGATGAGCTGCAACGAAAAACATCCCAAGTTAGACAGCGTTTACCATGAGCCAGCTTCCGTACTTGTAACTCTACAAGCATTGTTGCACTTAACCCTGTGACAACCCTCTGAGAACAATATCATTATTATCCCCATTATACAGTTAAAAAAGACTAAGTCTTAGAGAGATTAAATGACTTTCTCAGAATCAATTCATAGATGGTAGAGACTAGATTCAAAATTTAAGCAGTCTGACACCAGGGTCTGCACCTTTAATCTCCATGCTATGCAATCCAGAAAAGGGAAAAACTTGCACCAAAAAGCACAATAAGTTAGTATTATTCAGGGATTAAAACTGACATCCAGTGGTCTTTCAATGCTTAAGTAATGGCGATGATTTTGGAGAGCAGGAGCTGGTGTAGCCACTGCCATCACCTTTAACCAAGGGATCCTTTCTCATGGGACCCATAGTCTGCCTTAAATGTCTGGTTCTTTTTTCTAATCATTGACCACATTCTCTGGCTCTCTATGCTCATCTTGCTTCCACCTTCTTCATTTCTGCCTTTTCAGCTCATTGATTGACTTTTTGTAGCCATTAAAGAGAGACATGTGAATCTCCTGGAAAATCCCCCATGACAGGAGCAAGATCCTTGCCAATGAGGAGTTCTCACTAGCAAGGAAATTAAGCTGTCTGCTGGGGGCATGGAGGATGAGTTGGCAGATCTCCCATGCTAATTGCTTTCAACTTGATTCAGTGAGTCTCCCAAGCCAGGTGACAACTCAGCAGTGCCCAGCAGTTCCAGGCATAGGAAGAAAGCAAACACTTGAAGTTACCTCATGCTAAGGATGAGTCACAGGGGGCTCTGCCATAGGGACCTCATAGGCCTTGGATTGTCCATGAGCAAGGGGACATATTGATGATGGCAATGTCATCATGCTAATATAACAAAAAGGAATGGGAAGCCCACTCTTACATTGTGGGGTGTTGTGATTATGAGCATGATCTTATAATTAAACAGATATGGATCTGACTCTCAGTTCAGTTACTTGCTAGCTGATGAAAAAAGAGAGTAATGGAACTTTCCCTGAATTTAGTTTCTTCCTCTGTAAATATATGGCTGTGGGGATTAGATTTGATGAGTATAGTATCTAGCACCTAGTAATTCTCAATGCCTTCAAAGAAAATGATATTGACTTCAAAGATGATGATCATGATCATTATGAAAAATTGAGTGGATAGATAACATGTGTTAATCCTCATGGTCAAAGATTCGCCTTAGTAACAACTCAAGACAGGTGTCAGGCTCATTCAAAGAAACTCTCTGCCTCTATTTTGCCCCATATTACCATGATTCTTCCCTCCTAACAAAGACCAGACTACGTACAATTCAGTACACTTGAACTTTAACCAAACCATCACGTGGCTCTTCTGTGGTTGATTACAAAGATGATTTCCCATTATATCAAGCTATGTTAATGGCAAACATCCAGCTCAACTAAGTAAAGCTAATTAGGCTACATGTGGAGCTGGAAAATATAAACCAACACAGATATGGTTAATTTCAATAGGGAATGTTGGTTACAGGACAACTAAGCTTCAGTGTTCAAAGCTATTATAATGATCTTATCAGACTGATGTTGAAAAGACTTCAACTATCCTTATTCAACTATCTCCCCAGGATTCCATCTCTATCTACCATTGAGTGTGGTGTGGTTATCCAGTTGACCAAAATATACATGTCTTGCTTGACATGATTTTGAGGAAGATTTGCACCCAGACTTCTAAATCAAGTGGTATAAGTAAGGCCATGTTTAGACTATCATTTGAGCAATGCATGGGCATCATATTTGGTTGGTTTTGGAAACCTACTTGTTTACCTGAACTGTGGTTTACATGAAGCTATTACACTTCCTTTTTTAAGCACTTTGAGCTGGAAGTTTGATCAGTTGCAGCCAAAAACATCCCACATCCCATCATGTGCCAGCCTCTCTGTGTAGAGATGGAATATATAGACGTCATCTAGTGCAGACTTATAACTGTGCTCCATGGAGCCCTAGCATTTCAGTGGAAGTGCCAACAAGGGTTAAGGGATGAGGGAGCAGTAGAGTGCCCAGAATTCTAGAGTGCCCACCCCTCACTTCAAGCAGTGCCCTTATTTCTGTTTTCCATATTGGGCTCTCAAATAATATTACTCATAACGTTTAAAACAAGTTTGTAAATCACACTCCTGATTGAACCCATTTATTTTTCAGGAGAAAAATATGCAGCTCAGAGAAGTCAAGACTTGCCCAAGGTTGCACAGCTAGCTACTAATAAAATCTAGACTAGAATTCCAGGCTTAGAGATCAGCACACTTGTCTAAAAAGAGCTTTTGGAAGCATTTTTTTTGCAAACATACACTTCAAATCTTCATGACTGTCACTGTAAACATCAACAAACACTATTGTCATATACCTACTATGAGTATGTGGTACTGTATTTGGCACCTTAGAGCTTAGGAGGACAGAGCGTGGGGGTGATATCAGAGAAGACATCATGGAAGAACTAATGCCTGAACAAAGTTTTGAATAGTGCATACGAGTTCCCCAGATGGAAAGAGGAAGTAATGGAGCCTATTTGGAATAGGCTCCTTCAAACATGAAACCTATTTGGAATTGACAACTATGTTATAAATGTAAAGTATATTATTCTTACCAAATTACCATGTATATCAGTAGAGCCTAGTCAGGAAGCAAGAAGCATATTAGGTATTTCAAATAGAGGGGATTTAATCCTGAAACCTAGTTATACACTGTTGGAAATAATAGAAGAACAAAAAAAATGGGAAAGGAGAGGAAACTCAGAGAGTAGGAACTGCAGAAAGCACCTACCCCTCCGAGAGCTGGAACAAAGATGAGACTATGTTATTATCTAAGCCCAGGAATGCACTTATGACTGCACCACTGGGGGCACCAGGAGCAGTGATGGAACCACCAAGGAGAGGTCACCAAGCCAGTACTAGTACCAACACAGAGGGCTCATCCAAGCTCCAAGCTAGTACTGAGCTTTTATGACTGAAGTCAAAATTGTTAGAGATACAGTCACTTCCAAAGATCACATGAGAAACAGTGAAAGAGAAAGAACATTGCTTCCTGCCTTCTCTCAACTTCCAACCTCCTACCAGTGCTTCACACTGACTGAACCTATCAAGGGAGGCTGGGGTCTGTAGTTTGCAGTGGTCCAGGACCTGTGATGTACAGCATGGAAGAGCAACAATGGTGCTGAGAATAAACAGGGAAGTAGCCACCACACTATATTTTCTAAATGTAATATTCCTTCTAGCAATTTCTCCATAGTTCTCCAATTCAAGGTCTATCCTCCCTCTCCCCACCACAAATTCACATCTACACACTGATGTACCCATATAGCAACAGGTCCCCAACAGCACAGTAGTGGGCATTTGTAACTTTTTTCTGCCCAGTGCTTGAAGCCTCTTCCTATTTGGAGGGAATTCCCCATTGTCCAAAGATGAAGCTCTAGATCCCTGACTTGCCAGCTTCCCTTGTAGCTAGGAAGTAGCACATGACCTCGGCTCCATCAATCAGAGGAGCTAGTGATATGAAGAGGTAGAGACAGAGAGGTTCCATCCTGACAGAGAAGTAGCCACATACATCCAGGTTCAAAGGACCATAATGGGGGTCATGCCAGTGGCTGCATTTAGGGTTCAATGACATTCAGGTTCCAACGGCTGTGGCATCCATGTCCTTACTAAACAGGTTCATCATGTGATTTGGTCCTTATCCTCTAGACTTCCCAGTGATTTTGAGACCTACCCATATCTTTTCAATAATCTCATTTTCTGCTTAAATCATCTAGAATAACCGTCTGTTGCTTGCAACCAAGAACGTGGCTACTATAAATTCCTTCCTTGTTTTGTAACCAGAGATCTTCCATCTTGAACCTAACACTTACGATTGTCCAAAGGCTTTAGGGAACTTCATCTCCTATGATATCCAAAAGAAATGAACAATGGTAAATAAATAGACTCTGGCACAGAAGCCTCCAGAAGGTGCTAAGATATGCTGCCAGCCTCCAGCATCCAGAGGTGTAAGAGCATGCAATCTCCAGACACGACCATGGGCAAGGGGTGCTTGCCTTCAGGGTCAGGCTCCAAACCTAGTGGTAGACACTGAGTGTTTTTCTGCCTCTCCCTCAAGGATTCACACTATCCAGGAAACTCTTGGTTCTACTGCATTTCCTGCCATCTCCCAGACCATAGATGGCCCCAGGAAGTACTGCCAGAAATTATTGATCTCTACTCCCTTGCAAATTCAGAACCCCCAACCTCCTTCCAATATCAGCCAAGGATTTTCCCAGGTGTAGGATACTTGCCTTGCTCCTCCTATTCTAAATAATCATCTATTAAATTAGTCATCTATTGCCACGTAATAAATCACCTCAAAACGTCTATAGAGGCTTAAAACAACAATAGTCATTTATTACCTCTCATCATTTCTGGGGATCAGCATTCAGACAGGGTAGGGTTCAGATGAGTTGTTTCCATGATCCACAATGTTCGGGGATCTCAACAAGAAAATTCAAAGGCTGAAGGCTGCACTCACTTGCAGGCTCGTTCATTCATATGTCTGCCTGTTGATGCTTGCCTTGGCTGTGGGCCTAGCAGGGACTATCAAGTCAAATACGCACACATGTGCCTGGTCTTCCTTACACATGACAGCTGGGCTCTAAGACCCAGAGAGAAGCTATATTGCCTTCTACAGTCTAACCTGGGAATCCATGTGGCATCACTTCTACCACATTCTATTGGTCAAGGCAGCTACAAAGACCTGCCCCATTTCAAGGGAAGGGAACAGAAACAATCCTCCACCCCCTACCCTAAAGGTGATGTGTCAATTTCTCATTGTAAAACAAACCTGTAAGATGGGAAATACATTGTTGTGGCTATCTTAGGGAAATATTTCCTGACACAGTCACCTTCCATAATTCCCAGGTTTAAAAGACTTCCTTGGACTCATTCCTCCTTGGATCATATAGCAACTCATGCTGCACCTGCCATTCTAACTATATCCCCTCAGTGAGTCCAGAATATCCTACACCCACCCACCCTCTAAGAGGGAAGCTATGCTAAGTGAGTTCCAGATGGTCTTCTGGCTCCTTCTTCCGAAGAAAAACAAATAAACAAATGCAAATGTCAACTCAAAAGGGCTCCCTGCTACAAATGTTAACCCAACAATACTGAGTTCAATAACCCCTCCGAGCTACGCACTGCTTTATAGTACTTTTGCTTGCACAGGCTTATTAAATCAATAAACTCCAAGATGACTTTTCTGATGAAAATCGTAAATATATAAAACTACATTGTGTTAAGTACAAACATGGCTTGAAAATCACTCACACCACTCTTCCCCATCGCAATTTCCACCTACTTCAATGCCATTGGTTAAGACCCACCCCTCAGGGACTGACACCTCAGCAAGAACTAGGGTTCCACATGAGCAATCTGGTTGATGAGGGAGGGGAAAGCAGGTAAGAAGGTGGCTTACACGGTAGGAAGGGTAGGCTCTGGCACACTTGAGTTAATGTTCCCAAGCTAAGGATCCTGCAGGAGCTGGATGACTTGGAGGTGGAAAGGCATAAAATAAATTGACTGTGCTTTTAACCCTCAGGCAAAGCATCAGAGATTCCTTGTTGAGAATTTTCATAACACCCTCCTGCAGCCCTACTCCCTCAGGTCTTCAGCTGCAGGCCAGGCCTGACTCTGCATGCAACAAGGGCAAAGTGGTAGCGGAGAAACCAGAATTGGGCACAAACTTTAGACTGCTCAATCTAGGCCCTGATTTTGGTAGGGGAGAGACGCCTTAGTATTCAACCATGGCTACAGTAGAGGAGTAACTTGCACCTGTCAAAAAGCTTGAGTTATCAGTGCTGAAATTTGAAAGGGGTTCCTCGTGGTAAATGAAAGTAACAGCTATCTGGCCAGGCACAGTGGCTCACTCCTGTAATCCTAGCACTTTGGGAGGCCGAGGTGGGCAGATCACGAGGTCATGAGTTCCACACCAGCCTGGTCAACATGGTGAAACCCCATCTCTACTAAAAATACAAAAATTAGCCAGGCATGGTGGCGCACACCTATAACCCTAGCTACTCAGGAGGCTGAGACAAAATAATTGCTTGAACCCGGGAGGTGGAGGTTTCAGTGAGCTGAGATCACACCACTGCACTCCAGCCTCAGCAACAGAGCAAGACTCCCTTTCAGAAAAAGAAAATAACAGCTATCCTTTGAAGATGCTTGATTTGTGCCAGTCTCTGAACTAACAGTTTTATGAGAATTATACATATTTTTTAAGGTTCCAGGATACAGGTGCAAGGTGTGCAGGTTTGTTACATAGGTAAACATGTGCCAAGGTGGTTTGCTGCACAGATCATCCCATTATCTAGGTATTAAGTCCAGCATCCATTAGCTCTTCTTCCTGATGCTCTCCCTTCTCCCCCTCAACACTCTGACAGGCCCCAGTGTGTGTTGTTACCCACCATGTGTCCATGTGTTCTCATCATTCAGCTCCCACTTATAAGTGAGAACATGTGGTATTTGGCTTTCTGTTCCTGTATTAGTTTGCTAAGGATAATGGCCTCCAGCTCCATCCATGTCCCTGCAAAAGACATGATCTCCTTCCCTTTTATGACTGCATAGTATTCCATGGTGAATATGTACCATATTATCCTTATTCAATCTATCATTGATGGGCATTTATGTTGGTTCCAAGTCTTTGCTATTGTGAACACGGTGCTTCAGTGAACATATGCATGCATGTATGTTTATAATAGAATGATTTCTATTCCTCTGGGTAGATACCCAGTAATGGAATTGTTGGGTCAAATGGTATTTCTACCTCTAGGTCTTTGAGGAATCACCACACTGTCTTGCACAATAGTTGAACTAATTTACACTCCCACCAACAGTGTAAAATCATTCCTTTTTCTCCACAACCTCGCCAGCATCTGTTGTTTTTTGACTTTTGAATAATCGCCATTCTGACTGGTATGAGATGGTATCTCACTGTGATTTTGATTTGTATTTTACGAGCATTATTTAACTTAATTAATTAGTGGAATTAATTAATCAAACACGTGTCATTGAGTACCTATCATGGTTTCCTGGAGCTTATATTCTTTGAAGCAGATGCTGTTAGAGCTGGGACTGAAAAACATCTCTGTGGAATTCCAGAGCCTGACACATTAGCCACAAAGCTGTAGAACCCATTTCTGGTAACGCGCATGCCTTTGGTGACTTGAGCAGTTAATGCCAGGCGTCCAGGGGTTTGCTTCGGGCTGCAGTGCTAAGCAAGCTGAGCTAAAGGTTGAGTATATCTTGATAATCTGTGGAAACAACTCAAAGGAGGAAAATGGAGAGGCTCTAACAGACCCAGGCTATGTAGAAAGATTGTCAGAAGAACCAGTCCAGCCTGGGGTTGAATCCCAGTTCTGCCAGATGTTGGGTGAGTTACTTCACCTCTCTGTAAAGATGGAATAAAACAATTAAATGAGATAATGAGCTTATGCCCAGCACCTTATCCATAGGAAGTGATGGAGCAATGCTTAATGGGGATGAATATGAGAATGGAGAGGCAGCTTGGAAGGAGGGGCTCCAAGTGGCAACCACAGCCTGGGAGCCAAGACTGATAGCTGAGTATGTTGCAAAACAAAGCAGAGAACAAGACATGCATGCCAGGAAGAAGCTCAAAGGCGAAGACTAGGGGTTGTGCTAAGCCAGGAGGAAGGGAAAAGGTCAAATGTCAAGAAAGATGCAATTCTTTCTTTCTTCATTTGTTCAGTCATTCAGTAAGGATTTCCTACGTTCCTTTTGTGCCAAAAGGAGCAGAGAACTGGGTGCTGTCTGTGGAAGGTGGGCAGACAGGCAGTCAGGGGCTCAACTGTCATCAAAAGGCTTTTGAAAATACCAGTCCAGAGATATAGGGGCTGCCCTGATGGGTCAGAAAGCAAGAGAAAACTTGCAAACTTTTCCCACAGTTCAAATAGCTTCACAGGCCCCGAATCTGCACCAGGTTCTGGGAGTTTAGGAGACTACAGGGGCCTGGATTGGAAAGGCCTCTCTGGATAGTATGTCTGGACCACCCCAAGTAAACCTAATCACTCTTGGACCAAACACCAAGGTAGACCCAGTTTCAGGAGACTCAGGCTGGCCCCTCACATGGCCAGAATACCTACCTACCTTGCAAGGGGCCAGGAAGTCAACAGGTACACCTTGCTGAAGTGCCAGAAATCCCCTCCCCACAGACAGGCCATGGTGCCCTGCAGGGAGACACCCATTCAGTGCTTTCCTTCACATCTACTAAGTGCCTACTATGTGCCAGTTCTGGTCTAGGCCTGAGGCTACGGCCTTAAATAAAACAAATGTGATCCCTGCCCTCTTGGGATTTATGTGCTGGTTGAGAAAACAAACAAGTAAAAGTCTGCAATAATTTATCTAAAACGCTTGTCACCAGATATTTTAGGGGATAGATAATTTTTCACATTTTAGAGAGGTTATGCAATTCAAATACCATATAATATGCTATACTCCATAGAATCCAGGCCAGTATATCAGAGTCAAGCATATTCACAGTTCTGTCTCCACACATGTAAATATTTACACTTAGAGGGATAAATTAAGGAAGCAGATAACTTTGCATCAGTTTAGGTCAAATTTTGCTACGAAAACTGTAAATTTGTATCAAAAATAAACTGATGTGTGCCGAACTTGTTTTTCTTTAACATTCAGTTTTCAGAATGTTTGGAATTTCAGTGTTATGGAGAGGAATTGTAAACATTAATTTTAGTTTGTGATACAATAAAAGCAGGTAATATGGTCATGCACGAGGTGGGAATAGAGCAACGTCAGGGGAGAGGGCCACTCACCATGCAGGGCCCGTCACACGCATTCTCTAGTGTCAGCTCTCTAGCCCCAGGAAGGTGATGTTGTCACTGTCATTTTACAGACAAGAAAAAGGAGAACTGGCACCATTAAGAACCTTGTTCTAGGCCAGCATTCCCTATGCTCCTTTTAGCACAACAGAGCATCAGACAAGCACCATCATGATTTTACCATGTTCACATACCTCTGCTAGTTCTTAAGTTTCTCCTCTAAATCAAATCATGTTTTTAATGTGTATAAATCTATCTTTAAAGGAAGCATTATAGAACTACTGTAAATGGAAAGATGGTATCTTTGTTATACACAGAAAAATGCACAGCTCTTCAGTTTGTTCAACACTTGCCTCTGTACCATTTCAGCGCTATCTATGCAGCCCACACACTCTGAGAAAGGTTGACCTAGGCTCCGGAGCCGGCTGGAGCCTGGTGCTCTTCCTTTCACAAGACACTGCCCTTCTAGACGAAGATAGCAGCAAAGATCATATGGACCCATTTCACCAACTTACCACATCCCAGGCCCAGTGGAATCTTCACCTTCCAAAGATCATGTCCCCATCAGAATTAACTCTGAGAGCAGAAGAGCAGCCACCAGGAACTGTGCTACATGCTTTCTTCACAAACAATGCCTCATTGAAGCTTCACCACCTGGAGCCAGATGCTATGGCTACCCTCTTAGAAAACAGGAAATTAAGACAAGGAGACACCAAAGTCACACAGCTACTAGAGACAGAGCCAGAATTCAAACCCAAGTCTCAGGTTTACAAGTTTGTGCTCAGTATTTACAATCCCACACTTCCTTAAGATTGTTCCCATTCTTTCTGCACAGCAAACCACTATGGCACATGTTTACCTATGTAACAAACCTGCACATCCTGACATGGACTCCTGGACTTAAGTGAAACCCCGTCTCTACTAAAAAAATACAAAAAACTAGCCGGGCGAGGTGGTGGGCGCCTGTAGTCCCAGCTGCTTGGGAGGCTGAGGCAGGAGAATGGCGTAAACCCGGGAGGCGGAGCTTGCAGTGAGCTGAGACCCGGCCACTGCACTCCAGCCTGGGCGACAGAGCGAGACTCCGTCTCAAAAAAAAAAAAAAAAAAGTTCAAGAAAAAAAAAAAAAATCATTCTCATCCTCCCTTTGGCATTCCCGAGCTCTCTGAAGTCCAAATGTATTCGAGGCCTTACATACTGTTTTGCATTTCTTGTGCTATGTCTGCCCCATACAGGAAGCTGTGAGCTCCTGGAAGGTATGGTCCAATTTCAGTGCTCCCTGGGCCAGGTGAGGTGGCTCATGCCTGTAATCCCAGCACTTTGGGATGCTGAGGTGGGTGGATCACCTGAGGTCAGGAGTTGAATGCTCCCAGAGGACTACAGGGGCTATGAAAGAAAGGATCTCTTCTGTTTCATTCACCTGTGTCCCCCTCACATAGTGCTGTGCCTGACAGCTGTAGTAGGTGCTCAATAAATACTTGCTGGTGAATAGATGGATGAAAAGCTATATTGGTATCTACCCAAAAATCTGGTATTCCCAGTACCTAGTACAGTGCCTGGCACACAAAAGGTTCTCAGTCAATATTTGTTGAATCAATAAATGACAGTCCTGTTACTTGAAGATGAAGCAGAACTAAGATTTTGAAATTCTACTTTCTAGAATTCAGAAGAATATGAATTTTAAATGGGACCTTCTTCTGTTAAAAATAAATAAACAAGCTAAAGGAAGGAAGGTAAAGGAAGAAGTTACTAAAGATCAATTTAGATAAACTTAAAATTTTAAAAACTTTGGATGTGAAATCACACCTGAGCCCAAGTGGAGCCATCTTCTGGGGAACGTGCTTCCATGAATGTGCTTGCTGTAATTCCCAGTTCTTGTATCAATTCTCCTGAGACTGATGGCACAACTAATTTTAAGTGATTAAATGTGTTCCTGGAATTCTCAAGTGTTCCTCCTGAGTCAGATGAAAGATGTGTGCTCAGAGAAGAAACATTTAAAAAGCTATTGTTTAGTGAATGTGGGCACAGGTATCCCGTATTTCTCAGGGTTTGGAAACGAAATATGACGTGAAACGAATTCCATGTTGAAGAGCATATTAGGTCCTCTGTCAAATCCATTCTTCTTTTATGATGTGATCATCTCAGGGTAACATACTCATCAGCCACGCTCCACTGAAATCACAAATGTAACAAACCCCTTGACAAAATTCTCAAGGACAGAGAGTACTGCCCAGCGCAGGGGGAAAAAGTCTTATTTCTCCAAGTCACCAAGTCAGAAAGATGCAAGATTGTTACCTACTATTTAATGAATTCACATGGAAAAGCACCTAACTCTATGCTCAACACATCACAACAAGTAAAACAGTTCCATGTCACCAAATTCTGCCCAGGTCTCAAATAATTATTTATATAATATGAGACAATGGAAAAATTGCCTGTATATCTTTTATTCTTTTCTCCCAGCAAGCCTTTGGGGCCTATTGGCAGTGGCTAGAAAGTCAAGGCTTAGACAACCAAGCAACTGATCCAAAGTCACACAGCAAGGAGATGACAGAGGTGAGAGGAAAATGCAGCTTTTTCAACTCCAGCAACTATTTTCCTCATTTCCTCTGCTTCTGCCACTAACTCACCTGGCTATGCTTAGGACTGGTCCCTCCCATGGGTATAAGGCAGGTAGCCATTTAGGTGGAGTGATTTTTAAAATTTCCCCCCTTCCAAAAATGTTTCCTCCAATGGCCTTCCAAGGTTCCTAAAATCCCTGACCGTTTCTCCTCAAGATCAGACGCAACTACTAACCTCCCACGGCGTTGTCCTGTATGGGTCTTTAAAAGAGCCCAGACCTGTCCTTGTTGGTAAACATGTGAGTCAAGATGGTGCTTCCAGAATCCTAGTGCAGTGCCCTCATCTGTAAAATTAAGAGTCTGGGTCACATGATCCTGAAAGTCCCTTCCTGCTGGGACATTCTCTATCATTCTGACTTGAGGGGACATCTAAGGGGTTTGGCCACCTTTTCCTTGTCCACTTATAAAAGGTCCAATGGCAGGGTAAGGACAAGGGCACTGGCGCCAGAACAGAAATGTTCCTGCCAGAGGCTGGGATGACAGAGGGCTCGGGGCTGGCACAGCTCCCGCATCTAATGCCATAGCTAATTGGGCTCCCTGCCACTTCCCCCTCCCATCCCCTTCCCTCTCTTCCTCTCTCCTCACCCTGCCCAGCCAGGCAGGCAAACCACAGGCAGAGAAGCCCTGGCAGGGCTGATCTGTGGTGTCCCTACCGGCTCTGTTGATGATTCCACTTAAAGGAATCAGTGGTGCTGGCATCTGGGTCCAGCAAATGTGTTTGGTTGCTTCTGGAATGCCAAAGGGAGCCACTGAAGCTGCTCTTAACCCCTGTTTCCCCCACAACCCTGCATATCACTGGTTCCCTGCGAATACAGGGAGCAGGAAGAGTGGGAGAGATACTGACTCAGGAGACAGCTGTAAGACAGGAGGGCAGAGAGAATTGTCGCCCATAGATTTTAGCAGCTTCTGGATCACAGAAACTGATTCCCAAAAGTGGGATATGTGTGTGTTTGATGACTGAAACTCTGATAAACATCTGATTCTCAACAATACTCAGCAGTTTATATCTCCAATGTACTTTTGGAACCTAAGGGTTAGATTGAGAATACATTAGAGGTTATTAGCAAAACAGACACATGTTTATAGATTTCAACAAGGTGATTTTTAAATAGCTCATTGTTATTTGAAAATACTAATTATTGGCAGTCACTATCTAAAGATTTTATCTGCATTTTTGCATTTAATCCTTAAAGCATCCTATAATGTTACCATGGCAGTACTGATTGTTTTGTTTGGCAGTTTTATCACATCTATGTTGGTATCAATGAACAGAAGCTGAGAAGAGACTTGCAAGGGGGATCCTTCTGAGGACAAATTTGACCTACTCACTTAAAACAGTTAAAGCAAATGGATTTTATTTAGTTCAAGGGCCAGCTACAATTGGAAACTAATGGAGGCCAGAAGCAGTGGCTCACGCCTGTAATCCCAACACTTGACAGGCAGATAACTTGAGCCTAGAAATTTAAGAACTGCCTGAACAACATAGTGGGACCCCATCTCTACAAAAAGAAAATTTAATTAGCCAAGTGTGGTGGTACACACCTGTAGTCCCAGCTATGTGGGACGCTGAAGCAGTAAGATTGCTTGAGTCTGGCAGGTTAAGGTTGCACTGAACTTTGATCATGCCACTGCATTCCAGCCTGGGTGACAAAGTGAGGCCCTGTCAGGAAGGGAAGAAGGATGGAAGGAAGGAAGGAAGGAAGGAAGGAAGGAAGG
>NW_012115932.1:3687853-3690049 GCF_000951035.1 Colobus angolensis palliatus
GGAGGGAGGGAGGGAAGGAAGGAAGGAAGGAAGGAAGGAAGGAAGGAAGGAAGGAAGGAAGGAAGGAAGGAAGGAAGGAAGGAAAGGCAACTAGTGGAAGAACTGTGTTGAGATACCTTACAGGATTGGGTTTGGAAAGATTCTGAGATTAAGGCTGGGCTGAGTGGGAAAGACTAACATGATTGATAGCCAATGCCTAGAGAATTGATTGACAGCCATGCATACTGGAGAAATAAGCTTCACCACGTATCATAAATATTTGTTATCCTTGCTGAAGAATGAATTCCAGATCCATCCTCCTGAGCAGGACTCCTAAGTATGCCCATACTGACTGTGCTCTGCACAGCTCCAAAACGGTACCATTCATATTGATTTTGATGTAAATGGACCCCCCTGAAGTGGTACAGTCATAACCTGCACAACTGCACCTGGCAGCCCTGCTCCTGTGATGCCTTATGGAAATGAAAACTGTGGTAGGAGGCAATGAACTGGACTGTAAAGATGGGTCCTTAAAGGGTAGACAGCTCCAAATAGGAAGTAAAGAATCATTGGCCCTGCTATTAATGTGTTGTGTGTCCTCAGGCAAGCTCTTTCTCCTTTCTGTATGTTTTATAGCCTGTGAAATGACTGTTTTAGACCACAGGATCCCCAAAATCTCTGCCAAGAGATGTATCTGGAATGTATAGTGTATGTAAAGTGAGAAGTAGGGCTGTAACTTTATTTTTTGCAAATACCCAATTAATATATTGATAAAGGTGACATTTCCTTTCTTCACAAATGTCTTTATCAACACAGTAATTCTCATATGTCGCTGAATCTAGTTTAAATAGCCTATTCTATTCCAATAATCTGCCAGCCTGACGCTCTGCCAGCAGCACTGTTTCAACTAGAGCCACATTATCAAGCCTTTAAATCTGGTAGGGAAATTCCCTCCACCTAACCTTTTTTCCTGAAATTTTTTTGGTTATTCTTAAGCATTTATTCTTCCAGACGCACTTTGGAATCATTTTATTAAATTCCCTCCAAATCCCAGTGATATTTTCAATGGAATGGCATTAAATTAATAGGTTAAACTGAGAAGCACTTACATCCTTACTATACTCCCAGAAGTGGAATACATCTTTCCGTTTATTCAAGGCCCTGTTTATGCCCCTCAGTGAAGTTTTGTCACTTTCTTCATATAGGTCCTGTATGTTCCTTGTTAAAGTTATTCCTGGGCATTGCATATTTGGTTGTTATTGTGAGTAGAATCTCTTTTCTTTTATATTTTGTAGCAAGTTGATCCTAGTGTGTAGCAAGCCATTGATTTTTTTATAAATGTATTTGTACTGCTAGGCCTGTCTGGTGTAGTGGGAGCCGTGAAAGTGATGAACCTTAATCAAAATAGCCCCTGAGGGAGAGAGAGAGAGTCAGCAAAGGGGAGAAATGTCCTCACTTCTCTTGTCTCTCTCCCTTCTGCCATCCCTCCAGCTGACCAAGCCCAGCTGACAGAGAGATGACAGGGAGCCTGGATGGGGGGTGGGCAGCCCCACAGCCATGCAAGACAGGCCATGGAATGGACTTGGGACAGACAGGCTAAGGACCAGCTCAGAGTGTCTTCATAAGGACTATGGATTGCTTCTGAAAATTACATCTGCTCTCAAAGAATGAGTGCTTAATTCCACCATGATGGTCACAAGAAGGTGCAAACTGGTTTGAGAAGAATAATGAAAGAGGAGAGAAAATAGTTTTAATTGGATTATGAAAACAAGCTCATGGCCTCCTGAGGTGAGTACTCTGAAGGGAAAAACCTGCCTATGGGTACACTTATTATTATATATTCATTATATTATTTATTACTATTACACATATTATAGATATTAGACATATAATATATGTATTATTTTGAAGTAGGCACATTAACTTATAATTATCTATTATATAAAATGGGTGTCATGCCAACAAGCTCCCAAAGAGTGGAGATCAAAGATAATCCACTCTCTTGAAGAACCCCAAGAAATCTCGTTTTCCTCCCTCATGCCTTCCTCAGAGGATAAAGGCAGAGGGAGAAGTGAAGGGACTTCTCAGCAGGTACACCCCTTGCTCTTCCAGCACCGTCAAATAAGCCAAATAGAACCCCACTAGGATCAATACAAGAAGAGGAGGAGGAGGAGGAGGAGGAGGAGGAGGAGGAAGAAGAAGAAGAAGAAGAAGAAG
>NW_012115932.1:3690704-3704902 GCF_000951035.1 Colobus angolensis palliatus
CACTGCACTCCAGCCCCGGCGACAGAGCAAGACTCCGTCTCAAAAAAAAAAAAAAAGAAAGGAAATTCTGATGCATGCTACAACACGGATGAACCTTGAGGACATTATGCTAAGTTAAATAAGTCAGTCACAAGAAGGCAAATACAATATGATTTCACTTACATGAGGTAAGTAGTTGAATTCATAGGAACAGAGAGTAGAATGGGGCTGGGGGAGGCGGAATGGGGAGTTGTTGTTCAATGGGTCTGCAGTTTCAGTCATGTAAGATGAACAAGTTCTAGGGATCTGCTGTACAACGATGTCCATAGAGTTAACAATGCTGTAATGTATACTTAAAAACTGCTAAAGGGGTAAATAGATGTTACGTGTTTTCTTAACCACCGTTTTAAAAAAAGGAATGTTTGACATGAGGTGAAATTGAACCTATTCAAAGACAAATGACTGGCATGCTAACTCCTGGGGCCCTCCCACTCTTCAAGGCCCCACCCTGGGTGATATTTCCTGTTGCCACATCTTAGTCAACAGCCCAGTTGATGGTAGAGTTAGTGTTTTTCCCAAGTTTGTGTCTCCCACACAATCCAACATGATGTCTGGCACAAAGCCCTTGCTCAACCCATGTTCATGGAACAAATGAAAGAGTGGATGCAATGGGTCGTCATTTTCCCCACCTATAAAATGTGGAAAACACCTGCCTTTTAAGCAGTGTGTGCAGTGGAGAGATTCCTCTTCATCCCTTTGCTGGTGGGAGGTGAGAATGTGGGGGTTTTCCTTCCTCCTATGCCTCCGGCGTGTGTCTATTCCCCTCCTGATGAGTCATACAGGAATCAGACACTGTCGCTCTCGGACAGAACACGTCAGGTACTTGCTTGGGAACAGCAGGCCCATGAATCTGTGCTGCATCCCCTGCGGTTACCTAGGGAACTCTGGGGCCCAGCCAGGAAGGGGGACTCTGCAGACAGAGAGGACTCTGGCCAGTGTCCCCACCTCTCCCTCAACAGCCCAGCAAGACCTTCCCATTCTCTAGTTTGGAACCAGCATCCTGTCCCTCTAGAGGACCCAAGCAGTCCCCAGCTAACAGGCCCTGAAAAGCATCAAGGTCCCCACCCCAAATGTTCAAAGAGGCAGAAGCAATCAGTTAGCAAATGACTGCACCAGGAACCAGGGCAGCTGGGACTTGGCCCTGCATCTTAGTCCTTGCCCAAACACAGGCAAGGATAAGCAAATCCCTCTTCCTTCCACTCTCTGCCCGTGTGAAGACTAAATGAAGCAATATATTAAACTGCTTAGCATAGCCCTGATATCTAGCAAACAATAAATAAAAGCAGCTGTAAATTTAACTACTATTTTTGTTATTAGTAGTAGTAGTGATCTATTATCCTCACTATGATCCTCCAAGTGTTACCCCATTTTACAGATGAGGAAACTGGGCTCAGTGGCTAAGTGACTTGTTCAAAGTCCTTCAGCTAAGAATTGGATCCACCGGTAATGGCCAAGTAGCTACTTTAAAGGGTAGAAATTATTCTGGCAACTCCCGTGGGAGTGTGTGGGAAGGGTGGCCACATTCACTCAGCTCCATTCACACCCAGACAGGCTCTCCCACTGTGGCTGCATAGCAACCACAACACCTCCAGACCTGGCTCCAAACCTCACATCCCCTCATCTTCAAATCCCACATCTTAAGAGTACCTGGGTACTCCTTGGCTCTGATTGCATCAGGAGTCCACCCCTAGAGCTGGAGGGGAGGGTGCGCCTGGGCCTGACAGGTTGAAGACTCAGGGCACAGCTTCCATTACAAAGGGAGGCTGAAAGTAGGCTGGGGTCCAAACAAAAGGCACCTGGCCTGTACACACACACATGTGTATGTGTGTTGTGCACGTGCACATATGCATGTGTGTGCGTGTAAATACTAGAAAGGATTTGCCAAAATGTTAACAACGATGTTCTCTTGATAGTGAAATGAGGGTGATTTTCTTTCCGTTTTCTATGTCTTTCCATAGCTTTGAGATGAGCAAATAAAAAATTACCTTGATAATTTTTTTAAAGCTGCTTGCATTTGTTTAATATTTAAATAATGAAAATAGCATATAGTTATTCTTAAGACTATGGGGCTGGACATTAGAGGCCTCAGTTCTGGTTCTGGCTCTGAGTGACCATGGTCAAGTAACTTGCCTGGCCTCAGTTTCCCCACCTGGGAAATGAGGAAAGGGCTACACAACTTCTACAGAGTCCTAGCTCTGATTCTAAATGCCTCTCTCCTATGTAGGCACAGCAAATGAAAAAGTGTGGATAAGCTAGGTTCTAGGAGACCTGCTTTAATGCAAGGAGAGTAGTTGTTCCCAAATAGAAATTAATCGTGAATGCAAATGGGTACATTTGTGGAACTGAAAGTTTCCTCACAAATTGTGTGTGCTTCCCAGAAACTTAACGGAAGGCCCCTCCTCAGTGGAGACCAGGTGACCTACTCCAGCCCAGAAAAATCTCTCCCTCCCTTAGACAGAAGAAGGATTAGCATTACCGGATGAGCCTACTGTGTGTCAGGCCCACTCCAAAGTGCATTATACACAGTCTAATTTAAATCCATAGCACTTGTGATCATCAGTTGTTTGGCAAGTAACAAGATACTGGAGTCTCCTCAAGTGTTGTTTAACTGCCACACCATTATTGAATGTGAGTCCATGACTCTCTTCCCATAAAGAGGCTTGGGAGAAAGAAATACTTTTAATTCATCCTTGTAGGAACCTCAGACCCTAACACAGTGCTCAATAAATATTTACTAATTACCAGAATCTTCCTCCTACCATCAGTGTTTGATGGGCTCCATAGAGTTAAGGATTTGACCGGCTCATTGGAGCACACAGCTTTAGTTAAGAAAGTGATGATCTTAGTTAAAACTGAAAGGGGAGGAAGAGGAGCCAACAGATCAGGTCACCATCCAGTGTTAGCAAGAACCTATCTCTCTGAAGAGTTCCTAACACGTGGCAGGCCTGGAGGAAATAGGACGTTGGACTGGCAGGCTTCGGGAAGAAAAGGTTAGAAAAGGTCAGATTTGGGGGTTGCTGGAAGCAACAGGAGACCACTGGAATCTTGGGGAGGGGTTATAGGTGAAAGGAAGAGAGGGTTGCAGAGAGAAGAATAGGTTTCTAACACAAAATTCACTACAGAAATAGAAAAATTGTGATAGACACACAGACAGTTAAACAAAGCAAGCCTCCTCCTACACAATTTTGCATGCTGGAAGCTGAGGTTTCAGGAATGCAATGGGCATTTGGAATCAAAAAGTCTGGGCCAGAAACAAGAGTGACAACTTTAAAACGTCTAAAAAGAGATTGCCATTGAAAGACAAAAGTTTCACAAATATTGCTTTATTCTGACTTTCAGTTAAGGCTGAGATCAAACTGCCCTTTTCATTCATTCATTCATTCACTCACTCACTCATCTAGTAAATATTTACTGAGCACTTACTAACCATTAGACAATGCATTAGGCCCTTGGAGGAACAAAAAGAAACACTGCCCTGCTCTCATTGAGCCTGAAGCCTAGGGAGAGAGACAGAGTGTGGTCAAAGAGTCATACGCAGAAGTATGGAACCACAAACCATGGCAAATGCTATAAAAGAGAGAGAGATGATTTTCTGCACGTGGAAAACAAAGAAACCTTGCCTAGACTGAGTGGGGAGGGGCAAGACAGTCTTCCCTGAGGAAGCGACCCTGAGCTGAAGTGTGATGAATGGAGACACTAGGCAACAATAAACTACAGCAAGTGAAGGTCAATGCTGTTTTTTGTTTTGTTTTGTTTGAGTCGGAGTCTTGCTCTGTCACCCAGACTGGAGTACAGTGGTGCAATCTCAGCTCACTGTAACTTCTGTCTCCCGTGTTCAAACAATTCTCCTGTCAACCTCCCAAGTAGCTGGGATTACAGGCACACACCACCACACCAGGCTAATTTTTGTGTTTTTAGTAGAGATAGGGTTTCTTCATGTTGACTAGGTTGGTCTTGAACTCCTGACCTCAGGTGATCTGCCCGCCTCAGCCTCCCAAAGTGCTAGGATTACAGGGGTGAGCCACTGTACCAGCCACAATGCCATTTTTAATGATTCCAGTGGAGGCAAGACTGGCCAGACTGGCAATCAGAAAACCTGGGTTTAAGACCTGCATCCTATAAGAATCTTCTCTATGAGACACTCAACCAAGAACCTTCTCTATGAGACACTCAACCAAGTTATGTGTATAAGAACCCTCTATATGAAACATTCAACCAACCATTTTACAGACAACCTCCACTGGATCATCTGTAAAACTAGGGATGTTGGACTAAAATGATGTTTCTCAAAACGTAGTCTTCCGCAATCAAATCATTGGGTTACTTACAAAAATATAAATTCCTGAACCCCATTTCAAACCTACTGAATCAGGATATCTAGGGCTGGGGCCCAGGAATCTGCATCTTAAGGCTTGCTCTAGGTGACTTTTATTCCCTGTAAAGTTTGAGCATAGCTGCCTATGTGGAGAAACCTTTGCCTACTCAACACTCTACATTCCTTTCTAAATTCCAGGCTCTTGATGGGGCAGGACCAAGAAGGGGAAAAGTGAGCAGTTCCCTAGACTGAACAAAGGAAAATTCTAAAGTTTTTAAGTGACAACAAAAGGCCAAACTTTCACACCTGGAGATGATCCAACTCTTTTAGGGACAAGTTCCCCAGCTTGACTTGAGAGCTCCAGACTGAATCCTTTTATTCATTTCCACTTAGTCCCAGGATTTAATTGAAAATACAAATTTACCAGCATTCATTCCCTGCCCTTGGCTTCTTTCTCTTCATCCCCTTCCCAGAGGACCTGGTCCTCTGTGTAAGTATCTAGGAGTAGATGGAGGTTCACATGAGTCCCCCTGCCTTCCCTGCCCTTCTAGGGTATGAATGGCCAGCTTCCAATGAGACGATTTATAGCCTTTCAGCCTCTTTGGTCTGATACACAAGGAAAATTCCTCTTGACACTAATTGTACCAGTGGCCATGAATTATAGTCCAAGGACCTGCCACTCTGCCTTCTGAACTGGGCTGCGTTTCTCTCCCACTGCACAGCAAGCTCACTGGCCAACTGCCTGCCACACCCCATTCCCCAAGCTCACCAACACCCACAACCGGCTTGATCTCCAACCTCACTGTGGATAGAAATATTTCCAACAAGTCCTGGCTCTCTGGATATGGTAATTTCAGAAGTTGCATCTCAAAGGCCAGATATATTATTTCTGCCTACCTGATAAGATTCTTGTATTAGAATGAGATAATTCATGTGAAGCATATAACAGATGCTTAGTACACAGAAGTTCTCAACAAATGTTAGCTGTTATTATTTATACTGTTGTTCTTTTACCAGCCACTGTTTGTTCAGGGCAATTTATGTCAGGAAAAAAAATGCACCGGTGACATCATTTGGCAAGTAAAGGGCTGTAAGGATAGCTGAGAGATTAACAGAGAAAATCTGCACCTAAATACTCCAGATACTGAGAAATCTTTTGTGTGTTTTTAAGATTATACAAAAACATCCATAATAACTAACATCTATTGAGAGCTTTCTAAGTGCCAAGCACAGTTCCATTTAATCTTCACAACAACTCCATGTGGATTGTAATACTATTAAAATCCCCATTTTACAGACAAACAGATGGAAGCTTAAGTAAATAAAGTAACTTGCCCAAGGTCACAAAGCCAGGAAGTGGCAGGAGCTAGAATTTGATCTGTCTGGATGAAGCCAGCTTGCTGTTTAATAAGCTACTTCCTTAGGGTTAACTGGCATTTCTCATGCTGTCTTTGTCTTTGGCATCTATAGCTGTGTGTTCTCTCTCTCTCTCTCTCTCTCACACACACACACACACACACACACACACACACACACACATACACAGCTGGTTGCCATCATGGGACCAATAATTTTTGCCCTCCTTAAAGACAGTTATTGAATCAGGTCTCACACCCTTCTTGGAAGAGTTAAGGCAGGATCCTGATATAAACTCACTGAAGGTTCCCCAGGAAGTGTTAGGAGGAGAGATTCAATTCCCAAACCTCACCATGGAGAAGGGCACACATTTGTGTTGTGGAGTAGCACACAGCCTAGCACAACTTCTGCCTCTCTGGACTGCCTGTGCTCTAATCCCATCTCTGAATAATCTTGGACAAGTTAATGAATCTCTCTTATCTTCAGTTTTCTCACCTGTAAATTAGAGCTAATGATGTCAACCATGCTATGGTTTGGATACGCTTTACTTGGCCCCATCAAGTCGCATTTTGAAATTCAATCCTCCAGTGTTGAAAGTGGAGCCTGGTGGGACATGTTTGGTTTGTGAGGGAAGATCCCTTATGAATGGCCTGGTGCCATTCTTGCAGGAGTGAGTGAGAGCTGGTTGTTCAAAAGAGCCTGGCACATCCTCCTTTTTCCTCCTCTTTCCCCATGTGATGCCAGCTTCCCTTCCCCTTCCACCATGGAGTGGAAGTAGCCTGAGTCCTTCACCAGAAGCAGATGCCTGCCCCATGATTCTTGTACGGTCCCCATAAACCTTTCTTCTTTATAGATTATCCAGCTTCAGAGACTCCTTTACAGCCATGCAAGGGTTTAAGACATACCACAGAAGTGTTGTTCGGTGAATTAAATGAGATGATGCATAGGGATTCACTTGGCACAATGCTGCATGCATAACTGCACTCAGTAAGTCAGAGTTAATTCAAATGGGGCCAAAGAAAGCAGGCAATGTAAGTGGGTAGCACTCCAAAGGGCAGGGGAAATATTTGGGGCCCACCCAGGCACTTGCAATTCACACCACATAGCTAATTGCCATTACACCAGGCTGCTCCTGTCTAAAAGTCTCCACAATATCTTCCCCATTCCCTAAGCACTCATTCAAGAAGTGCCACAAGAAGTCAAAAAACCAAAATACTGCCTCTTTCTCCCCTTGTCTTTTCAGGACTCCCAAGGCAACCTTCCATATCTTTTGGTTTGGTGTCCAGTAAACAGCAGAGACACGCTGGGCATTTCCTGTCCCAGCTTTCCTCAATGCACGATGAAGATGGGCAAAGGAAACTGCCTCTTTCTCACCCTGCTCCCCCCTTTACTATGCTCCCCATTCCCAAGTCATGCCACACGCTATTTCCCAAGCAAGCCTACACTCATTCCAGGACCCTACACTGTCACCTCTGCCAGACAATGGAGATGAGAAGGCAGAAACCACCTTCTGACATCACTTCCTTGCCTTGCTCCCCTGGGGCCTGGTCTGTCCTCTCCAAAGCTGGGCTCTAACACTTTGTCCAGATACAATTTTTAGATGCCCCCAAGGAAAAGGTTCCCGCCGCTTCCTTTAGACTTTTCTGAACTTGATAGCTACAAGTGAAAATCTCCCAAAAGGATTGGATGGTTTGGTTCAGAGAGCACAAAAAAAGGAAGAGGAGAAAGGATGGAGAAATTTGAGATTTGTGTCATGTATTTATTTATTTCCTTATTTAACTCACATCCCTGTTCAATGTCAGACACAATTTTCTATGCATCCTCTGTTGCACATTCCTGTTATTCATCTTAGACTGTAAACTCCGGGAGGACAAGGAAGGCCGGCGTCAATTCACTATATTCAGTTCAAGTTCTGTTCCATGACAAAGGGTGAAACACTGAATTAGTTCTATTGCCCAAAATTGAAAGAGGTTATGCCTAGACAAAGAGAGTTACAACAGAGAGGCTCCTCAAACAAAAATAAGAAGTAACAAAATGGAAATCAATTGATCAAGGGGCCCTACCAAGGACTTGGCACTGAGGAAGCCGCTATAAGGAATTCAGGAAAAGTGGAGGGTAAAGAACGTATCCACAGCCGCATCCATAGCTTGCAGCAAATTCTCAATAAGGTCTAGAACCCAAAAGTTTAAGAACTACACGTAAGAGGCCTTTAGTTTAGGAGGCCCTTTCCCTTAAGAAATTTGGAGTGAGAGACACAACTTATATATACATACATACACACACACATACATATCCTACATACATACAAACACATATAAATTACAGAGAACATCAATATAATAATAGCAGAGGTCTTTTGTTGAGTGTTTTAAAGAGCCAGCTCCCAGCCTAAGCAACACAGACTATATGTAGTTAATTTTCACAACCACCTAGAATGTGCATTATCTCAAGAAATAGAAAGCATTATCCTCTGGGCACAGATGAAAATAAAGAGGCTGAAAGAGTTTATGTAGCTTGCCCAAGGTCACACATCTGGGTCAACTAAAGCCGAGATTCAAACTCAGATCTCTGCCATGCTGCAGAAACAGATGAAAGTGGTGGCAAAAACAAGTTGTGGGCATGGAGTCAAATCCCCTGGCTAGTGACCCTGGCTCTACCTCAAACAAATTTCTTCCTCTTTCTGGGCCTCTGTGTTCTCATATGCAAATTAAGAGCGTTAGACTAGATGAAAGGTTAACACATTTGTTCTGCAAAGGTCCAGGGAGTAAATATTTTAGGCTTTAAGGACAGACAGTCTCTGTTGCAGCTACTCAACTCTGCCATTATAACCTGAAAGCAGCCATAGACAACATGCAAACAAATTGGCACAGCTGTGTTCCAGTAAAACTTTATTTGCAAAAATAGGCACAAGGCTGGATTTGATCCCTGAATTGTAGTTTGCAGACTCTGGACTAGATGATCTCTAGAGTTTTCTAGTTCTGACACTTCTGTAGTCTCTCATCCTGACTTGTGGCAGTGCAGCCCAGAGGGGCCAAAGCCCTGAAATGTCAGCTGTAAGGAATCTATTGCCCTAGGTATTTTTTGCTGGGGTTTTTTGTTTTGTTTTGTTTTTTAACCTTTGATGACTTTAGGACGTGTGGTTGGGAAATAGATCCTGGCAGTAGCAATACCAAGGAAGCTTGGGAGGACTTTTGCCCCAGTAAAATCTCTATCCGCTCCCTACCCAGGATCTGTGATGTGGACAGTAACATCTATCTTGAGACGGTCATGGGGCAAACAGTGGCATGCCCACCTTCAAACCAGACTGCAACTTAAAGATCTTTTCCCAGAGAAATTCTGGAGGCACCCTAGAATTTTGGGCAAAGTGACAGTGGGCAAGCCCATGGCCAGCAAGGGTCAGCCAGAGTCATTCAAGAAAGCAGCACACACTCCCCTTTGCCCTCAATTCTGTAGCAGCATGGGTGGGTTTTGGCAGCCTGTTTACACTGTCCCACCAGAATAGCACGAAGGCATAAGAGAGAATGGATCTGCTCTCTAGTTCCAGAGACAGCAGGCCTTTGGAATTCTCCCTCTGGCACCCTGTGTCTTCACACCCCAGCCCCCGCCTCACACCCCAGCTCCCAGACTCTCCCCAAACATGCGTTGTGCATTCAGCCCCTGGGTGACTTTCAGCCCCTGGGTGACTTGCCAATTGATCTTTACCAGCCTGCTGCAAAGGGCTGCCACTGAGCTCTCTCTGTCTTACCAGGGAGTGCTGTATGACTGGAAGTTCTGGGTTGGGGGAATGCATAATCACCAGAGAGTGACAAGTTGTAATGACCACAGAGAAAACACAGTCCTTTCCAGAGGGAGCTGAAATTCCTCACTCTTGGGAGCCTCTGACCTGCTGCCTTTGGAGGCAGAAGAGAAGGCTTTGCTCTAGTTAGTGTACCCCACCCAGAAGAAAGAATGCATCTCATCCTCTCACCAGGGTACAGGTGGGACAAAAATTATCCTTCGAGTCCCCACAGGCCCTAGTGTACCTCCTAAAGCAGATGCCTCACTCCTCCAATTCCTTTTTTGGGTTTAGCCTCATTTACTGGATGTTTTGTATTTCAGCTATGCCACTTGTTAGTCCTGTGGCCTCAGGCAAGTCATTTAACCACTCTGGGCCTCAGATTCCTCATCTATCAAATGTCAATAATAATAGTACCTACCTCAAAATGTTATCATTAGGATTAAATGAGATAATATACAGAAGGCACTTTGGGCCCAATGCCTGGCACCTAGCAAGCGCTAACTCCTAGCAGATAGTATTACTATTACTCTGTGCCGAGCACTTTACACACATTTTCACATGTCATCCTCACCATAGCCCTGTAGAGCTAGGAACTATTCTGATCTTCATTTCACAGGTGAGAAAACTGGGCCCAGAGTGGTTAAGTGACTTGCCCAAGAACACACAGCTAATAAATTAGTGGAAGTGGGACATAAACCCAGGTGTGTCTGATCCAGGCTCTTCGTCACTTCACTCTCCTGCCCAGAGTCACAGTAAACATTAAATGACAGAAGTGCAGTTAGAATCCAAGTTAGCTCTCATCTCCCTCAGCAGATCAAGTGCTGGCCTGGAAGGTGAGGAAGACTAACCTAAGGTGCTCCACTGAGGAACCTTTGCTCCCAGACAGCTCTCCCTTGCCCTCCCCTCCCTGACCTCTGCCTTATTCAGGACTCTGGTCACATTCTGTTTTCTGCTGTTACTTCCTTCAGGCTAACATTGAGCCTTCTGCTGCCTTTTTCTTGTTTTAATCTCAGTCTGGTGCAGAGAGAAGGATGCAAGTTTTGGAGCCAGACAACAATGCTTTGAATACCAATGCTGCTTACTCACCAAATGGCCTTGGCCATGTCACAGAACCTCTCTGAACCTCAGTTTCCTCATTTGTAAAATGGAAAGAATTCCTCCCTTGCACTGTTGTGAATAGTTGAGGAAATGCACATAGATTGCCTAACACAGTGCCTGGCACACAGTAGGTATTCTCTTAAAAGTGCTTTAGCGTTATCATCATCTCCCACAGCACCTAGCTCAGTGTTAGGTTACTGTTTACTTGGTTTCATTCATCTTTGATTCACCCACGGTGCTTAGCATGGTGCTTACACAGAGTACATGCTTCTCTATAAGCCTGGTCAAATTGAAAGCTAGAGAGAGCACCATGAAAATTTGCATGATCACAGATGACAGATCTCCTCCCATAGATGTCTTAAGCAGATCCTTGAATCTCCCATAGCTTCAGTTTCCCTACAGGTCAACTTCAGTGGCAGCTTCCCCGGAGGGTTCACAGAAACGGGAGTTCTGCAACATCAGAGGTTTCTAATGCAATAAGACGGATAATGAAAAGATTCTTCTTCCACAAGCGTCGAGTGAGTCAGAGCTCTGTGCTTGGCTTTGCCCCAGGGAGTACCGAGAAAATGAAATATCGTCTGTATTCTCATGACACCTAAACAAATGGTCAAGTCCATGGGTCAAAAATCAGCCAGAGGGGTTAAGAGGCATCTCCAGCAAAGGGAGGGGAGGAGCAGCAAGGAAAGCACCATTAGCAAAGGTTGCTGAGTGGGGTCCTGCTACATGGCTGCTATTAAGGCTAATACCTGTTCCCCTTACAATGAGATCTTTGTTTTGTCTTCACGAAAGACACTGGTAAATGACAACAAGTCTGAAACCTGCAAGGATTTTGAACTTGTCAATCTGGCTCAATAATTTCTTCCACATCCTGACACCTGAATCAAGACATAAGTTCTCATCTAGGTAACAAACTATTTTCTTTCACAATGAGGATAAACCATCTCTGAATCTCAGATTTGCTCTTTTTTTCCTCCTGGCCTTTTGCCACCACAGAAAAATGTCTGATAGGCTGAGTTTTCACATTGCAGCTGGTTACTGTGATTATGTAGACACAGCCTCAGTAAATTCAATGGTGTGTTGCTGGCTGTTCAATAGCTGGTGAAATTAATGCCCAGGGAAGTGGGAAATGGGCCACCACAATCAAAATGTGGATTTGGAACTTGCTCTTTATTCTATCCCACCCTTACCCTCCCCTACATCCCTGTCTTTGTGCTAATGCCAACTACATGCCAGGTTACTGGTATTCTCTTCCTCCTCCCTCCCCCCTTGAAAGTAAACCACCTCAAGAGAAGCCCCATTATCTTAGACTTGAAAATACATTGGGAATGGTGGGAACTGAGTTCATGATACCTCACTCTCACCCCTACCCTGGAAAATACATGAGAGAAAGGACAGCAGGTGCCTTCAGGGGCCACTTTATCCAGCAAGAGAAGCTGACCACCTGGAGCTACAGGATCTCAAGGATCATCTAAGCTGGCTCCTATCTGCAGACAGACTAGTCTGAGCCAGAAGGACAACCTCTCCTTTTAATAGAGACCCCTGGCAGAGGGCTGCCAAGTTATTCCAGTCTCACACCCTACTGTGTAAGTCATGAGTGGCTGCAGTAGCAGAAGGAGCACTGTCCTGTAGGCCAGGGAAACAGCTTGCTAACCAGCTCTGCACCTGTCTGGCTTGCCAAGTCCGTTTCCCTAGTACACCACCTCCAACATGGGAAGATAAGCAAACCAGGGTTCTGAGAGTGTCTGAAGATCTAAATCATTATAAACTTGTGAATCTCTTATTTTCAAATCTTCAAATACAGCTTAGGGCAGTTTAATTATAATAGAAAAAAAATCTATTTTCAGGGCTGTCTCTACCACAGATTTCTTAACCCGAGGGAAGCCTCCTGAAATTGTGTATTTTGCACATTTGTGGAGTCTGTGCATTTTGCTGGGAGTAAATTAAAACCTTTGAAAGGTGTGTGATAACCACCTGCCTCCCTTCTCAAAAAATAAAAATAAAAAGAGGTTAAGAACTTACCTCTACATTGAGAAGCTTAGATGTAAGTCACCCTGAGTGACTTCTGATTTCCCGACCTGTGAATATCAAGTTATAATGACTATCAAGAGCAGAAGATGAGAAACCCAAGATGCAGGCTTGTGAACTGGAGTAAAAGAAGGTATCAGGCTTTACTTTTCAATCTCCAGCTGCCACTGCCCATTGCTCTGCCATATATCTGCTAGCCTATGACCTCAGGAATCAACTGACTCTCTCTGAACCACTGTTTCTCATCTGTCAATGAACAATGGTTATGCTTCTCTCAAAGAATTGTAAAGAGTCAAAGAAAATGAGTAAATGCATGGCTATCAGTAAGCGCTCAATTCATGGGAGTTCCTGCCCAGCACCAGTGACTCAGTCCCCAAAATTAACTACTCAAAAGGCAGCTCCATCTACAACAGTGGTTCCATCCCCTACTTTGCCCCAGGGGGAAAAGTGTGACACAGTAGCTGAGTATCCAACTTTGGGAGAGACCCCACAGTTGGGTTCAGTTCCCAGCAGCTCTCCTCCATGGCTTTGTGAACTTGGGCAAACAGCTAAACTTCCCCGTAATTTGGTGTCCCATCCATGAAATAGAAATGATGCAGAGTATATTCTTTATCTCATGAGAGTCATGAGAAAAAGCAAAAAGAACTCAGCACACTGTCTAGGACATAATAATTGTTGGATAAATGTGAACTAACATAAAGTTCTTTGGCTTCCTTCCTTCCTTCCTTCTCTCTCTCTCTTTCTCTCTTTCTTTCTTTCTTTCTTTCTTTCTTTTTTTCCCCATACTTTCTCTTCTAAGTACCGTTCACCCACCTTTGGGAGTGCATCCCTTTGACTGAATGTCCAACATTGATCTCAGACAGAAAGGAAAAAACTCAACAAATAACCAAGATACTCTACGTCCCTTCCCCAGGTCTCTGACCTCCCTCACCCCCACTCCCAGATAGCAGCTCGCTTCCTTCCTCAGTTCCCTTCAGGTTTCCTCAAATATCACTTCAGTGACATCCCAAGTACCCACTTAACATTTCAAATCCACCCTACAAACGCCTCACTGTATTTCTCTCTCCTTACTTTATTTTCAGCCTAACACCTGTCATCACATTACACACCTCATCGTTTGCTTATTTAGTTTACTATCCGTCTTCTGTCGGGAGAAGGTACACTCCTAGAGGGCAGGAGTCCGTCTATTTTGTTCAGTTGCTATGTCCACAGCGCCTAGAGCCAGGGCAGAGAGTGGAGACTCAGTAACCATCGGCTGAATAAATGAGTGAATGCCTGAGCGAATGAAAAGATGAAGAGAAGCCGGATTTTACTGGGGCCAAAGAGTTTGCACGGGGCGAGGGAAGCGAGATGAAGGATGAGTGCTGGCCTCAGATCCGACTCAAGTCCCTCCCACCTGCCTAACCCTACAATTCTCTTTCCCTCTTTTAGGTGCCGGACAATTTGCATATCCCGTTAAATCCGGGGCCTGACTCCAGGAGCCCCGATTAGAGGTAAGCAGCCCCCAACTCACCTTTGACAGGGAAGAGTGACTAGCGGGGAAAATAACGCCAGCGGGCCGCCTAGGGGGTGGGTGACCCGCGATCT
>NW_012115932.1:3705212-3751644 GCF_000951035.1 Colobus angolensis palliatus
CCTGCCGCCCCCTCCTCCCCGCCGCTCCCCCGCGAGCCCGGCTCGGCGCGCCTGACGTGGACCATTAAACTTGGAGCTGCCGCCTCGTACCCTCTCTCTCCTCCTCCTCCCTCTGACAGGCGAGCGCGCGGCTCGGTGCAGGCAGGAGACGTGCTGCCGGGCTGGGCTGCCCGGGGGAGATGACTCCACGCCAGGAGGGCGCCTCTAGGAAGAAGACCACGGGGGAAGCAAAGTTTCAGGGCAGCTGAGGAGCCTTCGCCGCAGCCCTTCCGAGCCTAATCATCCCCCTGGCTATGGAGGGCGAACTCTAAGATGAATCCCGATCTGGACACCGGCCACAACACATCAGCACCTGCCCACTGGGGAGAGTTGAAAAATGCCAACTTCACTGGCCCCAACCAGACCTCGAGCAACTCCACACTGCCCCAGCTGGACATCACCAGGGCCATCTCTGTGGGCCTGGTGCTGGGCGCCTTCATCCTCTTTGCCATCGTGGGCAACATCCTAGTCATCTTGTCTGTGGCCTGCAACCGGCACCTGCGGACACCCACCAACTACTTCATCGTCAACCTGGCCATGGCCGACCTGCTGTTGAGCTTCACCGTCCTGCCCTTCTCAGCGGCCCTAGAGGTGCTCGGCTACTGGGTGCTGGGGCGGATCTTCTGTGACATCTGGGCAGCCGTGGATGTCCTGTGCTGTACAGCGTCCATTCTGAGCCTGTGTGCCATCTCCATCGATCGCTACATCGGGGTGCGCTACTCTCTGCAGTACCCCACGCTGGTCACCCGGAGGAAGGCCATCTTGGCGCTGCTCAGTGTCTGGGTCTTGTCCACCGTCATCTCCATCGGGCCTCTCCTTGGGTGGAAGGAGCCCGCACCCAACGATGATAAGGAGTGTGGGGTCACTGAAGAACCCTTCTATGCCCTCTTCTCCTCCCTGGGCTCCTTCTACATCCCTCTGGCGGTCATTCTAGTCATGTACTGCCGTGTCTATATAGTGGCCAAGAGAACCACCAAGAACCTGGAGGCGGGAGTCATGAAGGAGATGTCCAACTCCAAGGAGCTGACCCTGAGGATCCACTCCAAGAACTTTCACGAGGACACCCTCAGCAGTACCAAGGCCAAGGGCCACAACCCCAGGAGTTCCATAGCTGTCAAACTTTTTAAGTTCTCCAGGGAAAAGAAAGCAGCTAAGACGTTGGGCATTGTGGTCGGTATGTTCATCTTGTGCTGGCTACCCTTCTTCATCGCTCTACCGCTTGGTAAGTTGGGGACTAGCAGGAGGGGAACTGGGCATTTTTGGACCTTGGGTTTACTGATGAGCTTACTCTAAAGTTTTTTGTGGGTTTTGTTTCTTATGCAGTCTGTGCGTGTTTGGAGATTGAATAATGTTGTTTGTTCTGCAAAGGCTTTGCAGATTGGGGAGCTGGCTAAAAACCAACTCAGGTGTTAGTAGAACACGCTAAGGTACTAGCTTCTAGAAATAGAACCACAGAAGGAAAATCTGGTATGGGGAATGACTCACTCAACAGCCTCGGTTTAATAATTAAAAAGGACACTGGACTTGAATATCACTTCGGCGTTATTTCAGTAGTAATGATGTGTCGGCTAAGGCAGCGTCACTAATGCAGCATACAAAATAGTTTGTAGTTACTGCAGATGCGGCATTTGGGAAGCAGGGAGGCAGCTCGTACACAGAAAGGCAGCATTCATTCAGCATTTCCAGGGCTAGTGCAGAAGCCACGCTTCTCAAGAGCTTTGCAGAGGCTGCATTCTCTCCCTCCCCTCTTCACTGACAGCTATCACCCAGATATACTACGTTCATTATCAGTTAATACGAGCATTTTACAGTCACACAGCCCCAAGCAGACTTTAAGTTATTGAAAGCTTGAGATATGAAAGAGAAGATGACTAGAGGGTCACACATTTTTAGTTTTTACCCAAAAATATTTCTAACTCTGGTGATTTATGGAATGCCCAGAATCAATTTATAGTTGCCCCTCGCCTTAGCTGACAGACACCAAATCCTGGTAAGATGGAATTCAGTGCGTCCTCCCCCTCTTATGAAAATGTGTTCATCTTCTTTTTGTTTGGTGGTCCTACTAACTGAATTGTTCAAAAGGTTACCTGATGTTTTCTAAGGAAGAAGTCAAGGTCTGGTTAGCAGGTAAGCCCTAAAAGGGGGCATCCATCACATGCTGTCCACATGGCCCGGGAAACCCTTGTCCTTCCTCTGAGGCACTGATCTGCTTTGATTCCTTCTCCTATCCCTGGGGGACCCTACAGAAAATGAAGGGAGGGAGGTTATCATGACACAGTCATGTGCCATGATATCAGGAGCGGTAACAGCTGCTACATGCCACGGACCACATATGCCTACAATCACACCAGAGTCTCAGGTCAGACCCAAATATAACCAAATCCCTCAAGCAGCTATAAATTCTGAAGACACAATGCTTTCAAGAGAAAAAGGCAAATGGAAAGGAAGCAAACGGATATCACGTTTCCATTTAAAAAGAAAGAAAAAAAGGAAAAGATTTTCAAAAGCCGTCTAACCTTTTCTCCATGTCATCTTTTCTAAAGCCTGCAGGCTAATGCCTTTCAGAAATATTTTCAGTGGTTAGTGTTAAGTGGAAAGTGTTTGAAAAAGTTCTGCTCCCCAGGTGTGATCACATACCATTGCAGGGAAGCTTGCTTTTCTTTCCCAATGTCTCAGGGTTGTTTTGCAGGCTTGTTGGGTTTACAATGGATGACAGTTCACACAGCATTGGGCCATTACAAAGATCATGGCTGTACATGGAGCTGATGGAGGTGATTTGGCCTCTCATTAGCCATATGACCTTGGCCAAATGACTACTCCTGTATGAGCCTCAGTTTCTTCATCTACAAAATGGGGCTAATTAATATTTGCTCCATGGATTTTGCACTAATGTATAGGAAGGACTTAGCACAGTATCTGGTATATAGCAGATGCTCAATGTAAGTTAGCTATGAGCAGTACAAACCAAACCCCAATCTCCCCTTCAGTATAACTGTGTCTTTTCTCTTTCTCTACTCATTTGCCAATCCCACACCTGTTACTAAAGTCTTGGAAGAGAACTGAGTCTTTCTCCTTTCTTCCTTTGCCCCTGCTCTCCAGCCTGCAGAGGCTGTGACCAGGGCATGCTCAGGAAGGAGAAGGCCTCAGTGGGATGCACGAATGTATCAAAAGTGCAGACTTTGGCTTTTAGGGGCAGGGGAAATAGCTCCAAACAGGTAAGAAGGCTTCCAGCATATTGAAATGGGAAGAACACAGCTCCGGTGATTAGGAGCAACAGAGTTCCCATTTGAGCTTTGCCATCAATTAGCTCTATGGCCCTAGGCTTGTTGCTTTGCTTCTCTGGGCTTCAGGTCTCACATCTGGAGAACGAGGGGATTGAATCAGCTTAAGGGATCTCAAACTTTGATAACTATTAGAATCACCTATGAAACTTAATAAACAATGGTAGCTGCCTGGGCCAAAACCCCAGTGAATAGGATTCAGTAAGTCAGAAGGATCCCAGGAATCTGAAGGTGTAATCAGCCCACCAGATGATTCTGAAGAGGTAGTCCACAGACCAGGCTTTGAGAATCACTGACCAGAAAATGTCTCCGTTTCCTTCAGGCCCCAGTACCCTGGAAGCCAGGGTTTTAAATGCTGCCAATCTCAGACCTTTCCCGGCCACATCGTAGTGTGAGATGATGTGGCTTCTCTCTGGGTCTTGCTTTTTAAGTCATCAAGCCCACCCTCAGTTTCTCCTCACTCATATTACCCCCATCGTCTCTCTCCTTCCTGTCTGTGCCTTTCTGAGACCTTGTCCCCCTAGCATCTCAGGTCCTGAGCTTCCACACAATAGAAAGTGAGAGGTTCTTGCCACCCTGATGCTATCTTGTTTCTCTTCTGGCAGTGAAAACTTTCCGACTATCATGCGATGATCTCCCAGAGATCTTCCAATGATTTGTCCCTGAGCCAACCCCATCAACATCCTTCTTCCCTGAAAACCAAACGGATAAGGTGGGGAATGTAGACTCTAGGACTTGGGTTTGGGATGGGCTTCAAAAAGTACTCAAGAGCTTCAAACAAAGAGGGTACTTAATTACTGTTTTCTTAATGATTCAGGAAGAGCATTCCAGCAAAATAGAGATGTAGGTTTCTACTTCCTCTGAGTTGAAATAACACCCAAGCAAAAGTAGCATGATACAGAACAATAACTTCTTTGGAATCTGAAGAAGGTTCCAAATTCTAAATTTTCCATGAAAACCTTTTCACTCATAAGGGGAGGAAGCAGATGTGGGAGAGGACTGTGTTTGGCAAAGGGAGAAGTGCAGGTAGGAGCAACTTCCAATTGGTGATAGACTTTCAGGTGCCAGGATGGCACAAGATTTCCATAGCTGTGTTTGTTTTCTCCATAGGAGAGAAGGGTTGGGATTTCTCCCAGGAAGGAGGGAAAATAGCTGTGCCCCCTACAGGATCCTGTTCAGGGGCCTCATTTGTTTCTCTTCATCTCTTATTTTTATTTCTGGGAGCAGGGTTGGGATGCCTGCAGAGCAGGGCCTCTTGTCCCCTCCCGCCCTCTCCCCACCTGGGACACCCTCCCCCATGTCCTCCCCACCCTTTCCCTGTGGCCTCAGACCAAGTTGGACCAGGGACCAGTGCTCACTTACTCAGGAGCAGGGATGGACTCCACCAAACAAGGACCTCTTTATTTGGCCCCTGGAAACAGGCCAGGGAGGGACAGGAAATAATTGAAATAGAATATAGCAGTGTTTCTTACTCCATGAGCCATTTGCAAGATGTCAGAGAATCTTCAGCTGCCAAGCATTAGAATGAAGACTAACTTCCAGCCCACCTGGGGAAGGCCTGGTCAGGGTCTCAAGAAGTGACTGAGCTATTGAGGATGTGCACTGCAGCAGCAGGGGAAGTTGGGGGATGCAGGGCCGGTAGCAGGAAGTGCTCGGCAGCCAACCAGTAGCTGGGCTTAGTGAGTTGTTTAGAAAACACTGGAACCTTGCCTTGCTCCAAATCTTTCTTCTGTCTTTTAAAATGCTGGAAGGCACCAGGAAGCCATTATTGAACTAACTGCTTTCCCCTACAAATAAATGAAGGTCAATTTCAAAGAAACAGTTGTGTTCTCTATAGTATTGGAACAAAATAGGAATCCCTCTCTCCATTGATTTGATCCTCCAGCCCTTTCATTCAAATGGGGGCTGACAAATTTCCACCTTCTGCAAGCATAAGGGTCTCAGAGATGACTCAAGACAGAGCCACCCCCACAAACACGCATTCATCTTCCAGCTCTGAGACTTCAAAACACATGGATTTGAGTTGCCCACAAGGAAATCAATTGGTTTGAGTACTTGGCAAGGGGGAAGTTTTTACACACGGGAATCCTTCCTGGAAGAGGGAAATCCTGCTAAAGTAAAACCCATTTGACCATGTATTAAATCACTAATAAGGACTTCCTAAAGCATCTACTACATGCCAGGCACTGCACCAGATACTGGGTTATCAAGCCAAAAACAAACATGGCCCCTGATTGAAGGAGGCTTACAGCCTGGTGAGATTGTATTCAGTATTGGATACACACTATGTACCAGACATTCTGCTAGGCCTCCTACAGACATTATCTCATTAATCCTCACAGCTACCCCAACAGGCAAAAGTAACTGCTCCTTTTTTATGGATGGATATACTGAAGCTCAGAGAGGTAAAACTTCCTGTCCAAGGTCACACACCAAGTAAGTGATAGGGCCAAAAGTTGAATCCAGGACTGTCAGAACAGACCCATACCTGTTCCACCACACCAAGGAAATGCCTTGCCCTTTTGCTGTCTTTTAGCAACCTGTTTTATAGCACATATTCTCCAGGAAACCCAGAACCACACTGTCAAGAACTAGTAATGATGCTTCTGTTGCAAAACCTGCCTTTCTTCCACTGCCTGCTCACTCCTGAAAAAATAACCAACCCATGACATATCAGGGTGGGTCATCCATGTTCTAGCTCAGGGCTCGATGTTCTCCTGTACTGTGCATGACAAGGGTCTCTCAGGATTAGACATTTTGTCAGTCACCCCAACCAGAAAGAAAAAGTGGGAGAGACCTTGCCCTTCTGGTGATGTGGGTTCACATCTTTACTCATTCATCCATTCAACGAATAAATATGTATCTATTCAGTGGGTACCATGTCCAGGCATTACACTGACGATATAATGGTGAGCAAAATAGTTACATTTCTTAGAATTTGGCTCTAGTGGGGAGCACAGATATATTGAAAAACACACATGCACAAACAAACATGAACATAAATTGCAATAAGTGACTTGAAGAAAAGGAGTATGATGCTGCTAGAATTCTAAAACAGGGGTTAGTACATCACAGGTCCCTGAGGCAGTGACATTTAAGTAGAACTCTCAACAGTGTGGAGAAGCTAATTCAGTGAAGGTGGCTGATAGAGGAAGAAAGGTGTGGGCAGGAGGAGGGGCACACTTGAAAATCCTGAGGCCAGAGAGAGTGGAGAACTAACAGAACCCAGAAAATTAGAAGGGAGGCAGGTGTGTGTCAGGGCCAGAGGCGTGGGCAGAGGCCGGGCCATGCATGGGCTTTTAGGCCACATTAAGGACTTTAGATTTTTATCTTAAGTGCGTTGGCCACTACAGCAGGGTTTGAAGCAGATGAAAGACACTGTCTGAATCACATCTTTTAAAAGTGACTGCAGCCACTGTGTGGAGCATACACTTCAGACGAGACAGGTAGGAGGCTTTGCAGTGGCAGTGAGAGATGATGATGACCTAGACCAGGCTGGGCAGTGGAGGTGGAGAAGCAGACAGCTTCAAGGACCTGGGGATGGGTTGGTGACAGCATAGGAGAGTCCGTGAGAGAGGAAATGTGTTCAGAATAACCCTGGGGTTTCTAAGTACATGGAGGTACCATTTGTTGAGAAGGGGAACAGAGTGGGAGTGGGGAGGCTGAACACAGCAAACAAGATACCTCCCAAGATTTTCCTCTGAACACACCATGCTAGGAACAATCTGCCACACACGTAAGTCAAGTAGACAGGTCCAACTCAAAAGTCAGGGGCTGTGAGCAACCCAAACCTAGCTATTCATCAGAAACGTCTGAAGGAGGGGGCTGTTTTTAAAGGCATAGGCCCCATTGTAGATCTCTTGCATCAGATTCTCTCCTTGTAGTGCCAAGAATCTTAGTTTTAACAAGTTTCCCTGGTGACTGTTGCGCAGCCAGCACCACACAAGTCCTCCCCATGCCTAGAAACCCCTGGAAGGCTTTGCAGAGCAAGCATCGTCATCCCTGTCTTTACAGGTGAGGGAACTAGAGTTCAGAGAGGTTCAGTACCTTGCCCAAGATCACACAGTTAGTAAATGGTAGAGTCTATCAAATACCACATTTGGCACTCAATAAACATTCATTATATTATTCCTGTTGTCAGTAAACTTCTTCTCCAACATTTATCTGAGATCTGGCACCCAGAGATTTTACTGGCTTATGACGAATCAGAAAAAAAGTTAGGAAAATGCTGTGTTCCTTTAAAAAATAAATGTATGTCATATAAACGATTGTCTTTTTCTTCTAAAGACTGTGTCTTTTCTATTTGGGGACACTGAAATAGCACTTCTTTGATGGAACGATGGTAATTAGTGGCAACAGTGTGCGTTTGTGTGTGTGTGTATGTGTGTGCATGTATGTGTGTGTGTGTGTTGATATCTTACTTGGCAAAATTAGAAGTTAGTACCCTATGTCAGTCCCTTTCAGAAATTTTTTTCAAACTTTACTGAGTCTCCTAAAGTCTTGGAATTATAGAAGACACCATGGCGGCTAGACACAAGAAATATTTGTGAGGAAAACGGGAGGAAGGAAAGAAGTGAGGGCAAGAGAGAAGGAAGGAGGGCTGGGTGAATGCGTTAGCCTCAGCTTTGCTGTGAGATTCGGCGGTCTGGGGCAGAGGGGCAGGGAGGGGAAGAATGATGTGTGCAGAGCTATACCTGCCAGGTCCGACAGGATGGTGGGGCCCATCATAGAGGCACCCACCCCTGCTGGAGCAAAACGGCTCACAGAAATGCCAGCAGATGTGTGTGTAGCTACAGTGCCATCATGGATGAGCCTATTAAGATATGTTATGTAGGAAATGCCTTTACCTGAGTGTGTGTGTGGCTAGTAAAAATAACTGATGTCTGCCGGGAAGCAGTGGGAAATTGCTTCCTGCCATATCTGCAGAATGTTTCTGCAGTCACTGTGCTTCCTAACCACATTTGATAATAGTAATACTAATAGCTACCATTTATTAGGTCTCATTGAATGCCAGGCTTACTGTGCTCTCCATGCTGGGTAGGGGTGCTTTCTCTGTATTCCCTTATTCATACCTGTCCACAGGATTGTGAAGTGGGCGCTGGTATTGTCCCCATTTTACAGATGAGGAAACAGAAGCTCAGAGAGATTGAGTGATTTTCCTCAGGTTACCCAGCTGATCAGTGATAGAACATGGACACTAATGCAGGCAGTCAGATGGGTTCATCTTTGGAGCTCTCCTAGAAGTGGGGCTCTGAGCCTGATTTAAGGAAGCACAGGAAGGAAACTGGGGAAGCCAGAGTTTATTCTGAGAAGGAGGAAAGAAAAAGCATGTGGCTGCCCATCATTCAGCAACCAAGAGGCACCGTATCCTGGTGAGACCATAAAGAAGATAAAAATAATTGGGTCGTTCCTCTAGCAAGATAAGTTAAAATTTCTCTTGTATTATTGATGCTTTAGAAGACTTTTTTCAGCTTCACAACTTATGGGTAATGTCACATACATTTTTCAGATTTTTATCAAATTTGGATAAACACATAAAATTTAGAGCACTTTTTTACAGTTTAGTTTCTGGCTGCATACATTTCAGACCTGGATTCACCACCACCCACCCACCTACGTGTGGTGCCAGCACCATGGGGACACTCTTCCATCATGAATCTGCCTCTGGTCCTGCCTCTTGATGCCACAAGATCAGGTGAGTTGGCATCGTTGGCAAGAGAGTATTTCTAGAAGCTGTTTTTTCACTTTGCAGTTCCTGTGGCGAGTGGTGACCTAGCTACACAGAAAGAAAAGACTGTAAACCACATACGTATATTCAACAGAACCCAAACAAAATCGATCTTAACTCGGCTCTTAGCTGGTTCCCAAAAATGTCCATGGCCCCTATATTAACCACCTACATAAGGAGAAATGGGAATAATATTTAAATAAGGGGAATAACCAATTTCATTAATACACCTTACTTTTGAAAACTTTGTGTGGCCATGGCGGGGGCATTGCAGGGCCCCTGCTGAGGCCGCATAAGGTCCCATGAAGAGGGAAGCCCTAAGGCTACTTTTCTCAGGGCTCTCTCCAGCTACCTCCTGACTGCTCTTTCTCCTCTACCTACTGTGAACGTCTTCTAAGCAGTGACCAAATCTCTGCCTAACACAAGCTGAATGAATGAATGAATAGCACAGAGCCCAGAAGAAGAATTAAGAGTGCACTCAATTGAAAATTATTTGCCACTTCCCAAATACACTTTGCATTTTCTTTTTTCTGTGCATCTGTTCCCTCTCCCACCAGTGTGTTTCTCATACCCTCTGAATATCCAATTCCTGCTCGTCTGTAAACATGTGGTTCTGTTGACACCTTTTTCGCGAGGTCTTCCTGGATCCCACCCTTTTCCTCATCAGTAATCACTCCCTTTATCCCTGGTTTGTGGTGCTTGTCACATTTCTCTCTGGGGATAAAGGCTGATGTGCACAACTTCTGCAGCACTGCCAGGCTGCAAACCTTTGCAGGGTCCAAGTTCAAATTGTCTTCTTGTCCTTCATGCCCAGGGATGTGCACATAGTAAACTCCATAAAAATAGCAATGACCAGCCGGGCACGGTGGCTCACGCCTGTAATCCCAGCACTTTGGGAGGCCGAGGCGAGTGGATCATGCGGTCAGGAGATCGAGACCATCCTGGCTAACAAGGTGAAACCCTGTCTCTACTAAATATACAAAAAAATTAGCCAGGCGTGGTGGTGGGCGCCTGTAGTCCCAGCTACTCAGGAGGCTGAGGCAGGAGAATGGCGTGAACCCACGGGGCACAGCTTGCAGTGAGCAGAGATTGTGCCACTACACTCCAACCTGGGTGACAGAGTGAGACTCTGTCTCAAAAAAAAAAAAAAAAATTAGCAATGACCAATAGGATTCACACAGTGTGTACCAGACTTCTTCTAGTACTTGAACCTCCCACGGCCCATCAGATAGGTATTCACGCTTTGCCCATTTTATAAATAAGGCCCCATTGGCCAGCCGTGGTGACTCAAACCTGTAATCCCAGCACTTTGGGAGGCCAAGGTGGATGGATCACCTGAGGTCGGGAGTTCGAGACCAAGCTGGCCAACATGGTGAAACCCTGTCTCTATTAAAAATATAAAAATTATCCGGGCATGGTAGCGGCACCTGTAATCCCAGATACTCAGGAGGCTGAGGGAGGAGAATCACTTGAACCTGGGAGGCGGAGGTTACAGTGAGCCAAGATTGTACCACTACACTCCAGCCTGGCAGACAAAGCAAAACTCCACCTCAAAGAAATTAAATTAATAGGTAAACAAATAAGGAAATGGGCTTAGAGGGGTTAAGTGGCTTGTCACATTCCTTGAAACTACCACAAGTTCATTACAAACAGACTGTCATAGACTCATATTCTAAAACCAAAACGCTGATCTGGACCTGGTAATGAAGCCAGTGAAGAGGGAATGGCTAGGTGAAGACCCATGTGGACACAAGGTAGGATCTTGAAAATGGACGGCCTCTTCATTATTTATTAAAAGACTGCCATTCCACCTGCCTCTGGCGGAGACTGTCCCATTGCCAATTGGCCCTCACACATTCCCTCACCCTACTAGCCCTGGTCACTTGCCTCTCACCTCTGAGAGGGATATAGTCAGAGTTGGTCCCTGCAGAAGCAGGAAAAGAGAAAACTATTCCAGTGACTTTATAGCAGAGCCAGATAGAGACCTCTAAAGGCCTAACGTATTGAAAAGGGAATAATAAAATTATAAATTAAAACATGCACACACACACACACACACACACACACACACAAACACATATATATGCATAGAGCCCTAAAATAAATGTAAGGAAGGCCAACAATATTCTGATTCTTTCCATGCAGGTAACTTTGATTTCTTTAATATCAGATTATTTCACCAAAAATACCGGTGCCCCAGCTTTGTGAATGCTCTGAAGACACACTGGGTCTTTCTGTTGGGTAATATATCACTGTTCTGTAATGGGGTGACCATATGTCCCATTTCACTGAGATGGTCTCCTTTTATGCCTATTATCAAAGCATAATTATAATTATCATAATAATCCTTTCTTATTTTCAAAAGTGTCTCAATTTGAACAATAAAAATGTCTCCGTTTTAAAACCTGGAATAAGGGTGTTTATAGTGTGGACATCCAATAGTACCCCAGTTTCATTCCAGAGCCTGAGATGGAGAGGAAAGAGAAACTGGCACTAACAGCCTCAACAGTCCAGAGAAAGATTCATGATGAGAGAGCAAAGTCATCATCCATTTAAGAAGGAAAAATGTGACTTACCATGTGTGTATTTTGTGGGAAGCAGGAGTTTTGTAAATGTGGGTTTGAAATTTTTTTAAAAGTGTTCATTTATTTTACTTGCCCTGATGATACAAGTGAGTGGCTGAGCTGGGATTTGAATCTATGGCTGGCCAGCACTAAATACTTAGGGAATAAATGATTAAATGAAGGAATGGATCAATTTCAGCACAAGCTAAGTGGTGCCATCCGAATGATGGGTGCCTCCAGAATGCAGAGGAGACAGAAAGAAGAGTGGGCTGAAATAAGATTTGGGGGAGGAAAAGGAAAGTGAGCTGTGTTTTAAGGACTTGTGAGGCTGGAATCAGTGCAGGCGGAGGGCTTTCTTCACCCCAGCCATCATCACCCCTCCTGGCATGACAGCACATGAGTCAGCTCAGAATACAGTAGAATCTGTCAACACTGGCAGGCTCTGCTCTTAGGACTCTATCAACAGCACACTCCTGGCCACACCCACCCGCAGCTCATCTGACCACCCTTTGAACACTCAAGTGCCCCTCTCTGGTGCGAGTGCAGGAATTGTGCTATAAAAGTTGCACCAATGAGCAGTTCAGTTCAAAATGTTCAGAAACAGAATGTTCTAGCACATGCAAGTGGCCCATTCCTCCTAGAGCCCCGTTTAATTTTTTCCAAGGGTGTCTGCCCACAGTGTCTTGCTCCCTCCTAAGCTTTCTATCTCCTGCTTGGATGAATTTGGGGCTTAGTTTTGCACACTTTTTGAAATTCTTCAAGATAGAGTTTCCTGCCAGGCTAACATGCATTGCTTAGAGGCTGAGCTTAGCACCCTGGCTGTGCCCCAAAAGGAGGTTAAAATGGGACCAAGGGCAAGCCGGGCTCACTGTCATTCGCAGGCATCAGCCCCAGGGCTCACACCACCAGCACCGGCCGGGCGGAGATCCAGGGAGGCAGCTGGTTGGGGAGGAGGAGAATCCACCAACTGGAACAGCAACAAAAAATTACATCTCCGATTCATATATTCAGGCCATTAATCAGCCCCCGGCATCAAGAGGAAGCGGTAGGATCCCTTCTCCCAGCTTCTAGGGACACTTCCCACAGCGCCCATTTGTGGTTCCTTGTCCCCAGCCCTTTAGCATATACCTTAACACCAAGGTTCCTTGGCTTCATTGTTTTGCGGACCCCTTTGGCAATCTGATGAAGCCCCTTCTTACAGTCAACACATCAGATAAAAGATATAGGATTTCAAAGAAAACCAATTATATTGAAATACAGTTATAATGTTGAAAAAACAAATTTATTATAGAGTAAAAAATGTCCTTTAACATATTAAACAAGATCTAGCAGCAAGTCAAATAAATAACTACTATAATTTTGAAGTACTGACAAGTGGAAATATTTCAAGATTATCTGCAACAAATGTAATGTGATATCACAAACCTGATTTCTAATGGTGACAAATCCTGCTGACTCTAGTGTGGCTGCTTGCCTACATTCCTATCAAAGGAAATGCAAACTTTCCGCAAAAGGTTAGTTTGGGTTTTTTTTGTTTTTTGTATTTTTTTTTTAAGAGGGTTTTTTTCTCACCCGAGTTCATGGACCCTCTAACTCCAGAATAAGAACCCTGCCTTGGGACATTACAAAGATGTACTTCAGGATATGAGAATTTCTATACTTTTTTTCTGTACAATGTTTTATAAAGAATGCCTGTTTTTAGACTTAGGACCACAGGGAACCTGGACCGTGCCATCATGCCTTGTAACTATTTTGCATGATTACTTGTAGCAATTTTTAAAAATCAACTAGTTTATTTTTTAATGATGCATAGATTCTTATTTGAATCAGAAAAAAAAAATGAAAAAATTCTTCTGCTCTTACCTACCCCACATTCACACCCAACAGTCTAGTATTTTTTCCCCTGAAGTAAAGATTGTTACCAGATTGTGTATGCTTTCCAAAATAGTCTTATTTATTTGTAAGCATACATATCCATATGTGTATGTGTATGTTTGAGTGTTTTTGCATGTAGAATATGTGTGTTTTCACTCTATTTTGATTCATGGTGTCATTTTAGAAACACTTCTGTGAAAGTTTCATTTTTCACTCAACAGCATGGCGTATCTTAGACATAGTTCTATGTCAGAATGCATAGAGTTACTGCTGGTTTTCATGGCTGCATAATAATCCATTATACGAAGTGTCCTATTTTACTTATTAATTTCCCAGTTGATTGACATTTAGGTTATTTTTGGTCTTTTACTACAAACAATGTTGAATGAATATTCTTGTATATATGTCTGTGCCTACATATTGAGGATAAATTCCTAGAAATGTAGTGGCTGGGGCAAGGAAAATTTGGTATTTTAGGTTTAACTTGATTGTGTGTAATAAAAAATTTTAAATATACTAAAATGCACAGTGGTGTTAAAACAAATAGGTTAGGCCGGGCACAGTGGCTCATGCCTGTAATCCCAGCACTTTGGGAGGCTGAGACAGATGGATTACCTGAGGTCAGGAGTTCGAGACAAGCTTGGCCAACATGGCGAAACAACTTCTCTACTAAAAATATAAAAATTAGCCAGAGAATTGCTTGAATCTGGGAGGCAGAAGTTGCAGTGAGCTGAGATCATGCCACTGCACGCCAACCTAGGTGACAGAGTGAGGCTCCGTCTCAAAAACGAACAAACAAACAAACAAAACAAATAGGTTAGATCTACATCTACTAATCTATTAGTTAGGCGAGTTGCTCATGATAGCTAAGTTAAAAAAAGCAAGTTATAGAGTAATGTCTAACCCAATTTTTAAAAGCTATTTATTAGTTTAGTTACCTCAAGGGGTAGGATGGAGTGAGGAGGACTAGGTTATTAGCTTTTTTATAACCTCTGTATTATTTTACATGTTGCAATAAGCAAATATTCTATTTGTGATTAAGAACATCAAATTAAGAAAATGTGATAGAATGTAAATTGGGTTTCAACAGAATTACAGTGGGGACTACTAAACATTTTTAAAATTTTAGGAGAAAAACTATCAATGGCTAAAAACAAAAAGATTGTTGTTCTTAGTCATTTTCAATCTAATTTAACATGCATATGAGATAGATAGATAGATAGATAGATAGATAGATAGATAGATAGAGATAGATACGTCTATATATATGTATATATCTCCTGCTCTGTGATTACCAGATCTGGAACGCTTAGAAATTGCTTTGGCCCACGCTGGGAGCAGTGACTCATGCCTGTAATCCCAGCATTTTGAGAGGCTGAAGCGGGAGGATCACTTGAGCCCAGGAATTCGAGACCAATCTGGGCAACATTGGAAGACCCCCATCCCTATAAATAAAAAATAAAAATTAGCGTCATGCGGTAGCATGGGCCTGTAGTCCCAGCTACTAGGGAGGCTGAGTGGGGAGGATCCCTTGAGCCCAGGAAGTCAAGGGTACAATGAGCCATAACCACACCACTGCACTCGAGCCTGGGCAACAGTGTAAGACCCCACCTAGAAAAAAAAAAACAGAAAGAAATGACTTCAGCCCTTTCCTCTGCTGGTTACAGCCCTGCTCATTCCCCCAGTTCAAATTCATGCTGTCAAGTTGTTGATTTTTTATTCTTTTCAAAATGAGAACAATTTTCTCTTTCTTGGTAGCAAAAACTAATGTATATGTAACAGCAAAATATAAAAAAGAAAGGAAAAATCATCCATAATCATATCACCTGCCTTAGTCCATTCAGGATGCTGTAACAAAATACCTTAGACTGGGTAATTTACAATAAACGACAGAATTTATTGCTCACAGTTCTGGAGGTTGGGAAGTCCAAGATCAAGAAGCAGGCACATTCAGTGTCTGGTGAGGACCTGCCCCTCATAGATGGTGACTTCTACGTGTCCTCACATGGCAGAAGGGGCAAACAGGCTCTCGAATGCCTCCTTTATAAGTACACTGATCCCATTCATCAGAGTTCTGCCCTGGTGACCTACTCGCCTTCCACATGACCCACTTACCAACACCACTGCACGGGGATTAAGTTTAACATACTAATTTTGGGAGAGACAAACATTCAGACCATAGCACCATCGATATAACCATGTTTAATATTTGCCTATGCAACTTTGCAGAATTTTCTCTGTGTGTTCTTATGTGTATTCACACAAACTGGATCGCCCAGTGCTTTTTTCACTAATCAGCAAGTCATCCTGACTGACTTCTTATCATATCAATGAATCTGAGTCTTTTCATTTTTTTTGTTTTTCCTTTTATTCTTTTCTTTTTTGTTTTTAAAGTCAGAGTATCACTCTGTCACCCAGGCTAGAGTGCAGTGGCACAATCATAGCTCATTGCAGTCTTGAACTCTTGAACCCAAGCAATATCCCCCTACTTCATCCTCCCAAGTAGCAGGGATCACAGGTGTGCACCACCACACCCAGCTAATTTGTAAATTCTTCTGTTGAGATGTGGTCTCCCTATGTTGCCCAGGCTGGTCTCAAACTCCTGGCTTCAAGCGATCATCCTGCCTCAGCCTCCCAAAGTGTTGGGATTACAAGCATGAATCACCATGCTCAGCCTTTCCCATCTTTTTAATGCTGCACTGAATTCCATAATAGAAAGTATCATAATGTATTTAACCAATCCAGTTATGTAAACAAGCCATTTACACCAATAGATAAGACACACATAAGGTATCACTTTACAAGGTACAAATGTGGAGTGAAAAGTCTGTCTCTCTCACTTCCTTGGCCCCAATCATCCAATTCCCCTCCATGGAGGCAACTACTACTACCAGTTTCTTATACTTCCAGATACATTTTATGCATATAGAAATATATTTATATGATCTTTTTAATGGAAATAACATAAACACTGTTCTATATTTTGCTTTTTTCACTGAACAATGTGTCTTGAAGTTCTTTCAATTTCAATGGAAATTCCGTTTCCAAATAAAGTAGCTTCATTCTTAGTAGCTCCATAGTATTTCTTTTTTTTCAGATAGATCTCCATGAAAAGACATTGTAGGTTATTTTAAATTTTTGTTACCACAAAACAATATTCTTATACATCACCAATTTGCACATGAGTAAATATATCTGTAAAATCTTGTAAGTGGACCATTCTGAGTAAATGTTTTCATGTTTGTAAATATTACCAGATTGTCTTCTGTAGAGATTATATCAATTTACATTTCAGTAACTGACATTTGAGGATGCCCACACATTTCACTAAGAGCTGTTATCAAACTTTTGGATCTTTGCCAACTTGACAGGTGGAATTTTTGTGAATGAGGTTAAGCATTTTTTCGTATGTTTAAAATAATCCATTCCCTCTTGATGTGCAATTTGTTTTCAGTTTTTAACTGTGATAAATATTCTGATGCACACATTCTTTTCCTTAATATCTTTAGGGTACTTGCCCTTTAGGATTTTGTTGGGATAAAGTCCACTTTGAATGGTTAAATCAAAAGGCAGACTCCCGGGAAAGGCCTCAGATGTATATTGTCAAATTTCTCTCTGGAAAGGGTATAGCAATTTGCACATCCACAAAGTATGTTTCAACATTGATGAAGAAGCCAGTTTTTATGCTGATAGCTTCTCACTGCCTGAGGCACAAGAAGTTTCAGGCATCTACGTGACTTCCTCCTGAGGTGATAAGATGTCTTGAAAGCTTCAAATCCTTCCAGCTAATTTGGTGTCAGTTTCCCAGAGTTCAGGGCTAGCTAGCTGCCCTCTTGGGATGCAACACCCATCCATCAAAGGAGCCAGAGGAGACAACAGCCTCAGAATGTGTGTATTTTATCCAGGAGCTAAGAAAAAAAAGCAGTCAGCCAGGACGTATAAACAGATTTGATCTTTCACATGTGGTGGGCTGCCAGGTCCACCACGGTCCACATCAGTGGTTCGAGGCTCCAGGACTGACATCCCAATTTAAAACCATAACAAAATAAAAGAAAACGCTGTTGCCATCCCCAGGAAAACAATCCAGTTGGAGGCACTCAAAGGATGAGTTAATAAGGAAGGATTCCTCTAGTCATCTAAGCTCACCCCCACCCCACCGTGGGGGCCTGTGTGGATCGAGGGAATGCAGTAGACAGCCTATATTTAGATCAGGGCATGCATATGCACCACATTTTAGTTGCAAAATTCGGATTGGTCCTGGAAGATGCCAGACTCACGAACTGAAAATTCAATTGAGCACCACTCAAGAAGCAAGGTGCTGGCCGCTTGAGCAGATTCTGCCAGGGAAGGAGGCCTTTTGAGAGGGAGCCAATGGACCCTGGTCAGTCAGAGGCATAATTTAATCCTACCCTTGAACTGCTGATCTAGAGGGAGAAGCTGGGTTATCTTTAAACTCTACTAAATCTAGAGGTGTTGGAACCAGCAACTAGGACAAGGCAGGGGCTGGGTGAACTTTGACCCACTTGCCACAGCGTTGGGAATGCCACTAAGCCAGAGGCCTGGGCTCACCAAGTGATTCCCAGAATCTGACCAGGAAAGCGCTTCCTGTCACCTGCCTCTGTCACCGTCATCCCACCCCCTCATCTTGAGGAAGAGGGGTGGCACCTTCTCTTCTCTGAGACACCCTTGCTAGCTCTTAATGACTCCTGCTTCAGTTGCTGTACTAGAAAGAATAGGGACTTGAAGGCCAGGCAGTGGCTCACTCCTATACTCCTAGCAAACACTTTGGGAGTCCCAGGCAGGCAGAACACTTGAGGTCAGGAGTTTGAGACCAGCCTGGCCAACACGGTGAAACCACGTCTCTAATAAAAATACAAAAATTAGCCGGATGTGGTGGCAGGCACCTATAATCCCAGCCACTCAGGAGGCTGAGGCAGGAGAATTCATCACCTGAACCCAGGAGGTGGAGGTTGCAGTAAGCCGAGATCGCACCACTGCACTCCAGTCTGGGAGACAGAGAGAGACTCCATCTCAAAAAAAAAATAAAAAATAAAACTAAAAAAGAACAGGAACTTTGAAATCTGACATATCTGTCTGGCTCTGCTGCTCAGCTTGCTAAGCCCCAGTTAACTCATCTGTAAAACGAGACCAAAATCATCAACCTCAAAGAATTGTAGTGAGGAATAGATAAGAAATGGATGAAAGGGACTCAGCTAGGTGCCAAACACTAGTAAATATTTCATAAACGTCAACTACTAATGTACATGAAGCCTCTAATATGGCATCCACTTCAGAGGAGATATTTAAGTACCTGTTAATATTATGATCATGACAAATTCTATGAATGGGCTATGTGTTTTGAGGAAACAAAAATGAGACAGGTTCCTCCTCACTGAATAGTTGGGAAAATCCTCTGTTAAAAAAGGCCAGAAGAGTAAAAAACTAAAGTTTTTTTTAGAGTGCCAGGTATGATGATCACATGGTCAAAACAAATCAGATGACTTTGCCTAACATCTATGGTCATGTTTCTCTCTTTTTCAAATTGTTTCAATATTTAGATTTGTGATATTTCAGTCATTCCAAAAAGTACAAGAAGTAATTTGGGACACCCATGAGTCCTCCATCCAAATTTAACATGTTGCTGAATTTGCTATACATCTTCTTTTAAGAAATAAAAATGTTACAAATATATCTAAAAGGCTCCCCACCCCTCATCTCATTCACCTCTCTCCTTCCCAAAGGCAATTACCACAATGTCTGTGATTGGGTGGACTTTCTTCTATACAATTTTTTTTTTCTTTTGAGATAGGGTCTCGCTGTGTCACCCAGACTGGAGAACCATGGCACAATCTCAGATCACTGCAATCTTCACCTCCTGGGTTCAAGCGATTCTCAGGCCTCAGCCTCCCTAGTAGCTGGGATTACAGGCATGCACCACCACACCTAGCTAAGCTTTGTATTTTTAGTAGAGACAGGGTTTCGCCATGTTGGCCAGGCTGGTCTCGAACTCCTGACCTCAGCCTCCCAAAGTGCTGGGATTACAGGTGTGAGTCACCGCACCTAGCCTCTTCTATACATTCTTAAATGTGTACTCTTAAGAAGCAAGAATAGTGGTCGAGACTGAGGCTCTGGATTGTCACTCCTGCGTTCAAACTCCACTCCTGCTTCTTGACTACCTGTGTGGCCTTCAGCAAATTGCTCAACTCTCTGATCCTCTTTTCTCCCATCTCTAAAATAAAACAAATAACAGCTAATTTGTTGGGTGTTGCAAAGATGCAATAAGATTATTCATGTAAACCAGTAGTTCTCAACCAAGAGCAATTTTTCCCCAGGGGACGTTTAGCAATGTCAGGAGACATTTTTTATTGTCACACTGGGGGGTGCTACTGGCATTAACTGGGAGAGGCCAGGTATACTGCTAAACATCCTACAATGCAAAGGACAGCTCCCACAACAAAGAATTACCCAGCCCAAGATGTCAATCGCTGTTGAAGTGGAGAAAATCTGACATCAAGTATGCTGTCACTTTATAAGGGCTCAATGAACATTTGTTCAGTAAACACAATAACATAAATTATTATAATTTGTCCTTTGAAAGACATCATGTTAAACAATTTTACATAAATTATCTCACCGGTATCCAGTGAGTTGCGCCTTCTTGATGAAAAGGATGATGGACAGCAAGCACTATTTTTTCTGCATGCCTGACAATGTCTATACCATTTGTTAAATCAAAATGATAAGCCTATTAAAAATGTAAACTTCCAGACTGATAGATTAATTGGAAGTTGTTACTTGGAGCCTAACTTCTCTTTGCTCTCAGTGAAAAACAAATTGTATCAGTGCTTTTAGCCACAAAATTAGTTTACTCAAACCACCAAAAAAAAAAAAAAAAAAAAATTCCCTTCAACCTAAGCAGGCCCAGGAACTGGCCTGGCTATAAATAAGTAAATAAGGCATCAAAATTAAGAGAATATTTTGGCCCCTGACTGGCTCTCAAGGACTCAAGAAGCCACAGAGGCAGGGTAGAAAATGGGAAAGAGGAAAACAGCCAGAGCTCTGCTTCTCTGACTCACCCCAGGCTCAGGTGGACTTGGAACACTCTGTCCTGGAGCTGCTGACTGTGTTGTCAGAGAGCATACACTGTGAGTGGCCTTATCCAGCAGGTCTTCAAGTGGGGTCCTCAGCCCAGCAGCATTGACATCACCCAGAAACTTGTTATAGATGACAAATCCTAGACCCCATCCCAGAACAACTGAATCAGAAACTGGAGGTGCACCCCAAGCAGTCTGGGTTTTCCCAAGCCCTCTGGGTACTACTGATGCACACTTAAGTTTAAGAACCCCCGGCCTAATAAGAACAGTCTCCACGTTCCCTGTGTATTTCCTGTTTTCCCACTGTAGCTACAAAGCACTCCAACACCAGCTCAGATGTGGAGGAAGCCCTGCTCACTGGCACTTGCCTGGTGTCAGATGCTTGGCACATATTCTATAACTTCCAGAAGACTATGAGGAAGTTGCTATTATCTCCTTTCCAGATGAGAAAACCACAGCTTAGGGAGTTTAAACAACTGGCCCAGGGTCATACCTGCACAAAAAGGCTGGAACCAGGATGTGAATCTCAGTGGGCCTCCTGCCAGATCCTAGCCTCTTTTTTTTTTTTTTTTTGAGATGGAGTCTTGGGAGTCTTGCCATGTCACTCAGGCTGGAGTGCAATGATGTGATCTCGGTTCACTGCCACCTCTGCCTGCTGGGTTCAAGCAATTCTCCTGCCTCAGCCTCCCAAGTACCTGGGACTACAGGCGTACGCCACGTGCCCTGTTAATTTTTTGTATTTTAGTAGAGACAGGGTTTCACCATGCTGGCCAAGCTGATCTCGAACTCCTGACCTCATGATCCTCCCACCTCAGCCTCTCAAAGTGCTGAGATTACAGGTGTGAGCCACCATGCCTAGCCCAGATCCTAGTCTCTTAATGATGACATCATACTGTGACATCACACTGCCCACTGAGGATGAAAAAAAACAGAACACAAAGAGATCAGCACTGCTCAGGCCAAGTTGTGAGCCCTGTCAAGTTTGTCTTTAGTGACCCTCAGTCACTGGTCCTGGGACTCACCTGGCCTCAGGCAATCCTCTGAAGTTGTTAACCCCCAGGGTCATGACACTGTCCCACTGGAGGCCAAAGCTGCCCACACTTCAGTGCTCTCCTAGGCTTTTCCTCTTACTAGCTGTGTGACATGAAGCTGACTCTTCTCTTCTTCTCTTATTATCAGTGATAATAATACATTTATATCAAGGTTGTTAAAAGAATTAAATGAGATAATATATGTGAACATACCTAGCCCAGTGACTGTTGCACAGTAGAAACGAATTAATTCTTGGTTTTCTTTCATCCTCCTCTACACACCAGCAACTATCAAAACTACTCCATCCAGAATCCATTCTGTTGAAGTCTCTTGTATTGACCAATTAGCTAATATGATGAGCTAATCCTCAGGTGTTAATTCATAATAATGGTTTTCTGCATTTGTCTCCAAAATGACATCTGCATTTCAACCAGGGGCCCTTATCCTCAAAGTCTTCCAATCATGGAGTGATTAACGATGGAAATGTTAGGGAATATGGAAGACCACTGGGAAGAGATTTCCCAGCCTTTCTCCACCCCACATATCACTCCAATATCATATCACTAGCGTAAGTGGATGGGGAATCCCAGAGAATGGGTAATGAGACTAGAACAGAAAATATGCCTTCAAGGCTGCACCTGGCTTCAAAGAGGAAAAATGAACTACAGACATCTGAATCTCAGGATAGATGTGAACAATGCAAAAATAGAAGTGAAATCAAAGACTAATGGGTCATTTGCCAGCATTTAAAACAATTGCTTAGGATTTGCATAGTTGAATGTAATAAAGCTTCATTAAAAAGTAGTTATAACAACTAATAAGACCCTAATTAAATTAGCTTTCACTGGGCAAGTTGCTTGCGAGGTTCTAATTAGGTTATTTGCCGCCGTTGGCCTAGCCTGAAAACCAAAGAAGACTCTTAAGTCCTCAGCAATGCCTAGAAAATCCAGTCTCTGGCCTTATGCAGGAAATGCTAAGAGACTCTATCTAAATTTGGGGGCAGCCAGTCCAAAACTATCATAGCTCTCCAAAAATCACAGTATGCGGCCAGAGTGAAATCCCTTAATGGGTCCCACCACTCTTAGGAATCAGACAGTTTTAAAGACGGAAAGGACGTGTAAAGGTGGAAACGTCAAGAACTTCATTTTACAGATAAGAAAACTGAAGTCATGTGAGAAGCGATTAGTCCAAGGTCCCTCAGCAAGGGGCAGTGTCCCCAGCCCGTCTAATCTTCTTCCACTGTGATCTGGAATAAACATAGAACTCAGAGCTGCTGGTTTTCATTTGAGAAGGAAGAGGGAAACAAAGAGTGTTGGATTCTCAGAGGCTCCTTTCTTTGAAGGAGAGAGAGAGTGTGTGTGTGTGTGTGTGTGTGTGTGCGCACGCGCGCGCAATGCACTGAGGATAGTTCAGCCCAAGGTAAATTGCTGACCTGCTTACAAACTGTCTTTGCTTTGCTGCCACAAAGATCTTCCTAGAGCACAGATCCTCTCAAGCTGGTACCCTGCTGAATTACCCCAGGGTGACTTCTGAACTTCTGAGTGTGACAGAAAAGACTCTTCACAATTGGAATCTAACCTACCCCATCTCCCAAGATAGGGTTTTGTGCTCAAACAGATCAGAATCTCAGCTCTGTCCCTTACTAGCTGTGCAACCTCAGGCAAGTTACTTAACTTCTCTCAGCTCCCATTTTTTCTGCCTGTAAGACAGGGATGACATTTTACTTACCTCACTGGGGTGATAAGAGAATTAAAAGACAGTAAGGCAGGCAATCCCACGTGGCCCCTGCTACTGCTCCTCCAGCCACACAGGAGCAGTCTCCCTTCCCAGAACACACCTGGCTCTGTCATGCCCCAAGCCTTTGCCAGTGCAATTCCCTCTGCCTGTAACACCCTTCCTTCTCTCCTCTGCACAGTGAATTCCTCCAGCTCAAATGTAACATCTCCTTTGCTGTCTTCCACGATTCCCCAGGCAGTGGCTACTCTCTCTCCTGTGCTTTCTCTGTCCTCACTCCATGCCCATCAGAGCCTTGTCACACTGGGCCTTTTGATGTCCATCTCTCCCAGGAGACTGGGTCTCACCCAGCATGGGCCTGGCACAGGGAGAACTCAGTACGTGCATGAAATCTGATCAGAACTGTAAAGAGGAACTGTGAGGAAGGAACAAGATTGATTCCAATGTCACTTCCGCTCTTCTACCAAAGCCGAAATATAGTTGAATTCTGTGTGTACTGACAAAGACTTTGCTTGATCAAACTTTAGTCCAACTCCTGAATCTTCTTCTAGACTTATCTGTGCACTTCTTTGTAAAACCCAGTTTTAGGAAGAACCATGGTGAATCAGTTCAGAAAGAACCACCCACATCGATATCTAATCAACCTCAATATCTAATCACTCTTAATATCTGATCAGGCCTCTTATCCTCCAGCATCCCCCCAATTGACATGTGATTACCCTGGCCTGCCTTCAGCAAGAACCCTGTTAGTTCGGATTAGCCAGAATCACCCTTACTCCTGATGTTTTCTCTTAGTAATTTTCCATCCACTGCCCCCAATCCTACTCCTTGGCCATAAATTCCCACTTGCTTATTCTGTATTCACAGTTGAGCCCAGTCTGTCTCCCCCACTGCAAAGCCCATTGCAGTAGTTCGTATACCTATCTCAATGGTTCTAAATAAAGTCTTCTTTACTGTGCTTTAAGAAGGATCATTAAATAACGTTTTCTTTAACAGTATATATATATACACACACACACATGCATATGCACATACTTAAACATATACCACCTCCCCAAGATTTTAGCAGCAATTATCTGTGGTAGTTTTTATTTTATTTTCATGCTTCTCTGTAGTGAGCATGAATTGATCTTGTACAAAGAAACAAAACAATATAAAGACAGTTATTTAAACTGGTGAGCTAAAAGGAGGTACATGAAATGCCAACTTTCCAAGCATAACTGCAAAAGTTGGGAGTTACCTGAATTTCAGTGTGGTACAATTCTGGTTTAATTCCTTCACAATTCTGATTTAATCTCTTCTCTGAATTTCTTCTCTGTGATGTCTGTGACAAGAGCTAACTTGGAGTTGCAAGGTGCATACTAGAAGGTGGATCACTTCTCCGGTATCTTTATGGTGACCTTTTGGGTTCTTTACATACAGGAGAGAATAAGTACTGTGCTATCCGATACCGTAGCCACTGGACACATGAGTACGATCATATTTAAATTAATTAAAATTACAAATGCAGTTCCTCAGCCACAGGAGTCGCCTTGCAAGTGTCAAACAGCTACACGTGGCTAGTGGCTGCCATATTGGACAGCACAGATTTAGAACGTTTTCATCATCACAGAAAGTTCTGCTGAACAGTGCTGAGTTGTTTTTCAGCTTGCTCCAAATATGGCTGAGATGTCTCAAGAATAAACACATCCATTTGGCCCATGAACATATTCTTCCTTGTACTTGTTCTAAAAACTCACATCTATGGCAATGTAGAAGGGCACAGCCGCTTCGAAAAACAGTTTGGTAGATCCTCAAAAGTTAAACAAGGAGTTGCCTAATGACCCGGGAGTCCCACTCCTAGTATACACAGAAGAGAATTGGAAACATGTCCTCACACAAAAACTTGCACACAGATATTCACAGCAGCATTATTCATAATGGCCAAAAGGAGGAAATAACTCAAATGTCCATCTGCTGAAGAACAGATATGCAAAATGTGGTATATCCATACAATGGAACGTTATTTGGCCAAAGAAAAAAGAACAAAGTACAGATACATGCTGCAACAGGGATGAACCTTGAAACTGATACGCTAAAGAAGCAAAACACAAAAGATCACATTTTGTCATATAATCCCGTTAAAACAAAATGTCCAAAATAGGCAAATGCACCGAGAGAGAACGTAGATGAGTGTTCGCAGAGACTGAGGAGAAGGGGAAATGAGATGACTGCTAATGGTACTGGGTTTCTTTTTTTTTTTTGAGACAGAGTCTCACTCTGTCGCCCAGGCTGGAGTGCAGTGGCGCGATCTCGGCTCACTGCAAGCTCCACCTCCCGAGTTCACGCCATTCTCCTGCCTCAGCCTCCCCAGTAGCTGGGACTACAGGCGCCGGCCACCACGCCCGGCTAATTTTTTTGTATTTTTAGTAGAGACGGGGTTTCACGGTGTTAGCCAGGATGGTCTGGATCTCCTGACTTCGTGATCGGCCCACCTCAGCCTCCCAAAGTACTGGGATTACAGGCGTGAGCCACTGTGCCTGGCCGGGTACTGGGTTTTTTTAGGGGGTGATGAAAATGTTCTGTAATTAGATAGTGGGGTTGGTGTACAACTTTGTGAGTTACTAAAAACCGCTAAATTGTACACTTAAAAAAGATAAATGTATGGTATGGGAATTATATAGCTCAATATGACTTTTTGTAAAAAAAATACTGTTCTAATTGGGAAACAACCTACATGTCTATCCATAAGCAGGTAAGGAAATAAACTCTCACACATTCATACAGTGGACTGTGATACAGCAGTTAGAAGGAATGAATTCGATCTGGATAATAATTTAAAAAGATCTTTAAGATAAATTGTTGACTGGCCACACTTGTAATCCCACCACTCTGGGAGGCTAAGGCAGGAGGATCACTTGAGCCCAGGAGTTCCAGACCAGCCTGGGCAACACAGTGAGACCCCCGCCTCTACAAACACATAGAAAAGACAAATTGTTGGGGGGAGAAACAAACAAGTTTCAGAGCATTGCATATAGTATGAAATGTTACATTTTTTAAATCCCAAATATTCTATTTTCTATAAGTATATGTATGGAAATACATAGAAAAAAACTGGAAGGTAATACACCAAAAAGATGAAAACAGTTCCCCATAAAGGAGGGATATGAAATTAGGGATGGTAGTCAAAAACATTTTTTTGATTTTTAAAAGTATTCATTTATTACATATGTAATTAATAATTTGTAATGCTTTCTTTATTAAAATCAAAACATAAATTAGGTCGTCTTTGGGACGTCAAGGTGGGCGAATCACCTAAGGTCAGGAGTTCAAGACCAGCTTGGCCAACATGATGAAACCCCATCTCTACTAAAAATGCAAAAATTAGCCAGGCTTGGTGGCGTGCACTTGTAATCCCAGCTACTCGGGAGGCTGAGGCAGGAGAATCACTCGAACTCTAGAGGCGGAGTTTGCAGTGAGGTGAGATCATGCCACTGCACTCCAGCCTGGGTGACAAAGCAAGACTCTGTCTCAAAAAAAAAACAATAAAAAAAAATAAATTAGATCATCTCAGTGAAGGATAAAGAGAAACATAATGCAGAACAAGTTTCAATGATATAAACTACCTAACTATAATGAGGTACTTTTTCTGTTTATAAATTGAGCTCTTACAGTCTCCCAAAGAAACAAACTTACCTCTTAAACTTTGCTTAGCTCTGAACTTTCTAGGGCTGCAAATAAATCCAAGAGGCCAGTTCCTCTAGTTTAAGACCCCGATGAAAGAACCCCAGACATGAATGTCCCTAACTCCCCAACTCCAACCTGATTAAAGATCGTTAATGACTTCTACCCTGTGTCACCCGTCAGCATCTCTCCCTAACCAGATCTATCTAGGTAACACCTCGAAATTCTTTTATGCTTGCTGTAGGCTGAGCCTCCACTGAGATGATTGAGGATACTGTGTGTGACCTACTTAGGGGATTTTTTTTTCAGGGGTTGGGGAGAGAAAGAGATTTGCTTTTCATTTGATTTTTTCTCAATCTTTTCTTCCTCAGATCATAGGAAGAAAAGATAAAATTTTAAAGGAACACAATGGAACATTTTCTCATTTTGTAACTAAAATTTTGTGATGATTTCCTTCCAATCAGTATATTGTTACCTGGGTGACTGACTGACTACCACAATTGGCTCTCTCTCTCTCTCACACACACACACACACACACATACACACACATTCTCATTCCCCAGTTTTATTCTTCTTGGTTCTCTCCTCCTTTAAAACCAATACCTCTTTACCATTCAATGAGGTACCTTACCCAAGATTTCCGCATTTATTTGCATCATATCTTACAGAGGCCACTTTCACCTTTACGAACTCAGATTCTTAAAGTGGCAGGCCCTGTTTCCTTCTGAACATTTCAGGCAGAGTTTTTTTGTTTTTTAACAAAACTCTTCTAAAGATACCAATTTACTCAGGCTGCCCCAGGAACAAATGGCCCCATTTGTCACAGTGGAGAGCTTTCTCACTGGCTACTGGCTCCTGGCCGGAGTGTCATGCTCCTGTGCTTTCGGTTATTACCTGTCTGACCGTGGTGCAGTGTCCTGCAGGCTACTCATTATTCTAGATACAAATTCCATCCGCAGTGCCTTTTAAAGAACGATCTGAAGTAGCACAAGGTCTCTGTTAATCAGTTAATTATTGTACATCACACAGAGAAAGGCTAACACTTAGCCAAAGAAACATCAGAATGATGCTGTGAAACCTGGTCTCTCGACAGGCTGTGTTACCATCTTGTCAAAGGTCCCCTAATAAAAGATGATTGCTTGCTCATGATGAATGAATGAGAGAGGATTCTGGTGGGCGTAAAAAATTAAAAATGCCTTACAGTTAGCACCCAGGGAACACAGCCACCATTTGTACCATGTGCCAGGCACTGTGCTAAGTGCTTCATATATGTTACCTCCTTCAATCTTTACAACAACCCTGGGGGAGGTGAGGCGGGGGGAGAAGCTTGTTTTAGCCTAAATTTACAGATATGGAAACTGAAATTCAGAGAGTGAGAGGCCTATAAAGATCACACAGCCAGATATCTATTAAGTACCTTCTCCGTCTCGGGTACTCTTCAAGGCACTGCAGATATAAGAGTGAAAAAAACAGGCAAAGCCTCTGCCTCCATGAAGCTTACAGTCCTGAGGGGTGGGCATGGACAAATCATACATTTAAATAAACATGTGATATCAGATAACTGCAGATACTATAGAGGAAATAAGATGAAGTGGTGTGCTAGAGAGGAGCAGGCAGTGATGATCAAAAAAAAAGCATGAGCTCAACCTGAGGAAGCTGACTGAAAAAGAAAATAATTGATTATAAGAAAAAAGAGGGCCGGGTGCGGTGGCTCACACCTGTAATCCCTGCACTTGGGGAGGCCAAGACAATCACTTGAGGTCAGGAGTTCAAGAGCAGTCTGGCCAACATGGTGAAACCCCGCCCCTACTAAAAATACAAAAATTAGCCAGGTGTGGTGGCGCATGCCTGTATCCCCAGCTACTCAGAAGGCTGAGGTGGGAGAATTGCTTCAACCCGGGAGGCGGAGGTTGCAGTGAGCCCAGATTGCACCATTACACTCTAGCCTGGGCAACAGAGCAAGACTCTGTCTAAAAATAAATAAATAAATAAAACTAAAGGAAGAAAAAAGAGAGAAAGCTGCTCTTTGAGATCATGGGCTGAAACTTGAGTGACTAGAAGGAGAACAGCCCTGCAGGAATCTGAGGGGAAAGCAAGGAATCTGAGGGGCAGCAAGGACAGTAAATGCAAAGTCCCTGAGATAGGAATGCATTTGACATGGGTGACATGCAAAATGGCAGCCAGAGTGCTGGACTGCACAGAGGGAGGAGGAGAGAGGTGGCAGATGATGTCAGACAGGAAGGAAGCATAGATGTCCTGTGAGGCCTTGTAAGTCATGATAGAAAGTTCAGCATTTTCTCTAAATGCTATTGAAAATCACAGGAGGGTTTTGGAAAGGGAAATAATGTAATCCGATTTCTGTTTTTAAAGACTTCATCGGGTAAGTGGAGAATGGATTGTAGAGGCTTAAGGGTAGAGACAGGGAGGCCAGTTGTGAGGCTGCGGCCCTGGTCCAGAAGAGATGATGGTAACTTTGGATTGCATTCTGTTCTTACCTATGAAAATCTAGACCATCCAGGAAAAAGCCTGATCTAGGATTTACAGGGAATTCCCTGGTAAATTGACATGAGGCTTCTCCAGAATTTATCCCACCTCATGATGAATGCATACAAACTGTGTGACACTTATTTCTCTTTAAATAAACTTTTTATTGAAGTATGACATGCAAACAGAAAAGAGCACCAATCAGAAGGGATGGCCGTGTCAATACTCACAAAATGAACACATCCCGGTAAGCAGCACCCAAAATAAGAAAGAAAAGATTATCAGTAACTGCAAAGCCTTCCCATTTCTCCTTCCAGCCCATCTCTGGCATTCCAAGTATGTGTGTGACACATGTTTTGCAGAATGACATTCTGTAAATCCATATTCTCAGTCTTGCTTATCTCATGACCTCTTTTTCTAAACCTAAAGTTGCATGCCCTCTGCAATCAGAGATTTCTGATACCACCAGCCAAGATGATTTGAATTTTGTATTCTGTGATGTATGTTATGAAAACAATTAAAATTATAGTATAATATTGAATATGCTCAGATTCTATTGTGCCCTCTCTTAAGAATCAGAGCTCACACATAAACATGGCATAGATTCTGGAAAGCCTGCAGGTTACCTTGTCTAGGATCATCTGAAAATCCAATGGCACAGAGTGTAGGATTAAGATACGTGAGTTTGTATCATCGAACAAAGATATGATTTCAGGGCTTTGTTCAGAAGGCAAGACACTGGTGGAGAACTAATATTTACTGAGCACTTATGATGTCCCCAGCACTGAGCTAGGTGTTTCAGTATGTTATCTTATTTAATCTTCACAGCCATTATACAAATTAGAAAACCAAGGTTGGCTGGGTGCGGTGGCTCATGCCTGTAATCCCAACACTTTGGGAGGCCCAGGTGGGCAGATCACCTAAGGTCAGGAGTTCAAGACCAGCCTGGTCAACATGGCGAAACCCTATCTCTACTAAATAATAGAAAACTTAGCCAGGCGTGGTGTGGATGCCTGTAATCTCAGCTACTCCAGAGGCTGAGGCAGGGAGAATTGCTTGAACCCAGGAGGCAGAGGTTGCAATGAGCCGAGATCGCACCACCGCACTCCAACCTGGGCAACAGAGTGAGACTCCATCTAAAAAAAAAAAAAAGGAAAGAAAAAGAAAAGAAAAGAAAACCATGGCTCAGAAAGGTAAAATAATTGACCCAAGTTCTCAGGGCTCATAAGTGCCAGAGCTGAGATTGCTACTAGCTCTGTCTGCCACCAAATCCCATGCTTATTTCACTCAACCAGTGCAGCCTCTATAGCACTTTTTTTCATTTGATCTGCAGGAAATAGATTGAAGTGTTGGCCTCAATACTGGGTTGTTGCAATAAGCCTAATTTCTTTTAATGGTTTCCCCTTTACATTCTTTTTATCAATACACTGGCTTTCAAATTAACGCTAAAGCTATTCATAAATGAAATGGGGGACCTGGCTATGACTTTGCTTCTTTCCAGAAAGCAAAGACTCTTTAAGCTTAATGACACTGAATCCTTGCTGTAAATCCAGGAAAGAAATGAATGAGCACAATTTAAATCTCTCCAGCCTAGAGTCTGGCCACGTGAGGGACACGGGAGCTACGTTGCAACACCATATTATCCGTTATTGAGAAAGGAGCCAGCAATTAGCACAGCAATTTAGAATTAACCATGCTAACATCTCTGGGAGAGGGATTCACATTCTCTGGCTTTCTGCAAGCTCTTCCAAGCTCAAGCTGTCCCTGGATTCTTTGGCTTTGCATCATGAAGGGAATTGATCAATTACATTGCTGCTGTCTAATTAGTAAGCACGGCCACACTGGCCCATCAGTTTCACAGAGATTAAACTTGGGATCCTGACCACAGACCAATTTTCATAGCTGAAAGTCTCTGTATCTTCATTCTCAATCCATACCACTTCCCTGGAGTTAATCATAACAGGGCTTTGACCCAGGGCTGGAGGCATGTTCTCTAAGTCTGGACAAGACAACAGGGCTTCCAGAGTTCTCCTGCATTACAACACAGATTATTTTGTGAAAGCTCCACAGGTTAAGAAGTTGGGCCTTTTCACACATGCCATGCACCACCCTTCACAAAGCACTTTATGCTCACCCTTTCATTTGAGTTTCCTGGTGTCTCAACAAGGAAAGAAAATATAACTCTCATTTCAACATGAAGAAAGGAACCTTCACAGATATGATGACTCAAAGCCACAAAGCATTTTTCAACAGAGATCAGTCATCATGTTTTCAAAAAGTAACTTTTATTGGGTTAGTTATGTTTACTACAAGAAGTTATACACGTGTTTTCATTGTAGAAAATTTAAAAGAATTAGAAAAAAGATAATAAAAAGCCACCCCTTAAACATAACCACTGAAATGTTGAAAACATATTTATTCAGCCATTTTTCTATGGCATGATATCAAATGTACTGTTTTGTAATCTGTTCTTTGTCTTTTGACATATTATGAACACGTTTCTAATCATATTCACTTAGTTAACTTTTCCTGGTTGAACTGTATGTGTCATTAAGCCAGTCACTTATGTTGAATATTTGGGGTTGTTTCCAATTTTTACTTATGATAAATAATGTGCCAATAAAATCCTCGTATCTAAATAATAATAGCAGTCATTGAGTATTTATTTTGTCCCAGATACTATACTAAGTGTTTTGCATGTATTATCTCATTTAACCCTTCTAAGAATCCTATGGATAAATATCATCTCCATTTTATAGATGAGGGAACTGAGTCCTAGAGAGAGGTTAAGTAACTTGCTCACAGTGATGTAGATAATAAGTAGTGATGTTAAAATTTAATTCAAGTCAGCCTGACTGCAGAGTTAGCACACTTACCCACTAAGACAAATTCTTAAAATTGTAATTTCAGGGAAACTAAATACATAAAACTGTAAGGCTTTTGAATCACCTTACTCAATTACCCTCCAGAAAGCATATTCCAATGTATACGCCCACCCTCAATGAATGAATGCCCATTCACTCACATCATCACCAACATGGGGTACTACTCAATTTGTATTGTTCATTAGGGAAAAATGAAGCCCAATCTTCTGATAGCTCATTCGCGCTTTTAGAGCATGCATGCAACATAGTTCCTGATCAAAACAATGATTTTCTCTAAATCAATGGCTCATATCCTTTTTTTGGTACATGGGTGCTTTTGGGAATCTGAGGGAAGCCATGAAACAGCTATGCAGAAAATGTACATATGTACATCAAATAACCTTTTATTTTTCAGTGGCTCACAAACACCATTAAGAACTTCTGGGCTTGGCCGGATGCGGTGGCTCACACCTGTAATCCCAGCACTTTGGGAGGCCGAGGCGGGTGGATCATGAGGTCAGGAGATCAAGACCATCCTGGCTAACACGGTGAAACCCCCGTCTCTACTAAAAATACAAAAAATTAGCTGGGGGTGGTGGTGGGTGCCTGTAGTCCCAGCTACTTGGGAGACTGACAAGGGAGAATGGCGTGAATCCGGAAGGCGGAGCTTGCAGTGAACTGAGATTGCACTACTTCACTCCAGCCTGAGTGAACTGAGATCACACCACTTCACTCCAGCCTGGGCAACACAGTGAGACCCCGTCTCAAAAAAAAAAAAAGAACTTCTGGGCTTGCCAGAGGATTGATGCATCAACAACATGAGAACTAAAACTAATAGCAGGACTAATACACTCATTCTTCAAATGCTGGTTTTGCCAGATTGTTCTTTTTAATAATCCTGAAGCATAAGGAACCAGATCAGGAGACACTGGAAACACCCAGGCACTGTAACAGTGTATTTGCCATGTAGTGGGAGGTACCTAGGTTAAGACTCTCTCCTGAGGTCATGCTGTCCTCTACTAAGATCAGCAAGATCTCAGAGCAGATGGACCGGCCGGCACCAGCCTGCCTCCATTTGTGCACTTCAGCAACCTCAGAAGAGTAAGTGTTGGATTCTCTTGCCAAATGCACTTCCTCACACACTGGCGTTTTTCATTATCTCCCCTTGCATCCTGCTCCTTTATGGCTTGCAAAGCCTTGTCCCAGATCAGTCAAACCTCCACCAACCCTATCCACTCCCCTCCTGTCACAAGCAGTGGATCAGGGCAAGCAGGGAAGAGACAGTGAGGTCCAGGGCCTCGCCCATCCATCTGCTCTGAATGCTGTTGTGCCAGGCAGGTCTTTCTGTGAGCCCTCCTTGACCACAGCATGTGTTCCCTGGGAGGAATGGGGCAGTTTTTTGTAATAATCCATTGAGGTTCAGTGACATTTCAGGATTAGGGGTGAAACATCTGGTTCCAGCTTGCAAGGAAGGAGGTGGACAGAGGAATTAGCAAGCTTAAGTGATCTGCCCTTTTGGGCGACCCTAGGGGAGATTTTTTTCTTTTTATGGCTGAGCACAGGGGACTTTATTGATGGTACATGACAAGGTGGGGCTCCCTAGGCCCCTCCCTCTTCAGGGGGTCTGCATGGAAACTGTGAGGAGGGAAGAGTCTCAGTGTGGTGGGGGACTGAGTGTGTCAGGGACTCCCCAGCAGTCAGGGCTCCTCTCTTCCTCTCATGCTTTCGCTGGGGCTGGTAGTCCAGGGCTGTTACTCCTTGGAGGCCATGTGGGCCATGAGGTCCACCACCCTGTTGCTATAGCCAAATTCATTGTTATACCAGGAAATGAGCTTGACAAAGTGGTCATTGAGGGCAACGCCAGCCCCAGCATCAAAGGTGAAGGAGTGGGTGTCTCTGTTGAAGTCGGAGGAGATAACCTGGTGCTCAGTGACACCCCAGGTGCCCTTGAGGGGGCCCTCTGATGCTCACTTCACCACCTTATTGATGTCAGCATATTTGGCAAGTTTTTCTAGACGGCAGGTGAGGCCCATGACTGATACATTGGTGATGGGGACACAGAAGGCCATGTCAGTGAGCTTCTTGTTCAGCTTAGAGATGACCCCTGCCCACAGCCTTGGCAGTGTCAGTAGAGGCAGGGATGATGTTCTGGAGAGCCCCGCAGCTGTCACACCACAGTTTCCCGGAGAGGCCATCCACAATCTTCTGGGTGGCAGTGATGGCGTGGACTGTGGTCATGAATCTTTCCACAATACCAAAGTTGTCATGGATGACCTTGCCCAGCGGCACTAAGCAGTTGGTGGTGCAGGAGGTATAGCTGACAATATTGAGTTTGTTGTCATACTTCTTGTGGTTCATGCCCATCACAAACATGGGGGCGTCAGCAGAGAGGGCAGAGATGATGACACTTTTAGGTCCTCCCTGCAAGTCAGCCCCAGCCTTCTCCATGGTAAAAGATGCTTGTGGACTTCACAACATATTCAGCACCAGCATCACCCTATTTGATCTTGGAGGGATCTTGCTCCTGGAAGATGGTGATGGGATTTCCATTGACGAGAAGCTTCCCTTTCTCAGTCTTGACAGTGCCATGGAATTTGCCACGGATGGAATCATACTAGAACATGTAAACCATGTAGATGAGGTCAATGAAGGGTCAGTAACGGCAACAATATCCACTTTACCACAGTTAAAAGCGGCCCTGGTGACCAGGTGACCAATATGTCCAAATCCATTGACTCCAGCCTTCACCTTCACCACGGTGTCTCGGGGATGCGTCTGACAACGCATGAGAAGATGCGGCTGTCTGTCGAACGGGAGGCGCAGAGAGCCCCTAGTGGAGAATTTAGCTCAGTCTGGATAGACAGACCAGACCACGGTGAGACAGGGGCAAAGAATGCAGTCTGCTCCTCCGGCTGGAACCTGAGCTGCCCTGGCCTGGCTACCCACCCATAGCCACCTTTGGGGTCTCACTGTGCACAAAACCACCTCATCCTAGTCAGAAATATGGAGCAGAGTGGTGAGGAAAGCAAGGGCTGTTGTGCCCTTTTATTGTCTGGCTTAGTTCTATCTTTTCATCCCTACTTATAATTTCCATCCTTTGAAAACTCACTCTTTGCTCTGTCCTCTCACTTTTGTTCTTGGCATTGCTCGTCCACAGATCATGGAAGGATTTGTGAGTTAGGCATCTCTTCTCCCTCCACCTTCTTGGAGGCCCAGAACTTACTTTCACGAGGTCTGGAGATGGCAGAAGGATGACTTTTCAATTCTAAATTATTACAGTTTCTCCTGGATTTGGCTGGGAAAATGAGTTATCTGAAAACTAGTGTATTCACAGTCAAATGCTTATTCCCTGCACTTTCCAGTCCCCTGTGGAATCTGCTACACTTTCTTAAATTGCCTTTTGGTACAGGAGGCCCTTTCTATTCTTGGGGGATATGTTGCAAGACCCCCAGTGGATGCCTAAAACCATAGATAGTACCTAACCCTATATACACTATGTTTTTCCCTATGCATACATATCTACAATAAAGCTCAATTTATAAATTAGGCACAGTATGAGATTAAGAATAATAATAATAAAATAGGACGATTGTAACAATATACTGAAATAAAAGCTATCCGAACATGGTCTCGCTCGCTCTCTCAAAGCATCTTACTGTATGTAATATTTTTGGACTGCAGTTGACCTCAGGTAACTGAAAGCATGGATGGTGAAACTGTGGACAAGGGGGAAACTACTGTCCTTGGCTTCCTAGTGGCCCACCTCACCAAGTTAAAACAGCAGCAGATGGGAGAGCAGGAGCTCATGGGTTGAACGGAGATAGCTCCACGACTTTGAGCAAATTACTTCTCTCATGTAAGTGTCGATTTCAACATCTGTAAAATGGGGACAGTTAATTGCATCTCCCACATAGAATTGTTTTCGGTATGAATGAGAGGTGCATGTTAGGAGTTATTACAGTGCTTGCCACCTATAAGCTCTCCATACGTAGTAACTACTATTATTGTAGTCGTTATTGTTATAAAATTCAGATCCCCACCATCCTCTGTATTTTTCTTTGGATTTTGTCATAAAGACCGAGTCCATTTCTAATTATTGTGAGAATCAGCACACATTCTCCACCTTCTCTGTAATTAGGACACTGCATAAAAGAAGCCAGGCCTCCCCTCTCAAGAGCTGAATAAGCTTCTTACATTACAGGGTTTCTGAAACACACTTGCCCTGTTGCAGTTACACAGAGGGGATGCTATTTCCTGCCCTTCCAGTTCCTATGTCTGCAAAACATGCAGATATGGAATCACTTTTATAGGAACGTTCTTTGAAAGTGACAATGTCAAGAGCTGGGTGTGGTGGCTCACATCTGTAATCCCAGCACTTTGGGAGGCCGAGGCAGGTGGATCACCTGAAGTCGGGAATTCGAGACTAGCCTGGCCAAGATGGCAAAACCCTGTCTCTACTAAAAATACAAAATTAGCTGGGAGTGATAGTGCATACCTGTAATCCCAGCTACTTGGGAGACTGAGACAGGAGAATCACTTGAACCCGGGGGTGTGGAGGTTGCAGTGAGCCGATCATGCCATTGCACTCTAGCCTGGGCAACAGAATAAGACTCTGTCTCAGAAAAATAAAAAATAAAAAAAAAGACAGTAGCAATGTCAAATAATTCCTCCTTTCCAAACTATCCCCACCACACATCTCTCCATCCCTGTGCGTAACCAGCACCTCCTCATCTTCTTCTACACACTCCCACACTGAATGTTCCAAGGGAGTCACAAGTCTCCAGTCTGTGGCAATCAGCACTGGGGTGGTGGAAGGGCCAGTAGCTCTGGGTCAGGCCTCAAACTGAAGCCTGTCTCTACCATTGTGTAATCTTGAGCAAGTTCCTTAATCAGACTGAGCTGTCATTGTTTCATCTATAAAATGGGGTAATAATTATACCCACCCTATAGGCTTGTGAGGACTGAATAATTAGTGAAATCTCCTTGTCTCCTGAATCAGTGTTAATCTCCTTGATCAGATGCAGGCATCTAAGAGATGTTCAATACAGACTTGCTGTGAAGGGGAGCAAAGCTCGGGGACCTCCTGCTGAGGGCAATAATCCAAAACCTATGCCAAATTGAGAATGGAGCATTTATCTACATAAAAAGAGCTGGTGAAAAAAAAAAAGAAAGAAAATGAAAGCCATTTTCTACCATTACCATTCCGAACTCTCTCTCCCTGGCTGCCCCTCAACAAGGCTGACACCAAAGCTGCCAGTAGACAGGACAGAAATGCTTGCCTGAAAAGAGACATAAGAAAAGTAACAAAAGACATTTATATGAATGTGGAACTCCTGGAGCAAACTGGGAGGGAAAGGGAGAGGGACAGGGATGGGAATGGACAAGGAGGGGTCAGGAAGACCCGCATCAATAGTTCTCCTCCATGCTTGGTGTCTGAATCAGCTCTGGCTGCTCTAACAAGGTACCATAGATCAGGTGGCTTATCAACAACAGAAATTTATTCCTCACAGTTCTGGAGGCTGGAAGCCCGAGATCAGAGTGCTGGTATGGTCAGGTTCTGGTGAGGGCTCTCTTCCAAGTTGCAGACAGATGCCTTCCTATTGTGGCCTTACATGGGAGAAAGATGGGGAGGAAGCTCTCTGGGGTCTCTTTTATAAGGGTATTAATCCCATTCATGAGGGCTCCACCCTCGTGACCTAATTACCTCCTAAAGGCCCCACCTCCTGATACCATCACTTTGCAGGATAGAGCTTCAACAAATGGATTTTAGGAGGACAATCACTCCATTGCACTTGGTATGGGTGATTTTTCTCTTACGGAATCATTGCCTCTGTGTAGTGCAAACAGAGGAGGCCACCAAGGGAAATGGAGCCCATGAGTCAGGGGAGGCCACAAGGAAGGTAGTGTCCCTGCCCTACAACAGGAATTGGGAGACTCCAAGAGAAGGCTTTGAACTTCCAGGGTTACGGGAAAGGGATACAGGAGATAATCTCACCTGACTTTCAAGGAATAGGAAGGCCTCCTCCACCTGGCATCCAGGCTACCATATGTACCCATCACAGGCAATAATACTGAACACATTCAGACCTTTTTTCATTGAAATTCTCAGAAAACATTCTTGTATGACCACAGTAAGCCCACCCAGCTGGGTGTCCTACGGGACATCTTCAAGTTGTACTGCTACCTGAAGGGTTTCCCTGCTGTAAGGAGTCTTTGAGGGCTGGAACTTTGGGGTCATTTATGGCATGCCAGTAGACCTAGACTGAGAAGCAAGGTAAGGGTTCATCTTGCTGGAACCTGGAGAGTGGCATGCCTTCAGCAGCAAAGACTAATCATTTAATTATACAATATTCATGATGCCAGGCAATGTGCTTAGCCTTCAGGATACAGAAAGACAAGAAAGCGCCCTGGTGAGAAGACAAGACACCCTAGAGACGGTGTACCAGCATCATTCACTCTGTATTGGAGAAGCCCTGAGGGCTGCCAGTGTCAAGGAAGGTATGAGTCCCAGATGTGGCCTCCTCAGGGAGGAATGTGTCCCAGACTGAGCCAGAGAAATGAGAGGTGACACAGAGCCATCCAGGGCTCCAGACATAACCTTAACCTGTCGTATCAGTTTGGATGTAGGAAAAGTTTCAATGCCCACCAGTGAAAGGACAGAACAAAGGGATGAGTCAGAAAGAAGAGGGCAAGGAAATCAGCGCTGAGAGGAGAGATGAAAGGGACTGCATGGAGCCTAATGGCCTAAGTGGTCCAATCTCAGTGTTTTACCATCTGATTCCCCAAGGCTGGAAACTGTCCCTGTTCTCTTGTAGAGCCTTTCATCCTGAGACACCTGTGCCTCTCTGCCAGCCAGCAGGTTCATCTACTGCTTAGGAAGGAAGGATCCAGTGTTGTGTGGCCTGTTTGTCCTAGGCTCAAAGAAACTCTGGCTGGAGAAATATCTGCACCTTCTTCCCTAATTTCCATTCTACCTCTAAAGGCTGAACACAAGGCTAAAAGTCAGAGAAGGAGGGGGCCCTGGTAGCTAATGCGACCCCCTTGTTTTGCACATGGAGAAACTGGAGTCCAGAAAGGCCATGACCTAGCTTCAAGGTCTACCAGCTACTAGTCCTCTTCTAGCTCCTTTCTCATCCCTATATTTTCAACCTTTGTCTCTCCCTCAATCTCTCTCTCTCTCTCTTTCTCTGATAACCAAAGAAATATCTGAGGCCAGGCATAATGACTCCTGCATGTAATCCCAGCAGTTTGGGAGGCTGAGGCAGGAGGATCACTTGAGCCCAAGGTTTTGAGTCCAGCCTGGGCAACTACAAAAAAGTTTTCAACTGGCCAGGCCTGGTGACACTGAGTAGTCCCAGCTACTCAGAAGACTGAGGCAGGAGAATCGCTTGAGCCCAGGAGTTTCAGGCTGCAGCAAGCTATGATCACATCACTGCACGCTAGCCTGGATGACAGAGGGAGACCCTTTTCAAAGCAAACAAACAAACAAAAATGTTCATTGCAAAAAGAATTTTAAATACAACGTGAAAACGTTCACATAAACACATTCCAGAGATAACAGCTATGAACAGTTTGGTGTATACTCACCCAGATTTCCACATTTTATTTTTTTTGTTGGCTGTAAATATACCAAAACACACACCCAGAGGTTTTTTTAGAGAAATCCAAAGCATTCTAAGCATTCTTTCCTGACATTTGCTTTTTTGCTACTTAATTTTGTTATGGACATCATCCCATTGTTGACAGCTTACCATTTTAATAAATGTATGGTTTTTCATTATGTAAATGCTACATGGTTTATTTCACAGTCCCCTATTGTTAAAATTTTAAATTATTTCCTATTTATGGAAAGCATTACTGCAATTTTTTATACTTTCATCTTTGCTCTCTTTCAAGAATACTTATGTAGGCTAAATTCCTGAATGTCAAATAGTTAGACCAAAAGTCATGCTTATTTTAGTTTTATTAGATAATGCCAGTTTTCCACCCAAAATTTACATCTCTGCCCAGAATGTATGACAATGTCTGTTTTCCCACACACTTGCCAAATTGAGCATAAGCACTTTTTAAAATATCTTCCACAAAAATATACCTAAAATATTTTAACATTTTGCTTTTTTTTTTTTTTTTTCCTGAGACAGGGTCTCGCTCTGCCACCCAGGCTGGAGTGCAGTGGTGCAATCTTGGCTCACTGCCACCTACACCTCCCGGGTTCAAGCAATTCTCCGGCTTCAGCCTCTCAAGTATCTGGCATTAGAGGCGTGCACCACCATGCCCAGCTAATTTTTGCATTTTAAGTAGAGATGGGGTTTCGCCACGTTGACCAGGCTGGTCTCCAACTCCTGATCTCAAGTGATCTGCCCACCTCGGCTTCTCAAAGTGCTGGAATTACAGGTGCAAGCCACCGTCCCCAGTCTTATTTTGCTGCTTTTTATTTTGCATTATTTATTTTGTAAAGAAATTTCAGGCCAGGCTTGGTGGCTCACTCCCATAATCCCAGCACTTTGAAAGACCGAAGTGGGCAGATCACTTGAGCCCAGTAGCTCGAGACCAGCCTGGGGCAACATGGTGAAACTCCATCTCTACCAAAAAAATACAAAAATTAGCTGAGTGCCATGGTGCGCACCTATAGTTCAGCAACTCTGGAAGCTGAGGTGGGAGGATCACTTGAGCCCAGGAGGTGGAGGCTACAGTGAGCTGAGATCATGCCACTGCACTCCAATCTGGGCAATAGAGTGAGAGACTCTGTCTCAAAAAAAAAAAAAAAAGTTACATTTCTCATTAATTCATTAGGTGTCAATTATACTTACTCTTGTTATTTGTTTATTCATATGATTTAGTTTTCTATTGAGTTTTCTCTTATTTATTTGAAAGACAGCTTTGTGTACTAGAAATATCATTCCTTGGCCAGGCTGACGCTTGTAATCCCAGTACTTTGGGAGGCCAAGGCGGGTGGATCACCTGAGGTGAGGAGTTTGAGACCAGCCTGGTCAACATGGCGAAACCCTGTCTCTACTACAAATACAAAAAAAATAGCTGGGCATGGTGGCAGGCGCCTGTAATCCCAGCAAGCTGAGGCCAGAGAATCACTTGAACCCAGGAGGTGGAAGTTGTAGTGAGCCAAGATCACGCCATTGCACTCCAGCCTGGGCAACAAGAGCAAAACTCCATCTCAAAAAAAAAGAAAAGAAAAGAAAAGAAAAGAAATATCATTCCTTTTATTGTCATTTGAATTACACATAATTCTCTCAATTCTTCTTTTGTTTTTGAAGTTTGCAGCCTTATAAAAATGTCTAGACAAATTCATCAATACGCTTATTTACAAATCCTGGACTTTTAGCTGTGGTCTTTCCCATTTCATACTTATAAAAATATATACCTATATCCTCTTTTAATACTTTAACAATTTTTCTATATTTAAAATATTGGATCTGCCTAAGTTTATTTTAATGTAAGAAATAAAGTGGAGATCCAGCCTTATTTCTTTCTTAAATAGCTATCCTGTTGCCCCAACACCACTTACAGTCTGTTTTTTCCAAAAAGCATTGAAATGGCATATCAAATTCTCATGGATATTTGGTTCTCTTTCTAAACTACGTAATTTCATTGATCTTTCTTCTGCCTTCTTCTGTACTTCCTACCCCAGGATTTTTTTAAATTACTATGATTCTATGACAGGTTTTAATATTTATAGAGCTGAGTTTACCCATTTTCCTCATACCCACTCTTACCATTCCTCTTTATTTCCATTGATCTGGATATTTTTCTCATAGTTATTCTTCCAAATTCCATATTCTTCCATAAATTTGGTTTTGGATCATTTAACTCTCCACACAACAACAACAACAAATACCTGTTGGGATTTTAATTAGACTGTTTGGAATTTTTAGATTAATTTGGGGAAAACTGAAGTTATCTTGGATAGAGACTCCTGTACAAAAGCAATCTATGTATCTCCATTTATAGATGTCTTCTTTTATGACCCTTTATAAAGTTTTATAGCTTCTTCACAGTAAGTCCCACCAATGCTCAGTTTCTAAAAGTGTTCTGCAGGGAAAGTGCTATTTCCAATGAGGTCAAAGCATGGAACAAACTCAGTCTGGCATCAAAGATGGAACCTTAGTGCTGCAGAAACTATTTCATCCCATCTGCTTTCAACTCTGGGCTTAAGCCAAAAGGTAGCTCCCCTACTGGAAGTTGGAATGGGTCGATCAGTTAGTCAGTGCTAATCAACGGGCACTGACTGCATACCGAGGCCTGTGCTACAAGGGCAAGACACAGACCTCATTTTTAAGGAGCTTTTACAGTTCTCAAAGAGTTAAGAGGCACACCCCCTAACAATGGCACTTTAGATTAACCCATGTACTATGGACTTTGATGGTAAATAAAAAAGAAGAAGTCTGGAGCAGTCAGAAAGGGTTTGGGGAGGAGATGGAAACTGAGCTGGGTGTTGGCACATGAATGTCATTTAGGTACGTAAAGAAGAGAAAGGAATCAAATACAGGCAACAGCCATTTATTCAGCATCTATTATGAACCCGATACTGAGTCAGGCACATGAAAAGGAGGTTATGTGCTCAACAAGTATTTTTACACTTTTACTATAAGACAAGCTCTATGTTGGGTGATAGAGAAACCAAGACGAGAAAGATTGACCCTGGCCTTAAGGAGCTTGTGAACAAGGAAGACAAACCCTTAAATAAGTTCAACTGTTATGATAGAAATCTGTAGAGAGAAGAGCAAAGACTCTTAAGCTGGGGGCTGTGTACTTCCTGGACATCTGTGGATGAGATCAGCAGGGCTGTGAGCCCCTGAAATTATATGGCACTGAATTATCTGCTTAACCAGTATTGTTAAGTTAAAGGTGGCACAAAATCCCTGGCTTCTAGATACTTGCATCTTAATAGCCAAATAAAATATATGTGAAGATGTCATTACTTCTAGGAGTCGTCATTTGTAGAAGCAAAATAATATTAGTTTCATAAAAAGTTTAAAAATGTAAAAAAAACTTACAAAAAAGCCTAAGTACCTAGTTCCGGCCTTCCCCACCCCAGAAGTATTCTAAGAGTTTAGAAATAATATTGTGTATTATAGAAACTAATTTGAGGCCAGGAAGGTTAGCGTTTCAATCATAACTCTACCACTTAATATCTGTGTCATATTGGGTGAGTTCCATACACTCACGGCTTCCATTTCCACATTTGTAAATTGGGAGTTACAGAACCCAAGGCATTACATGAGGCACCCCCGTGTTATTGTGAAGATGAAAATATTAATAGGTCAGGTGTGTAAGTCATCTGGATCTTAGCAGGTCTTCTTGGGCTGTTCATTCCTTCCCTCTGCTTTCACACTTCAGAGGAAAGTGGTTATGAGAAGAAAGAATGTGAACCAGGCCTGGAAAGGATGGAGAGAAAAGGGCATCTCAGGCCAGTGTGGACAGTGTGAATAAAAGGAAAGGGGCCAGAAAAGTCAATGATGTTGCAGAGAATCAGTCCATTGCAGCCACATTGAACAGGTCTTGTATTCTAATCTAAGCAGTTTGAACTTTATCCTATAAACTAGAGGAGCCACTGGAGGATTGGGGCCAAGAAAGTCAACCCCATAGTGAAGTGGCTCTCAGCCCAGCCTTAGCTCACCCATGAATCCCAAGATACACACAAAAACAGTTCTTAAAAGTAAAATTGTAATGTGAGCTAAGGCAATACTTCTCACCTCAGGATCTTGTTAAAAAGTAGATTTTGAACTGGACATGAGGACACCTGCTTGTAGTTCCAACTACTCAGGAGGCTGAAGCAGGAGGACTGCTTGAACCCAGCAATCAAGGCCAGTCTGGCCTGGGCAACATAGCAAGACCCCAGCTCTTAAAAAAAAAAAAAAACAGATTCTGATGCACTGGATCGGAGATTCTGCATGTCTAACCAGCACTCAGATGCTGCTTATCCACGAACTTCATTTTGCATAGCCAGAGGCTAATGTATTTTGGTTTTATTATTTTTATCACTATTATTCATGCAACACCTGTTGGCTGAGTGCCTTTCACGTGTCAGGCAGTGTGCTAGGTAGGCCTCGGGCAGAGAAAGAAGAGTCAGACATGAACTCTCTTTTCTATTCATTCACAGTCAAATCAGAGGAGATGAGATATAGACCTAAGTAATTGTAATCCAAGGTCAAAAGAGATAAATGCCACATTTTAGTTTCAGAAAAAGTGCTTTGACAATTCAGTGTTCCCAGTTAAGGGAGAAATTCCCTAGTGTTTAAGGAAATGAATAAATGCTCCTTTTCCTTATTATTAAACGAGTAAAAAACCCACGCTTCAAAATTGGATTTTAATTACAGTCCACCACATACTACGCATGTGACCCTGTTAACCTCTTAAGCCTTAATTTCCTCATCTGTAAAATGAAATACATAGTAGCAGGGCTGTTGGAGAATTAACAATAGAGAATGTTTGTAAATGTAGTACCTTAATAACTGGTTTGGGAATGGAGTCATTGTAAAAGGTGACTCTGGTGATTTTTATTGTTTTCAGCATTTGTTTTAAAACTTAACATGGCTCTACTGGCCCAAAGATATTGTATTAATTGGACAAGTTTATGATCTCATTCCAGGGTTAAGTGGCAAATAAAACTGGAAAAACCTTGAAGGGAATTTCCAAATCCAAGGAAACCTTTTACAAAGCTGGTGCTGAAAGAAGCAACAACTATTGTAAATTTTTCCAGTTTTTACTGGACCAAATTGTTTCAGCTGAGGAAATGTGGTTTGGCTGATGGTGTAGCCAAGTGCCCCTAATAAAAGCCGTGCTGCAGAGGAGTTCCACTCCATTTACAAGAGGATCAAAACAGTTTCTCCACCCACTGACTCCCCTGAGGTCACTGGCTTGTTTGACACTGACTGTGAAATAAATCAAATCAAATTTATAATCCCAGAGTTCCAGAACGTCAGGGCCCGGAGGAATGTTAGAAACTACCCAGCCCATGGCTGGCATTTTGTGGACCAGATAAATGATGCTTTAGGTCCCCACACCATGCCGCAGTCTCTGAGCCTGCTCATTGCCTCATTTCTCCAGCCAATATTGAGTGAAGGCCAATGGATTTAAGAATATGTAAAGACAGCACTTTGGGAAGCCGAGGCGGGTGGATCATTGAGGTCAGGAGTTCAAGACCAGCCTGGTCAACATGATGAAAGCCTGTCTCTACCAAAAAATACAAAAAGTAGCCGGGTGTGGTGGCACGCACCTACAGTCCCAAGTACTCAGGAAGCTGAGGCAGGAGAATCACTTGAATCTGGGAGGTGGAAGTTACAGTGAGCCGAGATCGCACCACTCTGCTCCAGCCTTGGCAACAGAGTAAGACCTTGTCTCAAAGAAAAAAGAATATGTAAAGACTAAAAAGATTCCTCCACTTATGCCCTACAATAAGACGATAGGGACAGGGGACCACAGGCACACCAGGAACTAACGAGGGGGTTACTGGGCTTAATAACAAAAAATTTCACTTAAAAACTCTCTTTCTCAGGGACCTCAGACTGGTGCTGCCATCTGTCTGAGTGGTGCTGCCATCCATCTGATTTCATTTCAAACCTCTCAAATCATCTGATTTCATTTTCATTTCAAATCTCTCAAATCATCTGATTTCATTTTAAACCTCTCATTCTCTCACCTGTGAGGGACCTCACACTGGTGCTGCCCTCTACCCATTTCTTCATCTGTAAAGTAGGGATAAGCCCACACTGCTCAGGGAGCTATTGTCGGGATTAAATGAAATAGGATCTAAGAAAGTTGGTGGCACATAACAAGGACCCAATACGCACAGCATCTTTTGGCTTGTTTTTCAGTTTTTTATTTTTCTTTTTTTTCTTTCTTTTTTTTTTTTTTTTTCTTTTGAGACAAGGTCTCACTCTGTTGCCCAGGCTGGAATGTAGTGGTGCGATCATAGCTCACTTCAGCCTCAACCTCCCGAGCTCAAGCGATCCTCCCACCTCAGCCTCCCCAGTAGCTGGTCCACAGGTGTGGGGGCCACGCCATCTGGCTAATTTTTTTTTTTTTCCTTTTTGGCTTGTTTGGTTTTTAGCTTTT
>NW_012115932.1:3751694-3760573 GCF_000951035.1 Colobus angolensis palliatus
TTTTTTTTTTTTTTTTTTTTTTTTTTTTTTTTTTTTTTTTGAGACAACGTCTATGTTGCCTGGGTTGTTTTCAAACTCCTGGACTCGTGCAATCCTCCTGCTTCAGCTTTCCAAAGTCCTGGGATTATAGCCATGAGTCATTGCACCTGGCCTGTCTTTTAGCTTTCAGATAACATTCATTGGATTTTCCCCAGTTACAGAAGGAATTTGTGTTCATGGAGAACATTTTGGAAAATACCGAAAAGCACAGAGAAGGAAAATTCACCCATAATTCCCCCGCACTCAAAGATAAGCACAGTTGACATTCCAGTGCACACCCTCCCAGACCTTTCTATAATGAGCATTGAGACTTGACAGTGAATAAACAACAACAACAAATACATATATATATATATATCCACACACATAAGTATGTATATTTTGTTTTCCTGTGAGCTGCATTGTAGTGATTGTGGTGATTAAGAGCCTCTGTTACAGCTGCCTGGATTTAAATTCTAACTCTGTTACCTACTAGCTCTGTGGCCTTCGGCAACTTATCTATCAAATTTGAGTTTCTGTTCCCCCATGTGTAAGAATCGTGGCCCCCAGGCCGGTGATGCAGGTTGGACACAGTCATCAAGAATTGTTGCAAATGACAGTATGAATGGTTCCTTCTAGAACACAGTCATGAGGGGCTGCCCTGGGAACACTGGCTGTTGAAGGAGTAACTGGCCCAACAGCAGTTAAGTGCTTAGCCCATTGCCTGGCACAGAGTTAGAGCTTGTTAAATGGCAGCCACTATTCTACAGACATGCCCTGAGGTTTTGAGGAGCGGAGGTTCACAGAGGGTTGAGACCTTCAGTGTTCATTGTTTACTGTTCACATTTGTTGAATGGCACCTTAAGGATGACCTGCTGGGGCCATGTCCATCCAAAAAATGTTTTTCCCTGTGTATATCCTGCTCAATGTGAGTCTTTGATCCTTGCACTTCTCAGTCCCTCTAAATCGCCCTTGGGCACTCAAAACCCAAGTGACGTGGGTGGGCTCACGGTAACATTGTTCCTCAATTTATCCTTCCTCCCCTCATCACCCCACCCCGGAAAAAAAAAGAATAAAATAATAGAAATGCCTCCCACATGTGCTTTCCCAGGGCTTTACCTACACAGCAGGTGAAATTCACTATGGATTTGGGTGGTGTGCAAGATTGAAATGACATCTAGAGATAGCACAAGACACTGTGAGTCACATATTCAGTCAGGCCATCACTGAGCAAATATCTGTTCAGCACTTACTATGTGTGCCAGGGGCTGGGCTCTCCAGAGACAAAGTGGTTCCCTGTTCACTTCTCTTTCAATCCTTTAGGCTCCTCAGAGAGGAATGCCTCTCGGTTTAGGGACAAAATGTCTTCAGCACCTCTCAACCACTGCTAATCTCCCTTTTTGAGAAAAAGGGAGCAGGCCTCATTCACACCACAGTCTGGAGCTATCCAGGAGGTATAAACATTGTTTTGTTTTCATCTTATTTTCTCCACCATGATGTTTTATTTATAGCAAATGATGCAAGTTTTAAAATAGTGATAGAAAGCTCAAAAGAATTGAGATACCAAAGGCTATTTGATGCAAAGGAAAGCGCTAAATAAATGGTGGTCCAGGTGGCAGAATGATGAATTCTTAGCAAGCTTTAGACCTGGGATGAGTGAGTCTCAACCCTTTGAGGGTTACTGATCCCTTTAAGACCATGAAGACAGCTATAGAATCTCACCAAGAAAAATACAGGAATGTTGCCCACAATTTTAGCAGGTTCAGGAGCCATGTGGAGCCCATGACTCAGCTGGTATTGGAAAGAGCAGTAGGGTAAGTCTCAATGCCTAGACAGCACAAAGACCTCATCCTCTTCACCACCTTCCTCATCTCGGTAGCAGTGGTACTGATGGTAACAGCAGCACTGGCAGTTGTAATAGTAGCAGCACTCAAAGCAGTCATCATAGCTATACTTATTAAGTGCTTTCAATGTGCCAGGTACTTACCAAGCCTGAGCTTACCTCATCCGTACAGAAAAGAATTATTACTGTCCCCATTTTCCAGGAAACCAAGCCTCACCAAACGTAAGGATCTTCTCCAAGTTTACCCAGCTGAGAATGCCAGGGCTAGGGTTTGAACCCAGATCTACCTACCCGTGATGTCTGAGCAGGTCCTTAACCACTAAACTCCACTGCCTCAATAAATATTTAATGAAGCAAATGAATGGCAACTTGAACAGGTCTTGGTGGCCACTCTGCCATTCACCAGGTGAGTGACCTTGAGTGAGTCACTCCCCTCACCCTCTCTTACCCTCCATTAAGGAAGAAGGCTTCCCAGGCCTGGCAAGCCATGATTCCAAGAGGCAGGGCAAGAAGCATCGGGAACATTCCATGAGCAAGAGAAGCGGAGGCAGGCTCAGGGCCAGGCTCGGGAACATGCACAGGGGGTTAATGGCATTGTTAAAGAGCCCAGCGCAGCCCTGACTTCCAGCACAGAGTGTCCGGGCCTTCCAGGAACCCACACTTCCTGTTGTATTTACTCCCCTCTCCCAGCAGCTTCACCCACCACACTCTTCTCCAATGACAGGTCTGTTTGGCTGCCCAGGGGAAAAGATCCCTGTCACACATCCTCTTACATGCCTAACAGGCTCAGCATCTTGTCACTTAACAACAGCTTACTGGTTTCCACGAGGGCAGGCCAGTGCAGCAAACGGGACCCCCCTAATCCCAGCAGCTACTGTGCTGGCGGAGGAAGAAGGAGGAAGGAGGGGGCCGAAAATTTTGTGAAATCCATGGCAGCCTGGCGGTCCAGTCCCTGACCCACACTGCCCCGCTGTGGTGAGAGTCTAGGGAAGCAGGCATGCCCCAGCAGGGATGGCAAGGCTTTGGTCTCTGACTTCATGAGGACTCTGAATTTTTTTTGTTTTTGTTTTTGTTTTGAGACAGCCCAGGCTGTAGAGCAATGGAGCAATCTCAGCTCGCTGCAACTTCCACCTCCTGGGTTCAGGAGCATTTCGGCTAATTTTTGTATTTTTAGTAAAGACAAGGTTTCACCATGTTGGCCAGGCTGGTCTCAAACTCCTGACCTTAGGTAATTTGCCCACCTTGGCCTCCCAAAGTGCCGGATTACAGGTGTGAGCCACCATACCTGGCCAGAACTCTGAATTTTAAGACTGAAAAAGACCCAGCTCACACCACTCAATTAAAGAAGGAAAACAGGCACAAAATTGGAAAGCAGTTTACCCAAAATAATACATGGAGTTAGTAAAATAGGTCCCAAATATGTTTCCTAAAATTAGATTTCCAGCCCAATCAGGGATTTACAGGGACAATAATTATTATTTAGTTAATTACTGTTCATGCAGTTGACTGCATGGCAGACATCTGGGATCCAGAGTGCTCGTAAGGACTCTACATGTTTTTACCTTGCTTAATCCTCACAACAATCAGAGAGGTTAGTACTATTATTAGCCCAGCTTACTGATGAGGAACTAAGGCTTAGGAACAGTATGAAACTGGCCCAAGGTCACATGGCCAGAACCAGGATTCTATCCCAGGGAGTCCCATTCCAATAAAAAAGGGGACTCCCTGTCAGAAGTCACTGAGAACTTGTTCAGGGTGCCCTCCTTTGCAGAAGGACAAAATAAAATGAAATGCAGATGGAATAAGAGAGCAAGATCAGTGTTCACCTACCAAACAAGTGAGGAGTAAAAAGGCTGAAAGAGCCCAAAGCTGGGGAGTTGTAGGGAAAATGTCAGACTCAGGAACAGTGGATAGGTGGGTAAATTAGTACAACCAGTTCAGAAGGCAATTTGGCTGTCAGTGCTTAAAAGTGAAAATGACCCAGTGATTCCTCACATGGAATTTATTGCACAGAAACACTCAAATGTGCATGCAAAAAGTGAATGCATGTGGCTTTTCATCACTGCAGTCCATAATAGCCAAAAATTGGAAATCACCTATAGAGAAGGCATTAAATAAAACTACCATCTATCTGGACAGTAGGATGTAATGCAGCCCTTGTGGGGCAGGGAGAGAAGTGAAATAGCACCACGTACTTTGACAGGGAAATATCTTTTACATCTTCTAAGCAAAGAGAGCAATTTGGGGGAAGGAATGTGCAGTATGACCCTGTTTCTTAAAACCTGGAAGGATTCAAAATAAAACTGTTAACTGTGATCCCTTCTGCTTAAGTGGAGTATTTTTACTCTAGACTTAACAGACTTTTTGTGATATGTATTTTTTAAATTCAGCATGGATTACTTTTGAAATAAAAAAAATATACAAATCTGGAAGGGAAAAGAAAAGAAATGAAGATATAGCTCCTTCCCAGAAGGAATTTACAATCTGGGTGACGAACCAGGATTCAGCCAGCCCTCGGATGGCTTAACATGAAAAAGCAAATAATAAAATAACAAAATACGATCTGCTTGTATGAATTCTATGGGGTGCAGAATAAAGAAGTCCATCTGAGTTGGGTGGGGCTAAGCAGAGCTGAGTTCCTGGAGAAGAATGGGCCAGGATATAAAGTATATTTAGAAAATGGTCACTATTTATTATTTTCAAGATGCCAGACTCTGTGTCAAGTATTTTACATGGATATTTTCATGTATTCACAGTAATTCTATGATACAGATATTGTCACCATTTTACAGATGGGAAAATTGAGGCTGAGATGGCTAATTAACTCTTCTAAAGCTGAACAGCCAATAACTCAAGAGGGGTTTCAATATGGGTCTGTGTCATCCCAAGTTCTGGGTTCCAGCCACTTGACCACACTACCTAATCATAATGAGCCAAGGGCAAAGAATGGCCCTTGGCTCAGAGGAATAAACAGTGTAACAAGCCCAGACCCAAATTTGGCAGTAAATGCCCATGAGAAAAGTTGGCATCACCCCCTCACCTTTGGCTGAACACTTCTCAAGGCCATGGTCCTTGGAGGGTACTTTGTAAGAAAATGAAGGCAAAAATCTAGCCCATCATTGTCCCTGACAAGGTGCTTCCAGTGTGATGGACGTGAAGAACAACCAAAAAACATATGCCACACGGACATGGGGGAAAGTGAAATGTATGCCCCCTTCCTAATGCTACATTTGCTCTGTTGAATGGCCTATTAGCTGCCATGGTGCAACACCACACCCCAAACTCATCTCTGTATTCCCACAGCTTGTCCTCATGCCTAGCACTTAGCAGGAGCTTAGTGTTTGTGGGACGAATTCGTTTGTGGGACGAATGAACACATGAATGAACATATAAGAATTTAAATAACTATGACTACCATATGCTGGTCTCTTGATCCAAAACAATGGGACCAACAACAGTACCTTCCTCACTGGTACCTTCCAATTATAATTATTAAATAAGCTAGTGGTGTGAAGAGTTAGCGCAGGACCTGCAGAGCACACACACAAGATAAATGGTGGCTATGATGAATCTTAGCTATTAGCATTATTGATATTCGTGCAACCTTTAAAAGAGCCAGTTTCTCAGGTTGCATCCTCATTAATCCATTTATTGCCTATTTCACAACCACCTTCAACAGGGTTGGCACCAAACGAAGTTACAAGTTTGTCCTCAACAAACATGCTTTCCTGCTCTAGATCCTGTCCATGGTTTTACCATTTTGGCCAGGATGGTCTCGAACTCCTGGTCTCAAGCTATCCTCCTGCCTTGGCCTCCCAAAGTGCTGGGATTATAGATGTGAACCACCATGTCTGGCCCTCTCCAAAACTTATTCCCCAGTGTCCCATTTTGTCAAGGCCAGTTTCCTATGTTCTTCAGACTCAGTGACAGAAATAAGCCCATCCCTGTGGACAGAGATAACTCCCCGCATCAGGGAATAACCTAGGTGTTCATATACCATAGTTGCATTTCAGCTGGGGCCTTCTGTACAGAGTCTTAATCCAAAAAAGTAGCTCCAATGGTGAAACCCCAAACTAATGGTGTGAATCTTGTCACAAAACAGGCCACAAGATAGTGCCCTCCCTTGTCTCACCTAGACCAAACCTAGAAAGTATCCCACTGCCACATTTCCCCCCGACCTGAAAAGAGGTCAGTACTTACACTTGGCGCTTACATCCAGGTATGGATAACCCTCTTTCTAAGTTGAATTCCTGACTGACTTAGTCCTGCACCAGGAGCCCAGTCATTGACCCCCAGGAGCCACCACTGAGTTACTGCGCAGAGAATTAGGAGTCAGGCTCCTATATTTCTTCTTCTTGATTATTTCAGGTTTGAAACAGGCCAAATCTCAAATAATCAAGAAAGTGAAATGCTACAGAGAGGAAATGCAAGAGCAATCCAAAATCAAAGATGGGAATCCATGTGGCATCTGTGCCAACCACCTCAGGGATTTTCAGCTACTCTCTGGGTCTCGGTGTCTCCACTTGCAAACTGGTTGGACTTGGCAGTTGCTAAGATCCCTCCCATTCAGATACGCTCTAAGAGTGTTGACTCTTCTTTTAACAAATAAATTCAGTGATGATCCCACAGACCAGGCCCTTGGGAAGCTCAGTCTGAGAAGTAGAATACAAAATATGCCACAAGCCAGGTGGCAGAGACAGAGACAGGGTTAGAAGGTACAAAATGTTCTAGAAAGTATTCCATTTTCTTAAGATATTTAAATTTGTATATACAAGAGGAAAAATCTGAAAGTATAGACACCAAAATATGGTATTTTGGCACTGCAGAGTTATATGTGCTTTTAAAATAGTTTTTCTTTTTGCATTTTTATATTTTCTTATCTTTACACAGATTATTAATTGCATCTTCTTTTTTTAAAAAAAAAATTTTTATTCAAATAGAATTTAGTTTAAATCCCAGATATATTACAAGCATGCTGTGTGACCTGGGGCAAGTCATTTAACCTCTCCAAGTTTCAGCTGACTTATATTTAAAATGGAAATTGTTTTGAATATTTCCATAAAATGTTTTGGGATCTCAAATTCAGAGGGGTGAGTTAATCATGTTTCTTATTTGTAACATCTCATCATCATGAGTCTATGCCAGGCCTGTCTCATTATATTGATTTATTTCCTTTTATCCATTCCCATTTCCCTCTGCTTCCACCCCTAGGCATTCTGTCTTTAATATGTTTTTGTTAATTTGAATGTGTTTTTGCAAAATGCATGTGGTTGTTTGGTGAACTACTTAAATGGTATTATGTCATAAACTTCATTCTATTTCCTACTTTTTTCACAAAGAACCATGTATTTCAGATCTTTCCATGTGGTCATGTGGACATGTCACCCCGGGCCTCCAAATGCTGCATAATATCTAAGAATGCATCTACCGCATTCTGCTTTTCCCAGGAAGGGACATCCAGGTTGTCTCCCACCTCCCGTCACTACAAACAATATTGCCATGAGCCCCCTCATATATGAACCTTATGGACTTGTGTGAAAATTCACTGAGATCTGTGACCTGGAGCAAAATGGCTGGGTCACAAGGTGTCTGTATAGTTAATTAGACCAAGTGCTACCAGAGTCATCTCCAGGATGTGTATACGGCCTGTGCTCCCACCAGCCATGCACAAAGCTCCTCACGTCCCCACACCCCACACCTCTGTGTGAACTTGGAAGTATCCAGCTTCCTAATTTTTGCCAGCCTATCAGATATGTCCCTTTGTGGTTTTCATTTTCATTGTTGTTTTTTTAGAGAAAGGGTCTTACTCTGACAGCCAGGCTGGAGCGCAGTGCCACGATCATAGTTCACTGCAGCCTTGAACTCTTGGGCTCAAGGGATCCTCCTGCCTCAACCTCCCAAGTAGCTAGGACTACAGGCACGCACCAACACGCCTGGTTAATGCTTAATTTTTTTGTAGAGACAGGATCCCCCTGTGCTGCCCAGGCAGAGCTCAAATCCCTGGGCTCAAGCAATCCTCCTGCCTTGGTCTCCCAAAGTGCTGGGATTACAGGCATGAGTCACTGCACTCGGCCTCTTTGTGGTTTTTATTTTATTTGACTGCCTAATATTTTGATTATCTTTTCATATGTTCATTAGCCCTTGAGTTTCCTATTTTGTAAATTTCCTGCTAATTTCCATTGCCCACGTTTCTACTGGGAACACTTTTTCTTGCTGATTTGTAAGAGTTCCTTGCATATTCTAAATATCAATCGCTTGACTGCTTTGGACATTGTAAATATCTTCTCAGATTCTTGCCTCATGATTCGTCCTTTTGAAGTATTGTTTTTCTTCACCCCTAGATCAAAAAAATAGTCTTTTATGTTGTCCTCTTTTACCTTTAAAACTTTACCTTTCACATTTAGGTCTTTAATACACCTTCTACTTTCCACGGAAATAAGTCGGCATCTACCTCATGACGTTTTGTGAAGGATAAACTAATATCGGGAAAGCACCTAGCACAGTGCCTGACCCAAAAGAGATGTGCAATTGTGGGTGATTATTGTTACCACTTTGATAGACGGTGCCAAGTGCTATCAGAAGAAATTATAGGAGCTTAGATGCTGTTCAACTAGATTAAGAAAGGTTTCATGGACAAAGGTGAAGTTATTGAGGCTGGCCCTAAAAATGAATGTAGGATTCATTCATTTTGAAATGGAAAGGGAAGTATTCCGGGCCAAGGAACTGGCTCGGGGAAAGGCCCGGGCAGAAACGCTGCGGGTTGACAATGTTGAGGAGCATATTGGGGCGAGAGCTTGACTACTCACAAATTGCTGTCTTTCTGCCCGTGCCCACCCCCTCCCCACTGCAGGCTCCTTGTTCTCCACCCTGAAGCCCCCCGACGCCGTGTTCAAGGTGGTGTTCTGGCTGGGCTACTTCAACAGCTGCCTCAACCCCATCATCTACCCATGCTCCAGCAAGGAGTTCAAGCGCGCTTTCGTGCGCATCCTCGGGTGCCAGTGCCGCGGCCGCCGCCGCC
>NW_012115932.1:3761098-3799874 GCF_000951035.1 Colobus angolensis palliatus
GGGGGAGGGGAGCGTCCACCCCGGGTAGACGTGCGCCCCAAGGGGAACGGGGTGGGTGGGCCGGGGAGAGGGGCAGCTGCTTTTCTGGCAGGGGCATGGGTGCCAGGTACCACGCGGAGAGCCGGGCCGAGCATGCTGAGAGCCTGGGGGACCCGACGCCGCCGGGATTTACCTCTCTCTCTCCCTCTGTGTATATATAAACGAGTCCCTCTCTACTTGTATTTAACCGTGGGTGCAAGTGAGTGTGTCTGTGTGGTGTGCGTGTGTTCCGCATGTGTGTGCGCGTGGTGCCGCCCTGTGGGGGCGGAGCGAGTGTGTGCCCAGGAGGCAGCCGAGGGCGTTGTGTGTGTCGTGACTTCGTACCTCTCAAGCCCCTCCTTGTACTTCACTGAAGGATGGCACTTTGGTGGGGTTGGAAACAAAGTCGACATTAAAGGTCATTTCTCCTGTGCGGCTTCGAGTGGTTTGTGGACAAGCGGCAGGCCGAGCCTTGCGTTTCCTCTTCTGCTTCGGATTTGACCCCGTCCTAGATCTTAGGCTCCTTCTTCGCTTTCCTTTCCCCTGCCCTTCAGTCTCCACCCCAGAAGAGCCGCTCTCACCACTAGGACAATTAGTGCTGGCTCCCCTAGGTCCCATTTATGCCTTTGCAGTTACTGACCTAAGGGGCTGCACCAATCTGGCCCTGTGGCTGAACGTGACGCCCTGGACTTGCCTAATAAATCCTGCTTACCCGCTTTTGACCCTTAGCAGAATCTGAATCCTCCTGCGGCTCCTTCCTGCTGTGACCAACACTGAGCAATGTCTGGCTTGGTCCTAATCCCTAGAACCCCAACCCTAGCTGGGGTTCCCGGGCCAGTCTCCTAAATGGGCCTATTTCCTGAGAGGATAAAGGCCAGGCAGAGAGAGGGGCTGGTTCCCTTCCCCTTCCCTTTGCATCCCCAGGCCAACACTCCACTGATTGTTTGCCTGTGCCCACAGAACTTGAAAAGACATCCAAACTGCAGACCTTTCTGGATAAGGTATGGATCCTTGGGGCCCAGCAGCACACAGGAGCACAAGAACCCTCCCAAGCTTTGCTGACTTGTGACCCTGCCTGGGAAAAAGCACTGAGGAAGGTCACACAGAAAGGTGGAGCATTCTTTGGAGTCAATAACTTGGGTTCTAGTCTCAGTCCTACTACTGATTTATTGTATGAAGAACAGAGTTACATCCCGTCTCTGGATCTTGGTTCCCCGTCTGTGTAATGGTGGAGTTGATTCTAAGGTCTTTGCTGCCTCTGAAAGCCCCGAGTTTGAAAAGAGAATAAAGGACAGTGAGTAAAATATGAAACATTTTTCTTCAGAGATTCAGAAAAGCCTAGGAGGAACGCTCTTCCCACATTCCATCCCTTTTTCTCTTTCTACTTTGCTTTTCTAAGTTGAGCTTTATAATTTTGCAAATGGCAAGGACCTCTTCCAATAATATTAGCACATTGACCATTCATTCTGTAGGTGATTGAGAGAGAAAATACTTAAAGGGGAAAGAGCCAGTGATTGGTGTAGTTGAAAAGTGTAGGGGTGTCGGGTATGTCTGGATCCAGGGGCGCAAACAAGATTGTCAAGTTACTCACGGTCTCTTTCTCCTTCCTGTAGCTTTCATCTTTTAGTTCTGCTTATCTTTGTATATTGCCCTAGTTTCCTTATTGAAAATGCCTTCCTCACGACATTCTTACAACTTGATACCCCCAAAAGGAGAAACAAGATTGTCCAGCAGTTCTGTCAAAAAATGAAAAAGAAAAAGAAAATCAGCTGGGCGCAGTGGCTCACACCTGTAATCCCAGCACTTTGGGAGGCCGAGACAGGTGGATCACCTGAGATCAGGAGTTCAAGACCAGCCTGGCCAACATGGTGAAACTCCGATTCTACTAAAAATACAAAATATTAGCTGGGCGTGACGGTGGGCACCTGTAATCCCAGCTATTCGGGAGGCTGAGGCAGGAGAATCGCTTGAACTCAGGAGGCGGAGGTTGCAGTGGGCCAAAATCGCACCATTGCACTCCAACCTGGGTGACAAGAGCAAGACTCCATCAGGGGAAAAAAAAAAAAAAAAAAAATCCTAGGAAGCCAGAGGTTCTGTATCACAAAACCCCTTAAGATTTTGATGAAGGCTATAGACTCTCTTTCCATAAAAACACACATACCAAAAAGTTACATTTTCATTCAATTTTAGATGTCATACCCCTGTGTAAGATCTCACTATCCTCGGTTTATATGCTCTGAACTGTATTTTAGTAATTATCTAGGCCAACTCCCCCAATTTTACACATGGAGAGACTGAGGTAAATAACTTTAATGGGTCACACCAAAGCTGTAGAACCCAGGTCTTCTGCCTCTTTGTCCAGTACCTTTTACATTCCCCTGTGCTACCATCCTGCAGTTAAGTACATCCTCCAACAGAGAGCAGTCCTTTTCTTCCCCAAACAGAGAAAAGAGGGCCCTAGGAAAAGAAAAACCCCAACTCCATTCCCAGAGAAGAAGGAATCGTTTGGGGCAGTTCTGAAAACATTGTGTTAGGAACACAAATCTTCTAACAAATCTTACACAGATATCTGATAAAAGATCAGCTCATAGTGGAGTGGAGTGGAGTGGAGAGAAGAAGACAGAGCCTCCTCAGCCTCCTCCTCTTCCTGAGACCCTTGCTCTGGCCTGCCCCATTCACCCTGGGGTTCCACAGAATGATGTTTAAAAAGCACTGGTCTAGTGCAAGTAAATGGGATTTGGAGTCAATAGGGCCTGGGTTCAAATCTTGGCTCTGCATGACCTCGGGCAGTTCACCTTGCCTCTTCTGATCTAGCAAATGGACATGATCATCACAGCCCACCAGGACACACAAAGGATTCAACGAGATCATTATAGTATAAACACCGAAATGCAAATGACTGGGCAGATGCAAATTATAATTTGGACCTTGGATATCTGAAGCCACAAGGCACTAAAGGCATTTCCTGAGCTGCTCAGTTCTGATGATCTCATTCATTACTGGTGTTTGGAGGTCACCCAGGCAGCATAGAGAGGCAGTAGCAGCCTCCTGTTTCTTTCCAGAAGGAAGACTGGCCAAGCAGTGGCTTACATATCCCAGAGGGTACTAGGGTCCAGATCTGCCCCTAGCCAGAGTCTACATTTTGTTGGCCTTTCCAAGTCACCTCCTTGTATCCAGGAGGACCCAGAGTTCATCAAGAGTCCCTCAGACAGACAGGTCCTCTCTGTTCTGATCTCCCAACAGGCAGCAAAGCAGCCCTACTTTTTCCTCTCCAGCCACCCAGACTGCTGGGCCATTGTCACCACTGAAGCATGCACAGGAATAAATCTGCCAACCCCAGTCAAGAGGCCAGTGGCTTGGCAAATGAAATACTAGTTAATTTTCCAGACTTGGACTCAAATTCCACCTCTGCCAGTTAGTAGCTGTGTGATATTGGGCAGCTTACATCATGGGTCTAAACCTCCATTTCCTTAACTATAAAATAGAGATAATAATACTAACTACTTCACAGGGACATCAGGAGGATCAAATGAGATCATCAGGCTAAAACGGTTGACACCATGCCAGGCACTCAGTGAGCATCCCATGAACAGTAGCTATTAACGGACGTAGTCATTCTTCAATTATTTACTTGGATATATGAAATTTGGAAAATCTGAATATAGAGACAAAACAATTCAGGTTTTTTGGGTCAGATTCCAGGTTTTAGGACTTAGGGTCCACCCTGAAGAAGAAAGATGTAAGTTTATCACAGAGTAAAAGAATTTTGTTGGTCCGGCGCAGTGGCTCACACCTGTAATCCCAGCACTTCAAGAGGCTGAGGTGGGCGGATCATTTGAGGCCAGCAGTGTGAGAATAGCCTGGCCAACATGTGAAACCCTGTCTCTACTAAAAACATAAAAATTAGACAGGTGTAGTGCATGCACCTGTAATCCCAGCTACTCAGGAGGCTAAGGCAGGAGAATCGCTTGAACCTGGGAATCAGAGATTGCAGTGAGCCGAGATAACTCCCAGAGCAAGTTATCTCACTGTCTCAAAAAAAAAAAAAAAAAATTGTCCTATAGCATGAAGACACATTACTCAAAAAGGTAATCAGTCCAAACTAAAATTAAAAATAACTTTAAACATTTAATAAAAGTTATAGAACATTCCAGGTGACAAAACCAAAATGGGTAAGGGAAGTATACATGTGTTAGGATTAGCACATCCTGTGACAGAAGAGGTGGAGGAGGGGACCAGGACAGTGGCCCCAAACATGCACCTGAATTCAAGGTCCAGCTCTCCTACCCAAGTCAAGCACTTACCCGCTTGAGGCCAACCACTTTGCCTGTAAATTGGGAATGCGATTAGCACCTACTTCACAAGGTTGGGATGAACAATATGAGACAAAATATGAAAGAGCTTGGCACAGAGTAGGCACTATTTTTATTAACTATGGGGGACCTTGTATATCCTCCGTTCCAGCAGTTCTCAGCTTTTCCTGGATCAGCATTTCCTTTAAGAATCTAATAAAAGCTAAAGAAAAATGAACACAGCAGGCTCAAACTTCACCTATTATTCCTGCCCTGCTAAATCTCCCAAAGGACACATGGAACCCAGGTTATAAACTTCTTAACAAATATGCTTCCTCAATATACAGAAGAAGCCAAAGAGAACATACAAGAGTGAAGAACCTGGCCCTGTGTTAGACATGTGAACACAATATGGAGGGAGACCAAGACCCAGGGTCAGGGAACTCAGCCTGGGTGAGAGGCAGCAGGTCAGCAAGCAATCCCATTCAAGTGCATCACAGATAGAGGGTGGTCCACTACTGTTCTCACTTGGTGAGACCCCAGTGTCAGGCTCCATCTCCCATTGGAGGGATGACGGTGATGGTAAAGTGCTCCAGGTTCTTGCAAGGAGGTTGCCCCCCAAGGTTGGTTGGATTTGGAAGAATTTGCATCCTTCCACAGTTTTGCCAGCTTATACCTGGACCTGCCTTTTGAAAGTTAAGAGCCAAGAATTTGACACTTTTTTCTTTAGTTTCCCCTTGACAGCCGTTCCCTTGGGCAATGAGTGGCTAACATCCAGCTGATTTGGCTGGAGTCAGAGGTTTAGTGTCCAAGCTAATTCACTGAAGTGTGGGCGTTGGGGTGAGGAGGGGGCACACAGGTATGACCTGCCCTTATTCCCTCTCTGATCTTCTTTCCTACCATCCCTGTTTGCTACTCTTCAAATGATAGGGGCAGGGGGAGCCTCACGACTCCCAGCTCAGGGACTTTGCACTTGTTGTCCCCTCTGCCTGGAGCCCCTTCTTTCCATGTGGCCTCTTCCATGACCTCCTTCCCCTCTTCGCTCAAATGTCACCTTCTCAGTGATCATCCGATTTCTCCTACCGTCCAATTTAAAAGTGACTTCCCTATTGCCAATACTGTCCAGCAATCCCTATTGCCCTTTCCCACTTTATTTTTCTCCATAGTACTTATCACTGCCTGACATATATTTTTCAGACTTATTTACATGTGTACTGTCTGTTTCCCCACACAAACACTGGAAGTGTATATTCCATGAGGATGGGGATATTTGTTTTGCTCACTGTTGTTTCTCCGCACTTCATGTAGTACCTGACACATTTTAGGTGCTCACTAAATATTCTCGAATGAAGAAATGTGTATTACCCTGCCATGACTGTGAAAATGCTACAGTAGCAGAACAGAGTGCTGTGGGAAGCACATGGCATTGGGTCCTACCTCTAAATTGATGGAGCAGTTCTGGTCAGGGAGGGCTTCCTGTAAGAAGTGGCATCTGACAAATGTCATCTGGGACTCACTGCCCGGCAACCCTGGGGTTCCATAGTCAGTGCTCTCCCTTGTGCCCCTAAGTGGGGATGGAGTCTGAAGGCCTGCCGTCTGATTCTGGCTCAGCCCCTACCTAACTCCCTGGCCCTCTCTGAGGCTCTGTCTCTTATCTGTAGTAAGCCAGAGACAATAGCTAGGCTCTGCAGATCTGTCACTTCAGCTTTTGTTCTCCCCTCCTCATTGCACAATCCTCAGATAAGCTATTTTTGGAGACAACTTCATTAGGATTAGTAACACAAACAGCTTTGGCCCTTGCTGATGGCTTTATTCAGAGAAACAGCATCTTCAAAGAGATTTACAAAACTGCTTGGGAGCAGAGGAAAACGCTAAAACCTAGTGAATGCTCTCAAATATTGTGTCAGCCACTACTGTCAGAGGCATGCTATGATATCACCAAACACCATCTGAAACCTAGCCAACCACTGACACCTGTGCAGTACTTCATTCGCTCATTTGTTTTTTCATTCATTCATTCTGCAAACTATTCTTAAACACCTACACAAAGCTTGGAGCCAAGGACTTGAGCAAAACCTGTCTTTGCTCTCATGAAAATTTCATTGTGAAAGAGGAGATTGTACAGTCATTCAAAATGGCCAGGTGTAGTGGCTCACAACTGTAATCTCAGCACTTTGGGAGGCCAAGGCAAGAGGATTGCTTGAGGCCAGTACTTCCAGACCAGCCTGGGCAACACAGCAAGACCCTATCTCTACCAAAAAAAAATTAATTTAGAAAAACCTTACATACAAGGTAGAAAGATATTTATGTAACACACGAGTTAAGTATTAGAACCATAGAATCAGCTAGAACTGGATGACAATCCTGATTTTCCCATTTATTAGTTGTGTCTCCTTGGGCATGTCACCTATCCTCTGAGAGGGTCAGTTTTCTTATTCTGTAAAATGAGAATAATACCTATCTTAAAAGGTTGTCATGAAGATCAGTTACACTTGGGATGTAGCATGTTTAGTGCAATACCTGGCACATGGTATTTGTTCAGTAAGTGGAAGTTATTAAGAGCCATTGTAGGCATACCAATAAGGGGCTTTGGGAATCCAAGGGTTCATGTCCACTTGCACAGAATAAGAAAGGCTTCACGGAGCTTTTGAGATGGGTCTAAAAGATGTGGCTGGCTGGGCGTGGTGACTCTCACCTGTAATCCCAGCACTGTGGAGGCTGTGGAGGGTGGATCACCCAAGGTCAGGAGTTCAAGACCAGACTGGCCAACATGGTGAAACGCTATCTCTACTAAAAATACAAAAATTAGCTAGGCATGGTGGTGCATGCCTGTAAACTCAGCTACTCTGGAGGCTGAGGTAGGAGAGTCTCTTGAACCTGGGAGAAGAAGGTTGCAGTGAGCCAAGATCCTGCCACTGTATTCCAGCCTGGGCAACAGAGCAAGACTCCGTCAAAAAAAAAAAAAAAAAAACAAGATGTGGCCAAGTAGAGAGGGCAAGAAGGAGAGCAGAGGAAACAAAGCATGATGAGGAAGAGGAGAAGATGGGGCTGGGAAAGGAAGCCAGAGGCAGATCAAGGCAGCAGAAGGAGCCCCACCAATGTAAGCAGACCATCATGTGAGGAGAGCCTAAGATTTGCCATAGAAGAAGGAAAGTCGTGTTTCACAGGGACCACCGGGCAGCAAAAGAGAGAGAAAGGTAGAGGGAGGGACTCCAGGCTGGAAGGGTGGTTAGGGAGCCCTGACAACCTGCCAGCAATGAGGATTCAAGAAGGGAGTTTCAAGGTGAGATCTGTGAAAGGTGACTGGGTGGGTGGCCACAGAACTGGCCCAAGAGGTTCCATGTCCATAGAGTTGCCTCATTACAGTTTTCCTGTGACAGGCTAAACAGGTACAATAATCTCCACCTGAAAGAGGAGGAAAATGACACTCTAAAAGATTTCTTTCTTGGGTCACATAGCTAGTGTGAGGGAGAGCCAGAACAAGACTCCACACTGCCTGGCCCCAACTGAGACATTTTTTCTCTTTCTAGATCTTTCTATGTGACAGATGGGTTTCAACCCCAGATTATGATGCCCAAAACATAGCTCAGACGAGTAGTAGTACAGCCTGATCTTTAGGACTTGGGCTTGAGGTCAGAAAGAACTGCATTCAAATCCTGGTTCTGCTACTTGCCAACTGTGTGGTCCTAGACCAGTGATTTAACTTCTCTCAGCCTCCATTTCCTGATTGGTAAGACTGGCAGAATAAAAGAATCTTCTTCACAAAGTTGCTATGAAAAATAAATGAGCCAATGCATAGAACTGAGAAGTACTGGGCATATAGGAAATGCTCAACTAATAGCCAACAGTATTAGTGATAGCATTATCCAGTGTGAGGAAACAGAGAAAATGGAGTCTTAGAATTAGCCGTCAGGAAAGTGCAAACCTCTCTGAGCCAGGGGTAAGGGGTATTAGAGGACTCTCTCTTGAGGGTACATTATGAGACGCTTCAACTCTCCTGAGATATATACTATTTTGGGAGACCTCACAGTAAAAGAAAACCAGAAGAAAACAAATTATAAATCCAAATCATCTGAGCAGGGGCAGATGCTAACTGGGGCTGATGAGCAAATGTTGAGGGCAAAACAAGGTCCAGGAGCTGGACTCATGTAGAGACTTCTAGGCCAGGGGCTCTCAAACTTTCCAACTGCAACCAACAGGATGAAATACATTTTACATTACCACCCAGTATACATAGAGAGATATAACTATGCAAATATAAATACAGACAGATCCAGATTTCTCAATCCCAGCACTATTGAAATTTTGATTTGGATAATTACTTGTTGGGCAGGGGGCAGGCACTGTCCTGAAAATTGTTGAATGCTTAGCAGCATCTCTGGCCTATACCTACTAGAAGCTAGCAGCATCTCCCACCACCAGCTGTGACAATCAAAATTGTCTCCAGTCAAATGCCTCCTAGGGGGGTAAAATAGCTCCCAAATGAAAACCACTGATGGATAGAGATGTAAGAAACAAAAGTTTCATGAAATTTACCCATATTTATAAAATGTACTCTAATAGTTCCCATTTTGTACTATTAGATGTCATTTTTTTAAAAGTACTAATTTGGGGATGGGCACGGTGACTCACGCCTGTAATCCCAGAAGTTCAGGAGGCTGAGGCAGGTGGATCACTTGAGGCCAGGAGTTTGAGATCAGACTGGCCAACGTGGTGAAACCCTGTCTCTACAAAAAAAAAAATAATAATAATAATAATAATAGTGCTAATTGTGGTCCACTAACTCGATTTTACACCATAAGAACAATACTTTGAGGGGCACTATTTCAGGTGAAGGTTTCTACTTATCCCAGGCCCTGAAGAACTCAGTTGTAACTGTTTTCCAATGTCCCCCATCATTCCCAGAGGAGACTCCCTATTGGGAATTGGGAAGATGTTTGGGTTGGGAAAGATACTTATCCTCTCAGGGCCTCTGTCTCATCCTCTGCAAAATGGGGATCAAATGTCTATTTCAAAGGCTTGCGTGAACATTAATGAGATCATATTTAAAGTAAGCACTACCTCTAATTGAGCCATCACTATGTGATAGGCACTGTCCTAAGGGCTTTACACAGATTTACTCATTTAGTTCTCACTTTGTTTCCATAAACAAGGTGTTATGGTTATTATCATTACTGTACAGATGAGGAAAGTGAAGTTCTAAGAAGCTAAGTAACTTGTCCAATGATGCATACTTAGAAAGGTCTGGTGGTTTTAAAATATTTCTGCAGATTCTTTGGCACTCCTCTCATTAAGAGGTGAAGCCTAATCACCCATGTCTTGCATGCAACGCAGCAGAAGTTACCTATGGGACTTCCAAAGTCATATAAGGTGATTCTGTTTCCACCCGTCTTTCTTTCTTGGAATGCTCACCCTTGGAACCCATCTATCATTCTATGAGAAAGTTCAAGCCACATGGAGAGGCCACATGGAGATGTTCCTACTGGCTAAGGTCCTGGCCAGCAGTCAGCCTCAACTGTCAAACATGTAAATAACTCCTAAGTGAAAATCAACTAGCTGAGCCTAGCCAATCCCCATAATGGTGATGAAAGTAACAATAATAAGTGATTGGGCACCTAACAGGTGCCCTAGAAATGTCCGTTCTGTCTTGACAGAGCTAATGAAATGATGGGAAAGATTTGAGGTCTGGTATCTTCTGGTCTTGACTTGCAAAGGAGTCAGAGGGCATAAAGCCAGGAAGAGATGTGCTTTGTTGTTTGACTTATTTTCCCATCCAATTAGGTAGGCAGCTTTGTGTCTCAGGGACCTCCAAAGCTTAATATCAACAACCCAGAACATTGGGACTAAAACCACAATGTTAGAACAACACATCAATGAGGTAGGCATCATTACTGTCTCGTTTACAGGCTTAGAAAAGTTAAGGTAATTACTCCAAGATAACATGGCTTCTAGGTGGCAGAGCCAGGATTTGAGTCTTGCAGCCAACCAACCTTGTCCTGCACACCCCCAGCCTGCACAATCCTCCTTTGTTCCTGGGAGGAAGCTCCTCTCACCCTCCTGCTTCTCCAAGCTCCCACCTACCTCTGCCCTCTTTCTGGTCTCTAGCTTTTAGAAAACAAAAGCCAGGAAAACTTGTAAGTTTCTCCTGCTTCCCTCTCTCCCCTACACCTCACCTGAAGGAGGGAGGCACAAAGCCTGCTACCTGATTGAATCTGGGGAAAGGATGGGTGGGGCAGAAATATGAATGAATATCACAAATTATTATCCAGTTACTCACTACCTAAATGTCTCATCAGTCCCTATCCGAAGGCAGTTACTAAGATGCTCTGTGCGTGCATGCACACACATGCAGGATGCGGCTCTGACTCAATCTGATGTGGATGACGTTCAGTTAATCCTGCTCAAGGCCACTCCTCAAAAGCTTATGTAGTGCAGGGATTGATGAGGAAGCACCTGCTGCAGAATTCAGGGTTGAAAGTAATCACCGGGCCCTATCATGGGGAGGGGGGAAGGGGAGAGGGGAGGGATTGCATTGGGAGTTATACCTGATGTAAATGACGAGTTGATGGGTGCTGACAAGTTGATGGGTGCTGACGAGTTGATGGGTGCAGCACACCAACATGGCACAAGTATACATATGTAACAAACCTGCACGTTACGCACATGTACCCTAGAACTTAAAGTATAATAATAATAAAAGAAAAAAAAAAAAGAAAGTAACCACCTTCCTTCCCCTTCAGCCTGACCCCAGGATGAGCCTGAAGGTTTTTCTTGAAGGGGTTCCAAAGACAGAGGCTGGTAGCTTCCCCACCAGGGCAGAGTGAGCAGGACTTCCCTATCCCAGCCAGATCCCTCTGCTGCTTCAGAAAGTCCCAAGGGCTGGCCAGTCCAGGGCTGTGATCTGTCCAAGAGAATACCCTGGACAAGGCTTTCCTCTCCACCATCCCTGACCCCCACCTGGAAAACACGTGCAGAGAGATGTCAGAGAGTACCTGATGCCTTCTGTTAGGATTCTCCCCCATTACAAGCCTTAAACCCCATGTGTTCTGGCACCACACTCTCTCACTCTCATTACTGAGGTAACAGAGGCAGGTATTCCTTCAACACTCACTTAGCACATGCCGCTGGGGCCTCTTCTTAGCCAGACACGCTTAAGATAAAGTGATGAACAAGGATCTTCATCACTGCCTTGGCAGTGGGAATGTGGCAAGGGTGCCAGCCGAACCGAAATTGGGATTTGAAGTTTGATTGTGTCTGCTGCATTAGTGGCTCACAGGTCCTCCCAAACATCTGTTTGCATAAAATGGCATGCATGCGTCACAGGATTCTGCAAGAAGGGGAATTTTGCAGGTGGATCTCTGGGGGCAGAGAGACAAGATCTTTTTTTTTCTAGCATCACTGATCTCTCCTTTTCTTCCTCTGTTGACCTGTGTTGCCTTCCAGCTATCAAACTACCCCGGTATTTCCCCTAACTAAAGCACTCCACGTTTATTTTCCCTGACTCCACTTTCCCTCCCCGGGTTCTTTCTGCCATCCACTGAAGCTGGCTTTCATCCTTACTTCTCCTTGAGAACCCTGCTTGTCAAGGTCATTAAGGATCTTGATGCTGCCAGAGCCAAGGCCTCATCTTCCTACACCTCTCAGCAACGTTTGGTGTGACTGATACATGCTTTTTCATTTTTGAGCACTTCTTTCACACTGCTTCCAACCTCGCTGACCACTCCTCAGTGGTGAACCTTCTCCTCTTCCCAATCTCTAAATGTTGAGGTTCCTAGGACTCAGTCCTTAGGTCTTTCTCTTCACTCCCCGGCCACCTCCTCCACTCCCATGACTTTAAGTTTATCCACAATGGTGACTCCCAAATTATGTCACCAGCTCAGGCTTTTCATAGGCATCTCAAACTTAACATGTCCCAAACTGACCTCTTGTTTCTTTCCCACAATGGCTGCTCCCCCATCTCAGGAAATGGACCAATGTTCATCTGAATGCACAAAATAAAAATCATAGCGCATTCTTGACTTCTCTCTGACTCTGAAACCCCACATCAAGCATCGGAAGCTACCCAGAATCCATCTGTTTTGCACTACCTCCACTGCCACCACCAGCCCATCATCTCCAGACTGAACCACTGCAGTTGCCTCCTAACTAAACTCTGGGTTTCCATCTCAGAAAACTGTCAATTTGCCCCTCCTCCCCAGCTACCAGAATGGTCTGTTTGAAAAGTAAATGAGGCTGGATGTGGTAGCTTACGCCTAGTAATCCTAGCACTTTGAGAGGCCGAGGTGGGTGGATCACCTGATGTTAGGAGTTCGAGACCAACCTGGCCAACATGGCGATACCCCATCTCTACTAAAAATACAAAAAAAAAAAAAATTAGCCAGTCGAGGTGGCGGGTGTCTATAATCCCAGCTACTCGGGAGGCTGAGGCAGGATAATTGCTTGAACCTGGGGGATGGAGGTTGCACTGAGCCAGATCAGGCCATATCACTCCAGCCTGGGCAAAAGAGCAAAACTCCGTCTCAAAAAAAAAAAAAAGAAAAGAAAGAAAACCAAATGAGACTATGCTTCTGCTGGAACCCTCCAATGATTTCCCATCCATAAAATCCACATTTTGCAATGGTCTGCCCCTCTCTGTTTCGTCTCCCACCTCCTCTTCTGACACTACCCCTCCCTCACTCCACTCCAGCCACATGGGTCCCCTTAATGAACACACCAGAGACAGAGCCTCTGCTCTTGCTGTTTCCTCTGCCTGTGCTCATTCCAGATATTTACAGGTTTCGCACCCTTCAGGACTCAAAAAGTGACCCTCTAAAAGAGGCCCTGATTACCCCTTCTAAAACAGATCGTCTATCACTCTGTAGCTCTTTACCTGGTTTTACCTTTTAATTAGCACATATTGTGAACTGATCTATTATTTATTTATGGGCTATCTCCTCCATTGGAATATGAAATCCACCTTGGCAAGTACTTTAATTACTTTGGTTACTTCTGGATTCCTAGATCAGGGAATAATAACTGGCACACAGCAGGCACTCATTAAATATTTATTGAATGAATGAATGATGTCTTAATATCTGGTCTCTGGCCAGGCCCCAAGTAGTAGCATGCTAAAGCTGACTTGTACCAGCTGAGAGCAGTTTATAAGCATCTCTGTTCAACTTTGCCTTCAGTGACATAATTCAGCTTGAAATATGCTGATGGGAATATGTACACCACAGAAATTGACAAACACTACAAATCAGGGCTCCTTTTTCTTTTCTTTTTTGTAGAGCTACTTATCAGCACACCAAAGGGTCTGAAAAAGGACTGGAAATAATCTTGGAAGAAACTCTTTCCTCAAAGGACTCTGGATCACTGAGAGGCCAAGCACTGCTGCCTCTGGGCCCTGCTGACAAAGCCTGATCCTGCATTGGAAAGAGGAGCATTCTGCTTGGAACAAGGCACTGTGGGACCTGAACGGAAGAGAGTTCCATCTAGCCCTTGAGGCTTTGCAGCTTTGGGAGGGCTGGGACACAGCATAGCCCTGAAGGAGGAGGAGAGTTCACAGAAGCACCAGAAGCATCAGCAGCAGTGACTACTCTTTAATGCAACTTGCTGAAAGCAGTTATTAAGAAGGTGGTGGGAAGAAAGGAACCCACAGAGCCCCCAGAAATATCTGGGGAGCCTTTTAAGAGGGCCTGAGTTTGACGGGTGAGGACTAGTAGACAGATTTTCTTTTAAGAGACAATGCTCACCCAGGCTGGTATGCAGTGACACTGTAGCCTCGAACTCCTGGCTCAAGGGATCCTCCCACCTTGGCCTCCCAAGTAGCTGAGACTACAGGTGCATGCCACCATGCTCTTCTAATCTTTAAAATTTGTAGAGACAGGGCCGCACTATGTTGCCCAGGCAGATCTCAAACTACTGGCCTCAAGTGATCCTCTTCCCTGGCCTCCCAAAGCACTGGGATTACAGGTGTAAGCCAGTACACCCAACCTATACAGAAAATATTGATTATTCACAATCACGTGACCTAATCTGCACCCTCTGGCTTGTGAGACTAGAGAGACTCATCTTTGAAAAGAGGTGTGTGCTCTGAGGCCGGCTCTTTTATTTGAACCGACAGCTTTTAGTACCAAGAGCTGGAGCTGTGATTCTCAAACTCAGAGAGGAGAATCACTCAGTGAGCTAATTAAAAATACAGACTCACAGTTACCTCCAGCCCCCTCTAACGGATTTAGCAGATGGAAATAAGACCCAGTAATCTGCATTTAAAGAAATGATACAGTTGGTCCATGAACCAGATATTGAGAAGCATTGTACAGACGGTCAATGACTCAGGAGGGCTCAATTTACGATTTATTGACTTTACGATGGGTTTCTGGAGGCCTAGCCCCATCGTAATTCCAGGTGCATGGGTGCTCCATCTTACATTGCCCGGATAAAGGCTAGGTTTTACTCCCCGCTCAACCGCGCCTACTGTCTTACGGGGTCCACTTTGCTAAACACCGAGTTGGAAAAGCAGCTTCCTCTCTTTCCCAATCTCTGATGGTGCTGCTTCCAGATGTAACTTCTACCTGCCCTCTGCCTTAAGGGTCCCTAGAACCCAGGATGACTCCAGAGAAAGTAAGCTTGTCATCGACCCGTCACTTCCCGGGTGGTTAACGTCCACACCCTGGCCCCAGCGGCAGGGGAGCCGGGCCTGCGGGCTGAAGGGCGGCGTTGTAAGAAGCTGGACTAGCCCGGTTACAGAAACCAAACGGCAGTTGTTACCACGCCTTTTAAATCACGCGTAGAGGTTTCAGTTTCTTCCTCTGCAGGCACGTAAATATTTGCCTTTGGGTTTCTGTGTTTTCTGCCGTTGCCAGGAGCTCCGCGGCAGGGGCGCCCAGGTGCGCGGGTCTCTGCTCCGGGCTCAGCGGGCCGGCGCCTCGGCGTCTCCAGCAGAGCGCAGCAAAGAAGACGAAGCCTCCCGGGGCCGCTCCTCTCCGCCTGGAACGGGGCATCCTTCCTCCGTAAGTGCAGAGACTTGGAAGCAGCTCTTTAGACACTGCAGTGACCGAGCCCGCTCCACGCCCCCTTCCCCTTCCCCTGAGCAGGTGCTTGGCGTGGGGCATGCTCGGCGTTGAGGTGGACCCGCGCGCCACCCGCTGGCCAACGCACCTAAGCGACGGGAGTGCAAAGAAACCAGGCTGCTTGGCAATTCAGCTGTGCGGCCCCTGCGGCACTTCCCCTATCCCTCCATGGATGCAGCAAGATAGTCTAGAATTCTAGGTTAGGAATGCTTAACCTGGGGTCCGTGCGCTGGCTTCAGGGAATCTGGGAGCTCTGTAAAATGCTATGAACAATGTAGTATTTTTCTGGAAAAGGGATGCATACTTTTCATGAGTCTAATTTTATATGGTCTGTGGACCAAGTGCCAGGCAATGTGCAAGCCATTGGTGGTAAGTGATGACCAAGCAGACGTATCACTTCTCCTCGTGGACTTTGTAGGCTGAAAAATGCCGCCCCCCGGCCCCCGCCGCCGCCCAAAATATCTTCACATCCTAATCTCTGGAACCTGCGAACGTTACCCTTTATGGCAAAGGGTACTTTGCAGATATGATCACGTTAAGGATCATGAGATGGGGGGATTAGCCTGGATTATCCTGGTGGGCCTGATATCACAAGGGTTCTTATAAGACGAACACAAAAGGAGACAGACAGAAGACAATGTGACAACAGAAGCAGGAGAACAAAGAGACAGACATTTTAAGATGCCACACGACTGACTTTGAAGATGGGGAAACAGGGCCGTGAGCCAAAGGATGTGGGCAGATTCTGAAAGCTTGAAAGGTCAAGGAAACAGCTTCTCCAGACCCAGGAGCCTCTGGAAAGAATCCCACTGCTAACACCTTGACTTTAGCCCAGTAAAACTGACTGTAGACTTCTGACCTCCAGAACTGCAAGAGAATCAACGTGTTTGTTCCTTTATGCCACTACTTTGTAGTGCTTTGTTACAGAAGCTTTAGGAAGCTAATATGCATCTCAGCAGGCGTCAGACCCTAAAAGTGGTAAGAGACCACAGTCCTTTACAATGCTGAGATTCTCTGTATCACTGGTCCTTCCCCTCTCCAGGAGGAGACAACCAAGAGACAGAAAGTCTAACTGACCCTACAGAAGTAGATTTACTGAACTCACCTGTGCCATAGAGGTACGACTACATCTGAGTCCCTTTCCTGCAGAGTTTCAGAACTAGTTAGGAAGATAAAATTCAAATTGCATCAGTGGCCGGGCACGGTGGTGTATGATTGCAATCCCAACAGTTTAGGAGGCTGAAGTGGGAGGATCACTTGAGCCCAGGAATTCAAGACCAGCCTGGACAACATAGCAAGACCCCATCTCTAAAAAAAAAAATATTTTAAAAATTAGCCAGGTTTGGTGATATGCACCTATATTCCTACCTACTCAGGAGTATAAGACAGGAGGATTACTTGAGGCCATACACTGATGGCCATTTGGGCTGCTTTCTACCTTTTGGCTATTGTGAATAATGCTGCTATGAGGATGGGCATATAAATATCTCTTCCAGACCCTGCTTTCAATTCTTTTGGATATATACCTAGAAATGGACTTACTGGATCATAATTTGATTTTTTTAAGGAACCCGATACTGTTTCCCATAGTGGCTGCACCATTTTACATTCCCACCAACAGTACACAGGGGTTCCAGTTTTCACCACCTCTTCATCAATTTTGTTATTTTTCTGTGTTTGTTCTATAGTAAGCACTCTAATGGGTATGAGGTGATATCTCACAGAGATTTTGATTTGCGTTTCCCTAATGATTAGTGATGTGGAGCATCTTTTCATGTGCTTATTGGACATCTGCATATTCTCTTTGGAAAAACATTTATTCAAGTCCTTTGCCCACTTTTTAAATCAACTTATTTGTGTTTGTTGTTGATTTTCAAGTAAGTCTTTTAAGTCAGTTTTTTGGAGGGGGTAGGATGTATATAAAATAAAATTCACTATATAAAATGAATTTCACCATTTTTAAGTGTAAGATTTTAAGTGTATGATAGGTTTCAACAAACGTATGCGATCATATAACCAACACCACAATCAAAATACAGAACATTTTCATAACCCCAAAAATTTCTCTCAGGTCCCTGTGCCATCAAACTCCTATCCCTTTATCAGCCCTGACAACCACTGATCTCCCCTATACTTTTACCTTTCCCAAATGTCTTATAAATGAAATCATACCCTATGTAGCCTTCTGTATAAAATAATGCCTTTGAGATTCATCCATGTTGTATGTGTCAGTAATTCATTCCTTTTTATCAGTGAGTGGTTTCCAGTGTATGGATATACTGTAATTCATTTATTAATTCATCAGTTTATGGACATCAGATTGTAAATAAAAGTGCCATAAACATTTGCATACAGGTCTTCCTTTCTCTTGAATGAATACCTAGGAGTCGGATTGCTGGGTTGTATGGTAAGTGTATGTTTAATGTTATAAAAGCTGCCAAACTGCCAGGTGCAGTGGCTCACGCCTGTAATTTCAGCACTTTGGGAGGCCAAGGCAGGCCTCCTGAGGTCTGGTTACCTGATTACCTGAGGTCAGGAGTTTAAGACCAACCTGGCCAACAAGGTGAAACCCCATCTCTACTAAACACACACACACCAAAAAAATAGCCAAGTATGGTGGCAGGCATCTGTAATCCCAGCTACTTGGGAGGCTGAGGCAGGGGAATTGCTTGAACCTGGGAGGTGGAGGTTGCAGTGAGCCCAGATCACACCACTGTACTCCAGCCTGGGCGACAGAGCAGGACTCCCTCTGAAAGAAAAAAAAAAAAAAAAAAAAGGCTGCCAAACTGTTTTCCAAAGTTGCTGTGCTATTTCATGTTTCTCCACACAATGCATGAGATTTCTGGCTGCTCCAGATCCTTAGTAACACCTAGTATATGATTCTGTTTCATTTTTAGTCATTCTAATTGGTTTGTAGTGCTCTCTTGTGGCTTTAGTTTGTATTTCCCTAAAACCTAATGTTGAACATCTTTTTATGTGCTTATCTGACCTCTGTACATCTTTGGTGATGTGTCTGTTTAAATATTTTGCTCATTTTTATTGCCGATTTTGCTCTTCTTATTGAGATGTAAGTTATTTATTTATATTATGTGTAATTCTTTTAACGTACATACGCTTTGCAAATATTTTCTCCCAGTCTTTTCATTTCTCTTGTCTTTTTGTTTCTTTAATAGTGTCTTCTGAAAAGTAGGCATATTTAATTTCAATGAAGTGTGTACTTTTTATTGTCCTGTAAGTAATTTTTTAATTTAAAAACAAAGCAGGTTGGGTGTGGTGGCTCATGCCTATAATCCTAACACTTTGGGAGGCCAATGTAGGAGGATTGCTTGAGTCCAGGAGTTTGAGACTAGCATGGGCAACGCAGGGAGACTCTGTCTCTATAACAAATTTAAAAATTAGCCTGGCATAGTGGTGCGCATCTGTAGTTCCAGCTACTTGGGAGGCTGAGTCCAGAGAATTGCTTGAGCCAAGGAGTTGGGGGCTGCAGTGAGCCATGATTGTGCCACTACATTCCAGACTGGGTGACAGAGCCAGACCCTGTCCAAAAAAAAAAAAAAGGAAAGCAAAAACCCTACTTGCTTGATGAGGCTTATGGGAAGAAACAGTTGGTCTTTGAGTTAAGGAACATGGAGTAGGGAGAAATTAGAGTGAGCCTTCATTGGACCAAATGGAGAGGAGAGGAGACCATTGCTTTAGATTCAAACAACTTCCAAGCCCTCATTGTCTCTCTGTGCCTCATAAGCGAGGGAAAGTGGAGCTCTCCCATATAATCAATTAATGGCATGAATAAATGTATAATTGCAGAAAAGAATAAGTATTATAAAGGAGAGATGCACAGTGCCCTGAGGGCTGACCACCAGGCCCCAGGCCTAGGTGGAGGTAGGGAGGGAGGAGATGTTCAGGGGTGACTTTCCTGAGGGAATGCAGCTTGAGCTGAGCTTTTTTAACTTTACTTTTTAGAGATGGGGGTCCCACTATGTTGCCCAGGCTGGCCTCGAACTCCTGGGCTCAAGCAGTTCTCCCGCCTCAGCCTCCCAGGTAGCTGCTACTATAGGTGTGCACCATTATGCCTGGATTGTGCTGAGCTTTAGAGGTGGGGCGGGAAGGGAGCATTGAGGGCAGAGGGAACAATTCAGGCAGTGGCTCTCGCAGGAGGGTGCTTTCTGAAAGGCAAGTGTGGATGGTACTGAATGAAGGAGAGAGAGTCATAAGGAGGCTGGGAAGGTAGGCAGATCTTGAGGGTTTGGGGTGTATTTTTGTCTTCATTCTAAGAAACTGGGAGGAAAATTTCCAGTTTTGCAAGTGATGTGATCTAGACGGGCATTTTGGAAAGATCAGTCTGGTTGGTGAATGGAAGGATGATGGATGAGAGAGGGAATTTGTGCTGCATTAAAGTTAATTTATCCTCCTCACTAAGGTGGGTATCTTTTTTTTTTTAACGATAACAAGTCTTGACAATGATGTGGAGACATTAGAATCCTTGCGCCCTGCTGGTGGGGATATTAAATGGTAAATCCACTATAAAAAAACAGTTTGGCAGTTCTTCAATCAGTTAGACATAGAATAAGCATTTGACCCAGCAATTCCACTTCCAGGTATATCCCCAAAGGAACTAAAAACAGGTTACTCAAAAACTTACACACAAAAGTTCATAGCATCAGTATTCATAGCAGCCAAAATGTAGAAACAATTCAAATGTCCATCAACTGATAAAGGGGTTTTTTAAATGAGGTATATCCATACAATGGAATATTATTCAGCCATAAAACAGAAAGAAGTACTGTTATATGCCACAACATAAATGAATCTTGAAAGAAGCCAAACACAAAAGCCTACATGTTGTAGGATCCCATTTATGTGAAATATCCAGATTCAATCTATAAAAACAGAAAGCAGATGAGTGGTTGCCAGAGCTGGGGGAAGGGGGAAATGGGAATTATTAATAGGTACAGAATTTATTTTTGGAGTGATAAAAATGTTCTGGAACTTGGTAATAGTGATGGTTGCACAACATTATGAATATTATATGTTACTAACAGGAAATTTTATGTCATATGTATTTTACTACAATAAAAAAATTTAAGTTATTTTGTCCTCACCTTCCCCTTGGAATGCTACTTCCCTCATCTATGCCAGAAGGAAGTTGAGCTCACTGTGCCCTTCAGGTTCTAACTTTCTAAGACACCATAAACTGCTCAGGTAGTGGACTTTGCATTCTGCCTGCCTATAGGATAACTTAAGTAGAGTACCAAGTAGGCAACAATAATATTAAACCACAGAATTAAAAAGTTACTCTCTTTTCAGTCTCTTTTACTCTTTCTGATTGTGTCAAGTTGAAAGTCTTGCCTTGGTGCTAGTGCAAAGCATGTTCACTGTGCACCAGTTGCTTGCCAAGTTAAGAGAATATTCACACACATAACCCATTACATGAAATGGGCTTATTACTCACAGATAGGCAGCAAGGGACAACAGAAGTCCAGGATTCACAATGAGCCAGTCCCTCAAAGCTCAGGAAAAGCTGCCTGGGGCAGATGAAGGCTCATCTGCACATGCCCCCTTGCACCACAGCTGAAGGACCCTGGAAAGCAGCTCATCCTGGGTTTTATACCAGCAGATATGAGACTCACTGAGCTAAAGCATTGAAGGACATCCTGTTTCTAGGAGGGACTGAAACAAAGCCCAAGCTGTTCCAGTCAGCTCCTCCAAATCTCAGGATATTATATCCCCAGCACATTCTTTAGTTACTCTTGAGAACTATAAGCAAGATGAGGGGGAGAACTGGGTCCATCCAAGAGAACTGTCTTACTAGTAGACACCTAACACCCCTCTAATACTTGCTAATCTCTTTCTTTATGTGTTTTTTTTTTTTTTATTTTTTCCTTTTTTACCTTTTTGTAGAGACAGGGTTTCCTTGTGTTCCCTAGACTGGTCTCAAACTCCTGGCCTCAAATGATCTTCCTATGTTGGCCTCCCAAAGCACTGGGATTACAATCCTGAGCCGCTATCCCCAACTTGTTCATTTCTTTTTTTTTTTTTTGAGATGGAGTCTCGCTCTATTGCCCAGGCTGGAGTGCAGTGGCACGATCTCGGCTCACTGCAAGCTCTGCCTCCCGGGTTCATGCCATTCTCCTGCCTCGGCCTCCCAAGTAGCTGGGACTACAGGCACCCGCCACCACGCCCGGCTAATTTTTTGTATTTTTAGTAGAGATGGGGTTTCACTGTGTTAGCCAGGATGTATTTCTTTAACTAAAGAGATATCAGACCTCAGGCTCAGAAATTTAAGCAGACAACCTCAAAGCTCAATTTTAATAACATTATTTTGTTTCTATTTTACTTATTTCTACTAAAAACATCTCTTTAGCACAAGTGACACTAGTATTTCAACTGTACAGATGACATAAAATTTTCTTCTTAAAATAAATTTTACTGAGTCAAAAAGTGATGGAATGATTTTTAACTTTACTTAAATAATAGAAGACTGCAGAAATAGCAAAAATCATAATGTAGATATGCTAATCACTGATATTTGAGAAACAGTACACTATTCAATTACTGATGCTACTTCTTGGTAACTGAAAGCAGGACTTACAGCTCATCAGTCCTTTGGAAATTGTAGGCTGTTGGCTGGGCACAGTGGCTCACGTCTGTAATCCCAGCACTTTGGGAGGCCTAGGCCAGCAGATCACTTGAGGTCAGGAGTTCAAGGGCAGCCTGGGCAACATGGCAAAACCCCGTCTCTACTAAAAATACAAAAATTAGCCAGGCATGGTGGCAGGCGCCTGTAATCCCAGCTACTCGGGAGGCTGAGGCAGGAGAATCACTTGAACCCAGGAGGAGGAGGCTGCAGTGAGCCAAGATCGTGCCACTGCACTCCAGCCTGTGCAACAGAGCAAGACTCTGTCTCGAAAAAAGAAAAAAGAAGAAATTATAGGCTGTGGACAAAGCTTTGGCTAAAAACAGATCACAACTGCTTCATCCACCCACTGTGTCACTTTATGGAGCAACAGCAATGGGCCAGGGAGCCCTGCAGTTTGGAAACTAAAGCTGAGGAGACAGAAAGTGGCTTCAGGTCCAAGATCTTTTTGCAGGCCCTAGGAGTAACTGGGCACTCTGACGTGACTCCATCACAGAAGCCCTCAGCAGGGAAAGGGATGGCAGGGAAGAGAGTGTCCAGTCACTCTCACTGCCTCCCATATTTCACCTATCCTGCAGGGGTGGGAAATCTTCTAGAAACAGGCCTTCATAAGTTGTGCTCACACTGCTAGTCATACTTATCCTTCCAAGGGGATGCTACTGTCAGTGTCAGTTCCTATAAGAAATAAGCATGGTCAAGATGACTCTCAGAGCACCTCCCACAAGCCTTCATGTTCCTTCTCTCATCATTCATCTTATGCCAAGAGCCATCCAGAGCAGTGATTACTAAGGAATCCCAAATGAACATTTCTAAATCTAAGATCTAAAGAGCTGTTCATTATAAGAAATAACAAAAGCAATTCACTGTGCCTTAGCCCTTAGGAAAATCTCCCTAGATAAGAAAATGGAAATTTGAGAGTTTTCCTCATGTCCTTCAAGTTGATGCCTTGAGAGCCCCCAAGTATTCGTATAGACAGCTGGATTAAGTAGCAAACCAGAGCTCCCTGGGGTGGTTGTGGGGAGAGGAAGGGAGAGGGAGAATCTGAAAGAAATGCTAAAACATCGCTGGGATAAATTACAGGAAAAGTCCATTGGTTTCATTCCTGTTAATATCACTTCTGGGGAGTGGTACTGGGGCTCGAAGTTAGTCTTATTTTAATGCCTAGATTTTTTTAATTGTGTTTTTTTAATAAAGACGATGATGATAAAGGGATATTAATTAGAATGGATGCCAAATTTTAGCCTGCCCAGTATACTTCTGGGGACCCAATCAGCCCCCAGTATAGAGAGACATGTGCCTCACTTCTTAGCCCCACATGGAAGGAAGCTACTTTGGCAGGCATTAGCAACTTCGGTGGTCCCTAAATCATCAGTGCTAAGGAAGTAGTGTCAAAGAAAACAAAAGAGCCAGGTAGATAAATGGCACCATCCTTCGACAGAACTGTAGGCCAAGTGTGCCTTTGGGAACCACAGGCCATCCTTGCCCTTTGAGCCCTTGTAAGTCCTATGGGCTCACGCATGCCTAGCACAACCCACATGGCCCCAGCTCATATGGGAGAAAGCCTAGCAGAGTGGCCACTGGAACAGGGAAGGCATCTGGAGTCTAAAGCTTCTTCACAGCTCCTACAAACTCTCCACCACTTCTCATCCCACTTTCTTCCTGTAAAGTCAGCACTGCTGGCAGAAGAAATATCTCGGAGGCTTAGGCAAAACATTTCAGGAATAAATGAGAAGTTGCTTTAGTCCCCTCAATTTATACAACCTTCCTAATTGCCTCCATGTCTGTGGTTGTCAGCCACTAATTATTAGGTGTTTCCTCTGTGTCAGCATTTTCATAAACTGTTCCTCTGTCTGGGACATTATAAGCATTTCCAGAGGCTGACTTTGAGGCACTGTAACAGAGCTGCAGCTGGACAAGGGGGGCTGGGGCTGGGGAGGGCTTAATGGGATATTGAGTCGGTGTGAGTGATTTTTAAGCTGTGAGTCAATTTGGTAGAAAGAGCACTGAACTGCAATCCACTGAAACAGTAATAATAATAATAGCTGCTTCTTGCTGTGCCAGGCACTGCCTAAGTCCTCTGTATCTTCTAATCCTCACCAAAAAACCTTAAATGAAGGACTCAGGGCTCAGAGAGAGTAAGTCACCCAGCCAGGAAGAGCTGCGTATCAGTTAGGGGAGCGAGTTTGGCTGCACATAACAGAACACACATAACAGTGGCTTGAACAAATCAAAAAGAGCTGTTTATTTTTTCTCTCATATGAGAAGTCTGGAAGTAGGCAGTCTGGGGACAGTGGGCAGTATGGCAAATTCACACTGTCAGGAGAGGCCCATGGCCCTTCTAGAGTTTCCCTCCTCTGTCCTTTAAATGTGGCCATAATGTCCCTCTTCCAGGCAGGAATAAATGTGACAAAGACAAAAGGCACATACAGGGCCAGGTGTGGTGGCTCATACCTGTAATCCCAGCCACTCAGGAGACCAGAGTGGGAGGGCTGCTTGAGCCCAGGAGTTTGAGACCAGCCTGGGCAACATAGCAAGATCCCTCTACAAAGAAATTTAAAAACAAAAAACTATCCAGGCCTGGTGGTATGCGCCTATAGTCCCAGATACTTAGGAGACTGAGGCAAGAGGATCACTTGAGCCCAGGAGCTGCAGGTTGCTGTGAGCTGTGATTGCACCACTGCACTCCAGGCTGGGCAACAAACAAACTGGCCAGGTGTGGTGGCTCATGCCTGTAATCCCAGCACTTTGGGAGGCCGAGGTCAGTGGATCACCTGAGGTCAGGAGTTCGAGACCAGCCTGGCCAACACAGTGAAACCCCGTCTCTACTAAAAAACAAAAATCAGCCAGGCATGGTAGCAGGTGCCTGTAATCCCAGCTACTCATGAGGCTGAGGCAGGAGAATCGCTTGAACCCAGGAGGCGGAGGTTGCAGTGAGCCGAGATCGTGCCATTGCACTCCAGCCTAGGTGACAAAATGAGACTGTCTAAAAACAAACAAACATTCTCCTCCAGTGTGGCAAAAAGAATTTTTAAAATCAAATAAAAAATAAATAAAAACAAACAAAAAGACACATACAGCTGAGTTTGCCCTCTGTTACAGAGATTTCCAGAAAGTCTCATCTCTCTGCTTCTACTGTGTTGTGTGGCCAGTTTTCTACAAATGCCTATTGTGTCACTGGTACTGTGCTAAGATTTTACATATATTATTACATTTATTCCTCATAACAGCCTTGTAGAGAAGGAATTATCAGCCTCTGGGTTTTAGTTTATTCCCTGCTATGTGGCTAAAATGTCTTAGATAAATCACATTCCCTCTCTGGACCTCATTTGTTCATCTGTTTTATGAGGGATTGGACTAGATAAGGAGATCTTAACTTGGGGTCTACAAACCCCTAAAAGGACAATGGATAAAATTCAGAGGGAAGGGTCATGACTTTAGACAGGGGAAAAATTACATTCTTATCTTCACTAACTTTTTTTTTTTTTTTTTTTTGAGACAGAGTCTTGCACTGTCACCCAGGCTGGAGTGCACTGGCGCAATTTCGGCTCACTGCAACCTCCGCCTCCTGGTTTTAAGCAATTCTCCTGCCTCAGCCTCCCGAGTAGCCAGGATTACAGACGACCACCACCACAGCAGGCTAATTTTTGTATTTTTAGTAGAGATGGGGTTTCATCATGTTGGCCAGACTGGTCTCGAACTGCCAACCTCAGGTGATCCTCCTGCCTCAGGCTCCCAAAGTGCTAGGATTACAGGTGTGAGCCACCGTGCCTGGCCTCTAACTTTTAACTGAAATTCAGCTTTTCATTCTTTTATGAATTTAGCCAATAGGCCATAGTAATATTAGCAGAGCTTTTGACTTTGTCACCAAAAGAATATCAGATATTTCATAGCATATTAAGTTATTTCAGATGACTTGAAATATTGAATATACTCATCACTACTTCAAAATTGTGGTAGCTATTACACCTGCTATATTTAATGTGTTAATAAGGAGGAGTGTGTGTGTGCGTGTAGACAGAATATATAGATATGCAGATATATAGATCTTGCTAATTTTATTGTTAGTATTATAGGAACTGTATTTCAATATAATTTATTTCCTTCATATTCCAGTGTATTTTGATTTATGCATTTAAAAAAAAATTTCTCTGAGAAGGGATCCAGAGGCTTTAGCAGCCCACCAAAGGAGTTCATAGAACAAATGAGATGAAGAACTGGACAGAGATCTCTTTGTCCCTCTGGCTATAAATATAACTCTGTCATAGCTATCGTGGTCCTCCTGAACAAGTCCTCTCAGTTCTTGATTTCCTCAGTTTTCTCTTCTGTAAAACGGGAGTAATACTTGCCTTGCCTAGCTCAGAAGTAATCTACATGTAAGCACACACGAATGCAGAGCTTATGCATATTCAATTACACAGGATCGGCTTCTGTAGTGCTGAGTCAATGTTGAGTGTTACCACATTGTCCAACTTTAGACCTATTTCCCAGAGATGCTGATGTTTTTCTGTCGCTTCCATGTGAGTGTCCTGCTACGATGATGTATTTTTTTAGTGCCAGTTTAGGACTGAATTCATATACAATTCAATAATAAAGGGGGAAATGCATTTTAAGTGCACTTGGATGGAACTACTTAAGAAAATAGAAGATAAAATGAGATTTCACCAATGGGTCTTGTAGCTCCAATTATCTTAGGCTCTTTGAAAAGTTTGGGTCAATGTATTGTGATTTTAAGTTACAGATCAAACACAGTCATTTTGTTCACAACTTCTAAACAGGGATAACTGGACAAAGGACAGAAAAATAAGGAAAGTTGGTTTATCTTGTTCATAATCTGTGTCTTTGGATATCTGTGAATACTTATTAAATATTCATCTAAAAGTCAGGTTAGGTGGCCATAATTAATGTTTCAGATAGCCAAGTAAAGATCTACAAATATCTCGTTTGTTTGTTTTTAGGACAGACAGGGTCTTGCTCCATCGCCCAGGCTGGGGTTTAGTGATGTGAACACAGCTGTATTAATCTGTTCTGGTACTGCTATAAAGAAATATCTTACTCTCTCTACCTTTGTAGGAGGGGATCTTGCTATGTTGCCCAGGCTGGTCTCAAACTCCTGGGCTCAAGCAGTCCTCCCACCCTGGTCTCCTGAGTGGCTGGGATTACAGGTGTGAATCACCACACCTGGCCCTGTATGTATCCTTTTGCCTTTGTCACTTTTCTTCCTGTCTGGAAGAGGGACATTATGGCCACATTTTAACGACAGTGCAGGAAAACACTAGAAAGGCCATGGGTCTCATCTGACAGTGTGGATTTGCCATTTAAAAAAAAAAAAAAAAAAAAAAAAAGCGCATAAGCCACACACTTTTAAACAACCAGATCTCACAAGAACTTACTATTGTGACCACAACACCAAAGGGGGATGGTGTTAAACCATGAGAAACTGACCCCATGATCCAACCACCTCCTATCAGAACCCACCACCAGCACTGGGGATTACATTTCAACACAAGATTTAGGTGGGGACACAGATCCAAACCACATCAAAAGTTCATTGCAGCTTCAACCTCCTGGGCTCAAGTGATCCTCCCACCTCAGCCACCCAAGTAGCTGGGACTACAGGCACATGCCTCCACACTGGGCTAATTTTTCATTTTTTGTAAAGATGGGGTCTATGTTGCCCAGGCTTGTCTTGAACTCCTGGCCTCAAGTGATCCTCCCACTTCAGCCTCCAAAACTGCTGGAATTAGAGGGACAAGCCACCATGCCCAGGCTATGAGTATCTTATTCGTTAAATTGTGTTTAAGGAAGTACTTCAAATTATGTTTGAAGTACTGCTGAATGCTTTCATAGTCTTTAACTAAAAGACACAGGGTACTGTGAGTAAGGTAGTCTACATGGACAAGCAAGATAGTTCCTAAACAAGCTACTATTTTGATACGGTTTCTTCAGATAGTTATGGAAATGCTCTGAGATATTTATGTTGGGGAGGATGTTTGATTTGCACACTGGAAGCTATTCTTTTTTTCTCGTTTTAAGAGAATTTCAGGATGATGCTGGGGTCTGAGTCATATAAATAATCCAGCTAAAAGTCAGGCTTGAGGAAATTTCTATGCTACTAAAAAAGAAAAAAGAGGCCAGGCGCGGTGGCTCAAGCCTGTAATCCCAGCACTTTGGGAGGCCGAGACGAGCGGATCACGAGGTCAGGTGATCGAGACCATCCTGGCTAACACGGTGAAACCCCGTCTCTACGTCTCTACTAAAAAATACAAAAAATTAGCCGGGCGAGGTGGCGGGCACCTGTAGTCCCAGCTACTTGGGAGGCTGAGGCAGGAGAATGGTGTGAACCCGGGAGGCGGAGCTTGCAGTGAGCTGAGATCCGGCCACTGCATCCCAGCCTGGGCGACAGAGCGAGACTTCGTCTCAAAAAAGAAAAAAAAAAAAGAAAAGCCCACTTTCTTTTTTTTTTTTTTTTTTGAGACCGCACATCCCTCTGTCACCCAGGCTGGAGTGCAATGGTGCAATCTTGGCTCACTGCAACCTCCACCTCCCAGGTTGAAGCAAGTCTCTTGCCTCAGCCTCCCAAGTAGCTGAGACTACATATGCCTGCCAACACACCCAACTAATTTTCATATTTTTAGAGGAGATGGGATTTTACCATATTGGCCAGGCTAGTCTCAAACTCCTGGCCTCAAGTGATTTGCCCGCATCAGCCTCTCAAAGTGCTGGGATTACAGGCTTTAGCCACTGTCCTGGCCTGAAAAGCCCACTTTTATATGTTTTTTTAAAAAACTCAACTGATTATGCTGGGGGCAGTGGCTCACACCTATAATCCCAGCACTTTGGGAGGCTGAGGCATGTGGATCACTTATTTTTATTTTCCTTACACAGGGTCTTGCTCCGTTGCCCAGATTGGAGTGCAGTGGCTCATTCATGGCTCACTGCAGCCTTGAACTCCTGGGCTCAAGTGATCCTCCCGCCTCAGCCTCCTGACTAGCTGGGACTACAGGCATGTGCTACCAAACCCAGCTGTTACTTTTTAAAAGACAGGCTTTGAGTATTCTACATATGTTAATTCATTTATGCATCCCAGTAGCCCTGGGATGAAAATACTGTCATTATCTCCATGTTATGAACAGAGAATCTGAAGCTTACTTAAGTTAAGGAGCTTGTCGAAGGTGATAGGACTTGTTGGAGCAGAGCTGGGATTCCGTCTTGGCCAGTCTGATACCACAGTTCATCTCTAAAACAGAAGTTAGCACACTGCAGACCATAGGCCAAGTCCGGCCTGATGCCTGTTTTTATAAATAAAGTTTTATTGGAACACAGGCACTGTTGTTCATTTACGTGGTGTATGTGGCTGCTTTTGTGTGACAACAGCATTTGAGCAGTTGTGGATAACTGGAGTGGTGGAGGGTAGAGTCATCCTCTTTAAAATATGAGCCCCCAGAGTGGGAACTTCCAAACTGAGATCTCAATCCCCAGAGTGAGCTTGTTGCTGAGGAATTTGTAGTTTAGTCAGCTCCCCAAATACCCACTATCTCTGCTTTGACCTGAACAGAGGATGACAAAGAAACCTGTCTCCTTTCTGGCGTGAAAATATTTCCTTCCCCTTCAAAATTAGTCTAGAAGAGTTCAGTGAGGGGAATGACAGCTGAAGGTGTTCTGTGTGGTGCTTGGCACCCAGTCAACACTCAGCAAACGTCCCCTTCCTTCCGACACCTGCCCTTGCCACCTGCTGGACCAAAATTGGCCACCTGCCTGAACTTGCAAAGGTTTGTATATCATGGACACAATGCTTTATGCTTTAAAACCGACATTCACATTTCATATAATAAAGTGAAGGTTGAAAGTAAGTTTCACAACTCAGAATAAACTGTTTGGGTCCAGCTGACGAGTGCGGGGGTGGGGGATGCAGCGAGTGGAATGTGCTAGGTCAGCCAGGTCAGCCATTGCATTATAGTTGAGGCAGTGAATTATCTTTCTTTGTCCAGAAGACCAAGGTGGAGGGCAAAAGGGGAATGAGCACTCAAGTGAGTGGGAGCAGAACGCCTGCCTGGGCAGCCTCTGGATGACTCTTTCCAAGACTGTGTCAGTCTTGGTCCCTCCACCCATCCAACACCAGCATTAAAAGCCTAATCTTTGGCCGGGCGCGGTGGCTCAAGCCTGTAATCCCAGCACTTTGGGAGGCCAAGACGGGAGGATCACGAGGTCAGGAGATCGAGACCATCCTGGCTAACACGGTGAAACCCCATCTCTACTAAAAATACAAAAAAAAACTAGCCGGGCGAGTTGGCGGGCGCCTGTAGTCCCAGCTACTCGGGAGGCTGAGGCAGGAGAATGGCGTAAACCCAGGAGGCGGAGCTTGCAGTGAGCTGAGACCCGGCCACTGCACTCCAGCCTGGGCGGCAAAGCGAGACTCCATCTCAAAAAAAAAGCCTAATCTTTAACCAGGCTCTGAGCCATTTGCCTGACACTGAAAAACAGCTGAGTTTTCCTGCCAAATATATATCCACATTTTTTACAGACATAAATCACCTTCAAGCCACTTCTCCTCTTTGCAGTTAAGGTTACTAAATCTGCCCAGCACTTTTGTTCTTTAGAAGAACATAGACTTCATGGTTAGACTGGGCTTTAAGTCTCTGATCCATTCTATTAACTGTGTGACCTTGAGAAAAACTTTTAACCTCTCTGAGCCTCAGTCTTATCATTTGCAATAACAGTACTTACCAATTTCATCCACCTGTATAACAAATATTTGAGTGCCTATTGTGTGCCAGGCACTGTGAAGAGCTATAAATTTCACAGCAAATAAGACAGACAAGATCCTTATCCTTGTGCATCTTACCATCTAATAGAAGGCGCTGCAATAATCAAGTAAATAAATACTCAAGATTGTTACAGATGATGACAAACGATATGAAGGGGATATAGAGGGTGATGTAATAGAGTGAGCCACTTAAGTGACATTAAGGGAAGACCTGAAGTATGAGAATGAGCAATAACCATGGGAAGAGCTGTTAATGGTATCAAGCTGTGGGAACATTGAGCGCAAAGGTACGGGGATGGGAAAAGAAGTGTTGTTTTAGGGCCAGGCGCGGTGGCTCATGCCTGTAATACCAACTCTTTGGGAGGCCAAGGCAGGCAGATCGCTTGAGGTCAGGAGTACAAGGCCAGCCTGACCAACATGGTGAAACCCCATCTCTACTAAAAAAAAAAGTACAAAATTAGCCGGGTATGGTGGTGTGCGCCTATAATCCCCACTACTTGGGAAGCTGAGGTGGGAGAATTGCTTGAACCCAGGAGGTTGTGGTGAGCCGAGACTGCACCACTACACTCCAGCCTGGGCAACAGAGCAAGACTCCATCTCAAAAAACAAAGAAAAAAAAAAGTTGTTTTAGGAACAGACAGTAGCATAGTGTCAAGAGGGAAGGTGGCATGAGATGAGGTCGGGGAGGGAGGCAGAGGCCCAACCGCAGGGGCTTCATGCATCATGGTAAGGACTTCAGAGGCCCAACTGCAGGGGCTTCATGCATCATGGTAAGGACTTTAGATTTTGTTCTAATCAGGATGGGAAGTCAGTAAAAGAATTGTACAGAGTTCATATTTTCTTTTCCTTTTTTTTTTTTTTTTAATCTCTGAGACAGGGTCTGGCTCTGTCACCCACGCTGGAGTGCTGTGGTGTGATCATGGCTTACTGCACCCTTGACCTCCTGGGGGCAAGGAATCCTCCTCACTCAGCCTTCCGAGTAGCTGGGACTACAGGCATGTGCAATGTGTGGTGCTTGGCACCCAGTCAACACTCAGCAAACATCCCTCTAAAATAAAAAATGGCTATTTTTTATTTTTAGAAATAAAGTCTCACTATGCTACCCAGGCTGGTCTCAAATTTCTGGCCTCAGACAATCCTCCTGCCTGAGCCTCCCAAGGTGCTGAGATTACAGGCATGAGCCACCATGCCCAGCTGTGATTCATGTCTTGAAAAGATTGGTTTTGTTGCTTTGTGAAAAGATTATAAGAAACAAGAGAGGCCACGGTTATTGTAAAGATTACCTGCAGTTACAAATGTAAAGTAATGAGCACAGCCCCTGATGCATGTAAATTCTCTATGAATGATAGTTAATTGTTCTGGAAAGTCTAAGCCTGTCGTCTCCAGTATACCAGCCATTCACCACATGTGATTACTGGAATATGGATTACCACATGTGATTACTGGAATGAGCATCTGGAATGTGGCTAGTGCAACCAAAGTCTAAACTTTCTCATTTTATTTAATTTTAATTAATTTAAATTTAAAAACTGATACTCAATTCAGTTACTGGGAAGAATGTTTGAAAAACCTTAGATATATGAATCAATTTTTTAAAGTATAGATTTTATGAAATGTGAACACAGACTCAAGTATTTTGGAAGAAAATTTGATGTCCAAATTGAGATATACTATAAAATACGCACATGACCCCAAAGACTTAGTAAGAAAAAGGGAATGTAAAACAACTTGTTACAGCTGGGCACGGTGGCTCACACCAGTAATCCTAGCACTTTGGGAGGCCAAGGCAGGCAGATCACCTGAGGTCAGGAGTTCAAGAGCAGCCTGGCCAACATGGCGAAACCCTGTCTCTACTAAAAATACAAAAAGTTAGCCGGGAATGGTGGTGAATGCATGTAATCCCAGCTACTCAGGAGGCTGAGACAGGAGAATCACTTGAACCCAGGAGCTGGAGGTTGCAGTGAGCCGAGATCGTGCCACTGCCCTCCAGTCTGGGTAACAGAATGAGTGAGACGCCATCTCAAAAAAAAAAAAAAAAAGAAAACTTGATAAACATTTTTACATTGATCACATGCCCAAGGGATATTTTAGACATATTCACTTAAAGAAAACATGAATTGCATTTAATAATAGTAAGTATTAAATTAATTTTACTTCTTTTACTGTTTTTAATGCCGATACTAGGAAATTTAAAATTCGACCAGGTATAATGGCTCACACCTATAAGCCCAGCACTTTGGGAGGCCAAGGCTGGAGGATACCTTGAGGCCAGGAAATCAAGACCAACCTGGTAAAAACAGCAAGCCCCTCTCTCTACAAAAAAAAAAAAAAAGAAAGAAAGAGAAGAGGCACGATGGCATTCGCCTGTACTCCCAGTTGCTTGGGAGGCTGAAGTGAGAGGAGGGCTTGAACCCAGGATGTCGAGGCTGCAGTGAGCTATGATTGTGCCACTGCACTACAGCCTGGGTGACAGAGTAAGATCCTGTCACAAAATAAAGATAAAGTAATAAAATATGTGTGGCCCAACACAGTGGCTCATGCATGTAATCACAGCATTTTGGGAGGCTGACATGAGAAGATCACTTGAGGCCAGGAGTTTGAGGCTATAGTGAGCTAGAATTATGCCACTGCACTCAGCCTGGGTGACACAGTGAGATCCTGTCTCTAATAAATAAATAAATTACATATGTGGTTCACATTGTATTTCTATTGGGAATGCTGATCTAAGGGAAAACAAAAATGTAGACATATAAATGCACAGAATGCTAATTCTTGATTATGTCTCATCAGAAATTTTAATGCAAAGATTGGAACTGGGAAACAAAAGCATCTTTTTTTTTTTTTTTTTTTTTTTGAGGCGGAGTCTCGCTCTGTCACCCAGGCTGGAGTGCAGTGGCCAGATCTCAGCTCACTGCAAGCTCCGCCTCCCGGGTTTACTCCATTCTCCTGCCTCAGCCTCCCGAGTAGCTGGGACTACAGGCGCACGCCACCTCGCCCGGCTAGTTTTTTGTATTTTTTAGTAGAGACGGGGTTTCACCGTGTTAGCCAGGACGGTCTCCATCTCCTGACCTCATGATCCGCCCGTCTCGGCCTCCCAAAGTGCTGGGATTACAGGCTTGAGCCACTGCGCTCTGCACAAAAGCATCCTTTGGAAACACTGTAGGAATGCATAATTTACATCTTAATTATTTATTTATTTTTATTTTATTTTATTTTATATTTTGTTTGAGACAGTCTCACTCTGTTGCCCAGGCTGGAGGGCAGTCGCGTGGTCTCAATTGACTGAAACTTCTGCCTCCCAGGTTCAAGGGATTCTTGTGCCTCAGACTCCCAAGTAGCTGGGATTATAGGCCTGCGTCACCACATCCAGCTAATTTTTGTAATTTTAGTAGAGGCGGGGTTCCACTATGTTGGCCAGGCTGGTCTTGAACTCCTGGCCTCAAGCAATACTCCTGCCTCCGCCTCCCAAAGCGCTGGATTACAGACATAAGCCGCCATGCCCGGCCTTATTTATTTTTATGTACATCTCACTCTCAAGGAGTTATTTTAGCACCCCTGACTGTTCCTGGGTTTTAGACCCTCTTTTGGCAAACTCAAGAAGCACAAACCCAGGGGAAATAGAGAGAATGGAGCTCAGGACTTAGAGGGTCCCAGAATGTAAGGTTTTATCCCCAAAACCAACTGGGCTCAATACCCTATGGTATTAGTATATCTACTTTGAGCATGGAAAGGACTGAGTCAGTCTAGCATAAGTGTAAATCGCTAAGTCCAGGGAATGTAGTTGCACAGAGCTTCCCAAAAGTTTGTACAGTATATGCATACATCACTAGGGAGGCAGGAGTGATTTCTGTCTCTGCCCGCAGACTTCCTGCAAAGCAATTTATTTTAAGTTAAAGACACGTGCCAGGGCCTGCACTAAGTGTTTTAGGTTTGTTTATCTCTTTTATTTATTTATTCAGAGATGGAGTCTTGCTCTTGTCACCTAGGCTGGAGTGCAGTGGCACGATCTCAGCTCACTGCAGCCTCCACCTCCCAGGTTCAAGCAATTCTCCTTCCTCAGCCTCCCAAGCTGCTGGGATTACAGGCACGTGCCACCATGCCTCACTAATTTTTGTATTTTTAGTAGAGACGGGGTTTCACCATGTTGGCCAGGCTGGTCTCGAACTCCTGACCTCAGGTGATCCACCCACCTCGGCCTGCCAAAGTGCTGGGATTACAGGTGTGAGCCACTGTGCCCAGCCTCAGGTTTGTTATCTCTTTTAAGCCTCAAGAAACTTTATGAGGCATAAGTATCACTATTACATCCATACTATATTACCAAGATTTGATGGCTTGTCCAAGATCACATACGTGGTAAGACAGTGTGATTCCAGAATCTATGCTCTTAACAACCATACTAGACAGCAACCCAGTTGTCATGCCAGTGACCCAAAATACCACCCTTGAGGAAGAGACTCCTTTTCTTTTATCCTTCATTAACCAGTTACGCTGAGACTTGCTCATTTCTTCCTAATCCCTATCCTGTTTCCAGCACAGAGCTGGCTACAAAATAAGTGGGCAACACCTTACTGATTGAGTGATACACATGTGTCATTAAGAAACCACTGAGCTGCTCCCCGCCAAGAAAAAATCACTGAGGAAAACTGGTTCTTTTGCTACTTTGTCGATTTATTGCTATACCCACCACTGGACCTAGTACAATGCCTAGCGCGTATTCATTATTCAATAATTTATGTTCAGCACTGATTCTTTCAACAAACTTGAGTGCTCAGTTCCCTATCTGGGGGGTGTGAATGAAAGCTTCACAAATACTGCCACTATTAATAATAGTAGTAGTAGTCATTAACAATAGTAATAATAAAATCACTATTAGTAGTTAATCATTATAATGATAATATCTGTGAGATCTTCATTAATAGTAATAATGATTACAATAACAACAAACATTTATTGAGTACTTACGGTGCTAGGTGCTATTAATATTAAAGCGGCTGGATGCAGTGGCTCACTCCTGTAATCCCAGCACTTTGGGAGGCCAAGGCGGGCAGATTGCTTGAGCTCAGGAGTTTGAGACCAGCTTGGGCAACATGGCAAAATCCCATCTTCACAAAAAATACAAAAATGAGTCAGGTGTGGTAGTGAGTGCCTATAATCAGTCCTAGCTACTCGGGAGGCTGGGGTGGCGAGGCTTGCTTGAGCCCAGTCAAGGCTGTAGTGAGCCGAGATTGTGCCACTGCACTCCAGCCTGGGTGACAGAGTGAGAACCTGCCTCAAAACAAATTTTAAGTATTTTTTCTATCTTGAGCATTTCATTTTCTGTGTTTTAGATAAGATATGACACCATTTAATTCTTTTTTTTTTTTTTTTTTTTTTTTGAGACGGAGTCTTGCTCTGTCGCCCGGGCTGGAGTTCAGTGGCCGTATCTCAGCTCACTGCAAGCTCTGCCTCCCGGGTTTACACCATTCTCCTGCCTCAGCCTCCCAAGTAGCTGGGACTACAGGCGCCCGCCACCTCGCCCAGCTAGTTTTTTGTATTTTTTTAGTAGAGACGGGGTTTCACCGTGTTAGCCAGGATGGTCTCGATCTCCTGACCTCATGATCCGCCCGTCTCAGCCTCCCAAAGTGCTGGGATTACAGGCTTGAGCCACCGCGCCCGGCCGACACCATTTAATTCTTACAACAACCCTGTAATTCCAAAAGTGTCAGTATCTACTTACTCAACTCAGAGAGCTGAGTGGCCAGTGTTTTGGCCATAAATTTCTGAAATAGGATGTTCACTGATCCCTTACAACTGTAAACAGGGCAAACATGGTCTCTGCCCAGGGAAAATACAAACAGAACCACCCTCTGAATCAAAAACATTTCTTGTCCTTTTACAGGATAGTTGTAAGGACTAAGAAATAAAATCTTCATGTTTCCAGGAATGGATGAATTGGCTTCCATCATTAAAAATTGGTTTCTTGCTTTATGTTCTATATATACTTAAACAGCATCCAACTACTTATTGTTCCTAAAAATGCTTCTGATATTTTTATGCTCCAGATTCCACGTCCTTCTATCTATCCTGGTTTTTTTTGCCCCCCGCCCCCACTAAGTGAACTATTCTTCTTTATACAGCCTAACTCGAGTATCCTATTAGTGAAGACCTACCAAATTGCATCAGTTGCACTTTGATTCCTTTTGGCATAAAAAGAAAGGCAGATTGCTCTTCTTTCGGGCTCAGTAACTTCTTTATTTCCCTTCTCCACTCCCCCACTAGTCTGTGAGCTCCTGATGATAGGGAAGGGCAAGGATTGTGTCTTATTAGGCTTTCTGTCCCCAGCTACTGGCACAAGACCTGCCATATAATATTATTGTTGCTAATATTCATTAAACACTGTGCCAAGCCCTGTGCTCCTCATCTTCTAGATATTTTTTTCTCCCCTGCCCTGTACTCCTTGTCTTCTAGATATTTTTTTCTCCCAACAAGCTTGTGAGGTAAGTACCATTGTTACCCATCCCAATTTTTACATATGAGGTAAATGTATACATTAAAAAGTTGGCTAGGCCCTGTGGCTCACATCCGTAATTCCTGCATGTTAGGAGGCTGAGCCGGGAGGATTGTTTGAGCCCAGGAGTTTGAAACCAGACTGGGAAATGTGAGAACTTGTCTCTTAAAAAAAAAAAAAAAAAAAGTAAAATAGGCCCCAAAATCACACTGCTACTCAAGTGGCAGAGCCTGAATTAGAACTCAATAATGAAATAAGCCACCTAAAGCATTTTTCACAGCATGTGGTGCTTAATAAGCATATAGTCTGTGAATATTAGCAATGCGAATTATTGTTCAAAGTTGTACAGCTCATAAAGCAAGCTGAGACTGTAATTCAAGTTTTATGTATTTATTTTCTTATTTATTTAGCTCCAAAGTTTACAGCCTTTCCATTATACCAGAATTGAAATAACAGGGCCTCTAACCATTTGCTTTTTTTTTTTTTTTTTTTTAACACAGACAGAGTCTCCCTCTGTTGTTCAGGCCGAAGTGCAGTGTCGTAATCACAGCTCACTGCACTGACTCCTAGGTTCAAGCTCACAGCTCTGACTCCTAGGTTCAAGGATCCTCCCACCTCAGCCTCCTGAGCAGCTGATACTACAGATATGCGCCACTGTGCCCACCTAATTTATACACACACACACACACACACATATGTATATGTATGTATACATAGAGACGGGTTTTTGCCATGTTACTCAGGCTGGTCTCGAACTCCTGGCCTCAAGAGATCCTCCCATGTCCACCTTCCAAAGTGCTGGGATTACAGGCATGAGCCACCACACTCAGCCTCCATTTACACTTTTTAGATTCTGGATGTATTTTTTTAAATTCAGAAATATTAAAACCAAAAATATATATTTTTATGTTTTCTTTTAGTATATAAAGCTTTCAACTTACAAAAAATATAACTGTATGCATAACCTCATTTACATGGAAATTCAAAAACCAAGTTTCATACTCTCTCTGAAAAAGTCTCTTCCAGCTATCTATCTCTGCAATAGGTTCTGTGAATTACAGAAAACGAATTAATCTGCTGTCATTGCTGGTTACCTGTCTGGCTACCTTGAAGATGGGTACTATATTTCAATTCTGTGATCCCAGCACAATGCCCAGTGTCTAATAAACATTCAATGAACATTTCTCGAATGAATGTATAAGGCAACCACTTTTGGTCTCAGGGTTCCCTTACACTCTTAAATATTATTGGCCGGGCGCGGTGGCTCAAGCCTGTACTCCCCGCACTTTGGGAGGCCGAGACGGGCGGATCACGAGGTCTGGAGATCGAGACCGTCCTGGCTAACACAGTGAAACCTTGTCTCTACTAAAAAAATACAAAAAAACTAGCCGGGCGAGGTGACGGGCGCCTGTAGTCCCAGCTACTCGGGAGGCTGAGGCAGGAGAATGGAGTAAACCGGAGGGCGGAGCCTTGCAGTGAGTGAGATCGAGCCACTGCACTCCATCCTGGCTAACATGGTGAAACCCC
>NW_012115932.1:3799924-3844399 GCF_000951035.1 Colobus angolensis palliatus
TATATATATATATAAAATTGAGGTTAGTCTGAGTGCAGTGGTGTTTACAACTAACTGATCACAACTAGTTACAGATCTTTTTGTTTCCTCTCTACTCCCACTGTTTGACTTGGCTAGCCCTTAAAAAATAAAAAAGGGCCGGGCGCGGTGGCTCACGCCTATAATCCCAGCACTCTGGGAGGCCGAGAGGGAGGATCGTTTGAGCCCAAGAGTTCAAGACCAGTCCGAGCAACATAGTGAAACTCCGTCTCTACTAAAAATACAAAAAATTAGCTGGGCGTGGTGGCGCGCACCTGTGGCCCCCGTTACTCGGAAGGCTGAGGCAAGAGAAGCGCTTGAGCCGAGGAGGTTGACGCTGCAGTCAGCGGAGGCTGTGATTGCCCCACTGCACTCCAGCATGGGCGACAGACTGAGACTGTGTCTCAAAAAAAATTAAATAAATAAATAAATAGTGAAACGAACACCACAGAGACATACTTCCTTTTGTCCTTTTTTCTCTTCTGCAGAGTAACGCGAAGTCTTGCCGTAACCCAAGATGGCAACCATCGCTCAAATGTCACTCCGTACAATGACGTCACACAGCGACCATGCCTTTCCTTCCTGGGAGTTTCGCTACATTTCCCAAGATGCTTTGCCGGTAGCGGCGCTATTAGTCGTCATCGACGGAAGCGCACCTGACTGAGCGGAAGCAGAAGATCTCAGAGGCTAAGAAGGTGGAGACTGGAGAAGCTGTGAGGTTGTGAGTAACCCCGTGGGTCTAAGCGTCTTGGCTGTGAGGAACGAAGCTAGGGAATAATCTGCTGGAAGCACGAGGCGTCGCTTCCCTAACCCTAGGAGCTCAGACTCCTGTGTTCTTCCAGTAGACCTGTGAGCGAAGAGAAATAAGACATTGCTGTGGAGGCGAAGTCTCCGTATTAAGGTCTTGCTGGTTTTTAAGTTTTCTTGGAACATACTAGGGCGAATTCAGACTCTTGTCGTGACACAAGGGTCGTTGGCGTGATTTTGCTGCGACTAGAGCAATTTACATTTTTGCAAATCTCTAGCAAATTTTTGCAAATATCTGGGCTGGTGATGCTCTGACTCAGCTTCTACAGCAGTGGTTCGCAATTGGCTGCACGTCAGAATCACCTGGGATGAAAAAAAAAAAAAAAAAAAAAAAAACTCTGATGCCCTTGCTTGACGCCACGCTAATAAATCAGAGTCTGGTTAGGGTCTGAGCAGTGGTATTTTCTAAATCTCTAGTGTTCTCTTGGGAAGCTAGGGTTCAGAGTCACCCTTTCTGATGCCTGACTCTGACCCCCACGGTGATTCTGATTCGGGTCACCTGCGCGAAGGTTCTCCTTCCACTGTAAGCTGTGGGGGCTCTACTACACTCATTTGGGTTAAAGTGATCACAGTTTGGGCACGGATTTTATTTTGAGGTACACTAGAAACGTATTCTTGGGTTTCCTGTGGTGGTGCTAAAAAGACGGACCATAATTTCTTACTCGTGCCTTGGTTATTCATTCTGAATGAAGATTAGGGCTGCTTCCTTTTTCTTGTCACTGTTTTAGTTTCTAATTTTTGCTATCCAAACAGAACGCGAACGGTGGAACATAGAAGAGTCACATTAAAAACGGCTGCTTTTGTTGCTTATTAGAAGTTCTGGGCGGGGCGCGGTGACTCATGCCTGTAATCCCAGCACTTTGGGAGGCCAAGGCGAATGGATCACGAGGTCAGGGGTTCCAGACCAGCCTGGCCAAGATGGTGAAACCCCGTGTCTACTAAAACTACAAAAATTAGCCGGTGGCGCGGTGGCAGGTGCCTGTAATTCCAGCTACTCGGGAGGCTAAGGCAGGAGAATTGCTTGAACCCGGACGCAGAGGTTGCAGTGAGCCGAGATCGCGCCACTGCATTTCAGCCTGGGTGACAGAGTGAGACTCCGTCTCAAAAAAAAAAAAAAGTCTAGTACCAGATTTGATCAGGAAATGGGTCTCAGTTAAAATGACATTTGACATTATTTTTACTTATAATCTATATTTTTAAATAATGAATTCCAGTGAAAGGAAGTTACAGTGGTTTTTTTGGCTGTAATGCAGAGGTTTGTTTAGGTTTAAAACAGAACTTTTAAAAATATAAGCATCATTACATAGCAGTTGTTTTGTTTTGTTTACCCCCAGCTTTAGCGTCACCTCCCTCACTGGACAGCATGGGGGAGAAGTCAGAGAACTGTAGGGTTCCAGAGGATCTGTTCAATGGTTTGAAGGTTACAGATACTCAGGAAGCCGAGTGTGCTGGTCTTCCAGTTCCTGATCCCAAAAGTCAGCATTCCCTGAGTAAGCTGCTCAGGGATGATGAGGCCCATCTCCAGGAGGACCAGGGAGAAGAGGAGTGTTTTCATGATTGCAGTGCCTCATTTGAGGAGGAGCCAGGAGTGGACAAGATAGAGAACAAATCTAATGAAGATGTGAATTCCTCTGAACTAGATGAAGAATACCTAATAGAACTGGAAAAAAACATGTCGGATGAAGAGAAACAGGTAATTATTTTATTTATTGTGCAAGAGCTGCCACTTACACTGCATTTTAAAATGTGATCGATACTGTATCGTAGACCACCTCATCTGTGGTAAAGAATAACTTGCCCCTTTGTCTTTTTATGGCTTTAATAGTATTGGATCTGAGATAAATCGGTGGCATGACAGGGAAACAGAGTGTGTCTGCTTAGCAAAGAAATTTTCATTATTTTCTGTGAACCTTGAGTTATGTTCATCTTGTACTTCAGGAGTCTGTAACATAACAGTCTTTTTGTTTATTTTCAAAATGTATATATACTTTTTAGTTTTCTGTTATAACCTTTTCTGTGGTTGGCTGCTGAAATTTCTGTAATGAACATTTTTATGTTTATGCTACATTTATGTTTATGAACATTTCCAGTTTATGCTAATCCCTTGTTAGCAAAATATGACTGCCTGAATATCTTGGTGGAGTTTTGGTTGTGGAGGTCTTCAGGAACAGAATTGTGTATGATTATAGCTAGCTATCGTTTGTTGAATGCCTACAATGTGCTGTCCGCTGACTTAAAATGTTTACTTGTGTTTTCATTAATCCTCACAACATGCCTATGAAATACGTACTGTTAGGCCGGGCGCGGTGGCTCAAGCCTGTAATCCCAGCACTTTGGGAGGCCGAGACGGGCGGATCATGAGGTCAGGAGATCGAGACCATCCAGGCTAACACGGTGAAACCCCGTCTCTACTAAAAAATACAAAAAAACGAGCCGGGTGAGGTGGCCGACGCCTGTAGTCCCAGCTACTCGGGAGGCTGAGGCCGAAGAATGGCGTAAACGCGGGAGGTGGAGCTTGTAGTGAGCTGAGATCCGGCCACTGCACTCCAGCCTGGGCGACAGAGCGAGACTCCGTCTCAAAAAAAAAAAAAGGAAGAAAGAAACGAAATATATACTGTTATTTCCCCTAAGGAAACAACTTGGAGTGGTGAAGTAATTAGCCGAAGATCAAATGCCTGATGAATTGCAAAACTAATTCTCAAATCAAATCTGTTTGATTCCAAAGCCGGAGTGTAATGTAGAATGTAATAACAAAAACATCTGTCTTCCTTCAAAGCAGATAGACTAATAAAATGTACAATCTCCTGTTTCTTTGCTCTGGGGCCACACCATTAACTGAGCAAGCCTTCACTTTTGGAGACTGAAGTCCTGCTGTCCTACCTCCTTCTGATTGCACAAGCAAGTTAGTTTCTGAAGAGTTACTGTAATAGCTTCAGTTTGTCTACAAAGAACTTGAATGAGATTGTAGTTTATGCCACTAACGAGCTCACTCACTGAACAGGTTGTGATACATTGGTAATGAGTTGAGATAATAAATGTGCAGGCTAAGCCTAACAGTGGGGGTGGGAAGGTAGCCTGGGGTGGGAAGGAGCATCTTCTCTTTGACACTTTTCGTTATCAAATCAGTTAGCTTTCATGTGAACGTGTTCGCTTTTGTGCTAGTGTGCGCCACCAGAACAGGAGGAAAAAGGGCAAAAATGAGCCAAGTTCATAAACTATCACAGCAAATACAGCTCAAAAAAATTAAGTACTGCTCCATAACATTATAGCAGGTTTCAGGCTTTTTAGAAACACTGATCATGCATCTATGTTAAAAAGATAGCAATGCTTTTCTGATACCTTAATATATTTTGCCCTAAAATTATATTAATTTTCTAGTGCCCTCTGAATTTGACAGTTGAATGGTTTGGCTCAAGGTGTCACAAAGTCTGATCCACACCTCTAATTTAGTAAAGCCTGTTTTGTGTCTCCTAGACCAGAAAATCATACTTTTAGTTCTATAAATACTTTTGGGATTTTTTTTTTTTTTTTTTTTTTGAAGACAGGATCTCGCTGTGTCATCCAGGCTGGAGTACAGTCATGTGATCACGGCTCACTGCAGTTTCAACCTCCTGGGCTCAAGTGGATCCTCCCACCTCAACCTCCTGAGTAACTGGGACAACAGGCATGCACCACCCTACCTGGCTAATTTTTATGGGTGTTTTGGTAGAGACGATGTCTCACCGCGTTGCCCAGGCTGATCTCCAACTGCTGGGCTCAAGCTATCCTGCCATTTTGGCCTCCCAAAGTGCTGGGATTACAGGCGTGAACCACCACACCTAGCCAGGATAATTATTTTTATTGCCTGTAAGTCATATTCTAAGTAGAACAATACTTTCACTTTTTTCGCTCCTTTTAAAAATTGAGTTATAATTTAGTGAAACAGTGTATCAGTTCTCATGTGTAGAATGCAATGAGTTTGACAGTTGTATTCACCTGCGTAACTCACATTTCTATCAAGATAGAGAACATTTCCATCATGTCAGAAACTCCATTTGTGTGCTCTATCAGTCGTTCCTTTCCCAACCACACCACTCTCTGGTTAACCACTCTTCTGATTCCTGTCTCATAGGTGGTTTTTTCCTGTTCCAGACTTTCATATAAATATAATCAGACAGTAGTATTCATGTTTAAAACATAAATATTTTCTATTTATATATCAAAGTGTTTTTATAGCTAATTTGAAAATTTGTAAGAATATCTCATAACAGTAACCTACAGCAGTGCTAGTCCTGTTATTTAGAGAAATGTAAGCCACTAACTCTACTTTAAGGAAATAACCTATGAAAGTACAGATTGCCTTCAGCTAACTGTGGTACTAATGTATTAGCTGTTTTTATGCTATTTTGATAAATATCTTTCCAAAATTTTCAAGAAGCCAGCAAAACAAATGAAGAAATGTCTTCTGCATATATGGTTTGGCTTTAATAGCTCATCAGGGACAGGATAGTATTATATTTGAATCTTTTTTTTTTTTTTTTTGGAGACGGAGTCTAGCTCTGTGGCCCAGGCTGGAGTGCAGTGGCGCGATCTCGGCTCACTGCAAGCTCCGCCTCCCGGGTTTTACGCCATTCTCCTGCCTCAGCCTCCGGAGTAGCTGGGACTACAGGCGCCCGCCATCTCGCCCGGCTAGTTTTTTGTATTTTTTTTAGTAGAGACGGGGTTTCACCGTGGAGCTCAGGATGGTCTCGATCTCCTGACCTCGTGATCCACCCGTCTCGGCCTCCCAAAGTGCTGGGATTACAGGCTTGAGCCACCGCGCCCGGCCTATATTTGAATCTTTTAAAATAGATAAAAGTTCAGATAGTTCAACAATGATTTAAAAAAAATAAATGGCAAAAAAATGTGAAAAGACTTTCAGCCTCATTAATAATAATAAAAAATACAAACTAAAACATTATGTCTCATCTGTCAGATCAGAACATTGATCTGATGTTGACAAGGAGAGGATGCTGGAACTCTTATACTCATGTTGGGAATGTAAATTGTTATGTCACTTCATGGGACACATACCAAATTTTTATGTGAACATTTCTTTAGATAGGGCTATCAGTAGACTCTTCTACAATGATAGGAATATTCTACATCCTGCACCGTGCAGTATGGTAGCTGCTGACTACATCAGGCTGTTGAGCACTTGAAATGTGGCTATTATGGCTGAGAAACTGTATTTTATTTTAATTAATTTAAATAGTCACACGGGGTGGCTCACACCTATAATCCCAACACTTTGGGAGGCTGAGGCGGGTGGATCACCTGAGGTCAGGAGTTTGACCCGAGACCTGCCTGGCCAACATAGTGAAACCCCATCTCTGCCAAAAATAAAAAAAATTAGCCGGGCCTGGTGGCAGGCTCCTGTAATCCCAACCACTCAGGAGGATGGGGCAGGAGAATTGCTTGAACTCGGGACGTGGAGATTGCAGTGAGCCGAGATTGCGCCATTGCACTCCAGCCTGGGAGACAAGAGTGAAATTCCATCTCAGAAAATAAATAGTCACACAGGCCAGGCACAGTGGCTCATTCCTATAATCCCAGCACTTGGGAGGCTAAGGCTGGAGGATCACTTGAGCCCAGGAGTTTGAGACCAGCCTGGGCAAGAGAGTAAGACCCTGTCTTTCCAAAAATAAAATTTTTTAATTAAAAAATTTTTTAAAGCCTTTAAAAATAAAAATAAAAATAACCACATGTGGCACAAGCCTATAGCCCCACCACTCAGGAGGCTGAGGTGGGAAGATCCCTGGAGCCTGAGAAGTTGAGGCTGCAGTGAGCCATGATCACGCCACTGCACCCCAGCCTGTGCAACAGAGTGAGAACTTGTCTCAAAATGAATAAATAAATAATTTTAAAATAAAATCGTCACATGTGGCTAGTAACTACCATATTGGACATGACAGCATTAACCCTGATTTTCTTGCAGCCATTTATTTCAAGGAAATTATTAGAAATATACACAAAATTATGTACATAGATGTGTTGTAGCATCATTCATAATTTTGGAAAGCTAGACAGTGTTAAACAGGGTATTTGTAGTATAGTAAATATATTTGGTCTTTGTCCCTGGTTCCTGTTACAGAGCCCCTAAAACCCTTGGAATTTTCTGATAGTGTATCTTCTGTTATTCTTTTTTTTTTTTTTTTTTTTTTTTTTTTAACACAGACTTTTGAGACGGAGTCTCGCTCTGTCGCCCAGGCTGGAGTGCAGTGGCCAGATCTCAGCTCACTGCAAGCTCCGTCTCCCAGGTTTACGCCATTCTCCTGCCTCAGCCTCCCGAGTAGCTGGGACTACAGGCGCCCACCACTTCGCCTGGCTAGTTTTTTTGTATTTTTTAGTAGAGACGGGGTTTCACCATGTTAGCCAGGATGGTCTCGATCTCCTGACCTCGTGATCCGCCCATCTTGGCCTCCCAAAGTGCTGGGATTACAGGCTTGAGCCACCGTGCCCGGCTCTTCTGTTATTCTTAATGTACCCCTTTTGATAACATCTGAGTTCATCCTAATGAGATAACTTTTAGGGTGTGGCCTATCAATAGCCTAAGGATGGGGCCAGTCACCAAAAAGACTAAGTGATTAGAGGTTTAGAGGGTTGGAACTTTTGGCACCACCTACTGAAATCTAGGAAAGGAGGAGGGTAAGTGCTGGAGATTAAGCCCCATTAAAACTTTTTTCTTTTTGTGTTTTGAACCGGGTCTCACTCTGTTGCCCAGACTGGATTGCAGAGGTGCGATCATAGCTTACTGCAGCCTTCAACCTCCTGGACTCAAGCTGTCCTCCTACATCAGTGTCCCAAGTAGCTGGGACCACAGGCACCCTCCACCACACCTGGCTAAATGTTTTTGTATTTGAAATGAGGTCTCACTGTGTTGCCCAGGCTGGTCTCGAACTCCTGGACTCAAGCAATATTCCCATCTCAGCCTCCCAAAGTGCTAGGATTACAGGTGTGAGCTGCTATGCCTGGCTTATAAAAACTCTTGAACAAGAAATCTGATGAGCTTCCAGGTTGATGAATACATGGAAGTGTTAAGAGGATGGCACCCAGAGAGAGCATGGCAGCTCTGTACCCCTTCTCCCTCTGCCTTTCCCTGTGTGTCTCTTCACCTGGCTGTCCTATATCCTTCATAATATCCTTTATAATAAACTACTAAGTGTAAGTAGTGTTTCCCAGAGTTCTGTGACCCAGTCTAGCAAATTATTGAACCCAAGGACAGGGTGGTTAGAATCCTGTGCTAACCATTCAGTCGGAATCACAGGTCACAACCTGGGACTTGTGATTAGTGTCTGAAGTGGGGCCAGGCTTGTGAGACTGAACTCTTAACCTGTGGGATCAGACACTGGCTACCTGGAGATAGTGACAGAGCTGAATTGAATTACAGGACACCCCGTTGGTGTCCGCTGGAGAATTGTTTAGTGTGGAAGAAAACTCTCATCTGTTGTCAGAACTATTGGGAGTGTATAGTAGGAGAGAAAAATATGTTCTTCCCAGAGTATTATTTAAATTTTGTTGTTATATTTATGTAGTATACAATGCAGTTGTTAAAGATAAATCTTGGCCGGGCATGGTGGCTCACGTCTATAATCCCAGCACTTTGGGAGGCCAAGGTGGGCAGACCACTTGAGCGCAGGAGTTCAAGACCAGCCTAGCCAACATGGTGAACCTCCATCTCTACTAAAAATAAAAAAATTAGCCAGGTATGGTGGCGTGCACTTGTAGTCCCAGCTACTTAGAAGGCTGAGGCACAAGAATTGCTTGAACCTGGGAGGCGGAGGTTGCAGTGAGCCAAGATCACGCCACTGCACTCCAGCCTGAGTGACAGAGTGAGTCTCTGTCTCAATAAATAAATAAATAATTTTTAAAAAAATTCTTTAAAGATGAATCATAGGTATTGACATGGGAAGCTGCCTGTAATGTAATGTCAAATTAATTAATCAGGTTATACAACAGTGATGATTTCTTTTAAGTTAAACTAAACCTATGTGAAAGTATGTTTGTACATACAAATTTGAAGGGTATACACCAAAGTGTAAGCAGTAAGTAACTTTTGAGAGGTGTGATTATTAGGGAATTTTAATTTATATGTAATGCAATTTTGTAATATTTGCTTTTTTTACAGTAAGCCTATATTCCATTATTCCATTTTAAGAATATAAATAAGTAAAAATTGATTACTTTACAACCAAAGCGTATGCCCTACCACAAAAGCACATAAAGCCGACCCCTGAGGATTTGGGAAAGAAGTGCTATTCCGTATAAAGTCTATGTATTATTAAAGGCTTCTTGTGGACACAACCAAATAACAATAGCCAAAGTCTGTTAATCAAGCTAACCTCACTTGTCCTGTGGCTGGGAAGATAATTCAGGCTCAAGTACAGTGTCACTTCTCAGCAGAACTCATAAATCAAGAGTAATTGAGGAGGAAAGCAGTTAAGATTTGGTAAAAAGCAGGAAAAGCTCTCAGTGGGAGTATAGTGTATTTGTGTGTTTATTTCAGCAGTGAATCTTAACTGTTTGTGAAAGCTTCAGTGTAGACATGACTACCCATAGGAATGAAATTTTAGCTAACATTTGAGATGTACTAGGTATGTGAAGCAAATAATTGGTTCTGAGAGGCTTGGCTAAGGTGAAGGACAGATGTAGCAGCAGACAAGAATTGCAGTAATAACATGACACAAAAAATGCTATCTTTTTTGTATCATATACCTTATGATATATGGTATTCTATATATCAATGTTGGAGCTGCTATAACAAAATACCTTAGACTGGATAATTTATAAATAATAGAAATTTATTGCCTGGTGCGGTGGCTCATGCCTGTAATCCCAGCACTTCGGGAGGCCGAGGCAGGCAGATCACAAGGTCAGGAGATCGAGACCATCCTGGCTGACACGGTGAAACCCTGTCTCTACTAAAAATACAAAGAATTAGCCGGGCGAGGTGGCAGGCGCCTGTAGTACTAGCTACTCGGGAGGCTGAGGCAGGAGAATGGCGTGAACCCGGGAGGCGCAACTTGCAGTGAGCTGAGATCACGCCACTGCACTCCTGGCATGCAGGAGTCGCCTCGGCGACAGAGCGAGACTCTGCGTCTCAAAAAATAAATAAATAAAATTTATTGCTCGTAATTCTGGAGGCTGAGAAGTTCAAGATCAAGGTGCCAGCAATTTCAGTGTCTGGTGAGGGCCTGTTCCTTACAGATGGCACCATTTGTGTTCTTACGTGGCGGAAGGGGCAGGGCAGCTCCCTTCAACCTCTTTTATTGGGACACTAATCTATTCATGAGGATGGAGCCCTTATGACTTAATCCCATCCCAAAAGGCCCCACCTCTTAATACCAACACAATGGGGATTAGGTTTCAACATGAATTTTGGAGGGACACATTCAGACCATAGCGAGTGTTTATAGTATTAGGACCTATGGCACATACTGCAGAATGCTGGTATTGATTCTATAAGAAAATCGCCTTTTATGGACTGCTTGTCACAGTGCAGTTTCTTAGGCCTCGTGTAAATTTCCTAGGTAATTCATATGCACATGCTGAGACTTGAGGACCACTGTCATGGGCTTTGCACAGTCTTCCTCCATTAAATAGCTATTGAATGAATAGTGTCTTTATTTCCCCCATGAGAGCCAATAATTGGCCTTACAAGTTACAGAAATTTTTTTATCACATTTATTCAAGTAATATTTGCATTTCTTCCACACACCAGGCGTTGTTTGAGGCCCTGAGGAATACAGTGGTGAACAAGACAGAGAGGGTTTCTGTTCTCTCATTGGGGAATTAGGACAAAATCTTAAGATGAAGTGATGCAGGGTTGGGTTGGAAGGATGGTGCTATGGTTTGAATGTTTCTCCCCAAAATTCATGTTAAACTTAATCCTTGATGTGTAGTATTAAGAGGTTGAGCCTTTAGAAGGTGATTAGAAGAATCAGTATCCTTATAAAGTATACCAATAAAAGACTTGAGGGAACCTGTTGGGCCCTTCTACTCCCCTTTCACCAAGTGAGGATGCAGAAAGAAGGCACCATGTTGAATCAGAGAACACGCCCCTTACCAGACACCAAATCTGTTAGTGCCTTGATCTTGGCGTTTCCAGCCCCTACAGCTGTGCAAAATAAATTTCTATTATTTATAAATTAACCAGTCGTGTTATTTTGTTATAGCACCCTGAGTGGACTAAGACAGGTGGAGAGACCTGCTTTAGATTGGCTGGTCAGGAAAGCCTCTCTGAAGAGGTGGCCTTTCAGCAGAGCCTGGGGGAGGGTGGCACTGGGAGCAGCCAAGTGTGTGACCATCTGAGAGGCAAGCATTGCAGACAAAGAGAGCAGTTGAATAAAGCCCTAAAGTAACAACAACCTTGGTGTTTTGACATATTCAAGGAGTGGAAGAGCCTATGGCTGAAGCATAATGATTAAGGAAGAGAGTGGGTTGATAGTAGGCAAGAATCTGATTATGGAACAGTTCCTAAGCCGTGGTAAAGAATTTGAAGTTTGTTCCAAGTGCAGAAGGAAACAGGTGGATAATTTTAAGCCAGGGAGAGACAGGAGTTATTTACATTTTAATAAGAGAATTCAGTTCTTATATGGAGAATGGAGGGGTATAAGGATAGAGGAGGGACATGAATGGAACATTTGAGACCAGTTAGGCTCTAATGCAGTAGCCCGGGCAAAGATAATAGTAGCTTGAACTGTGGATCTGAAGAGAAATGAATGATTTCGGGATGTATTTCAGAGGTAAAGCTGACCACACATTGCAGTGGATTCGATTGGAGGAATGGAGTGAGACTTTAGAATGATTCCTTTTCTTCAGCTACTGGATGGATGGTGGTGGCCTTTATTAATATGAAGAAGATGAAGGAACTTTGAACTCATCCAGGTTCTGGTGATTTAATTCTTTCCTGCAAACAAACATTTTCATTTGTAAGCCAAAATGCAGATTTAGTCATTTCAGTAGGTTTGCTGCCTTTCACCAGTGGTTTGCAAATGGTATTCATTTACATGTACACATAAGGGATCTAAAAGTCTGTTGCATGGTGAACATAGATTCAGAATGCATGGGATCTGAGATTTTTAAACATTAGGCTCTGAAAATTTCAAGCATTGTTCTTTAAGGTCATTTTCTCTTTAGGAACCGTTATCAAAGCTTAGAAGTCTCAGTTTAGAACAGAAGTTATATTTTAGTGTCTTCCCTCTGTCATTTTTCCTAAATTCCACATTACTTAATCTTTTGGATTTCCATGTTTCTGCCACCTTATTGCATCATTTTCATAATCTAATCAATGTTGTGGCTGTGGATGTGTTTGCAGGGAATACTCTCTTGATTGCTTCCAAAAAGTTTTCAGTAACTTCTTCCATAGTGGCCTGCATAGTCCTGTTAACTTCGTGAGTAACCTTTCTGATTTTGTTGTTTCCCTTTTCTTTCTTTCTTTTTTTTTTTTTTAATTATTTTTATACTTTAAGTTCTAGGGTACATGTGCATAACGTGCAGGTTTGTTAACATATGTATACTTGTGCCATGTTGGTGTGCTGCACCTCTTCCTTTTTTTTTTTTAAGACGGAGTCTCACTCTGTCACCAAAGCTGGAGTGCAGTGGTGCTATCTCTGCTGCAACCTCTGCCTCTTGGGTTCAAGTGATTCTTCTGCCTCAGCCTCCCGAGTAGCTGGGGCTACAGGTGTGTGCCACCACACCCAGCTAATTTTTGTATTTTTAGTAGAGACTGGGTTTTACCATATTGGCCAGGCTGGTCTCAAACTCCTGACATCGTGGTCTACCCACCTTGGCCTCCCAAAGCGCTGGGGTTACAGGCATGAGCCACCGCACCCTGCCTCCTGCCTCCTTTTCTTTCATTTCTTGTTTTCTTTTGGTTTTTTGTTTTGTTTTGTTTTTTGTTTCGAGATGGAGTTTCACCCTATCGCCCAGGCTGGAGTACAGTGGCATGATCTTGGTTCACTGCAACCTCTGCCTCCTGGGTTCAAGTGATTCTCCTGCCTCAGCCTCCCGAGTAGCTGGGATTGCAGGTGCCCATCACCACACCTGGCTAATTTTTGTATTTTTAGTAAAGATGGGGTTTCACCATGTTGGCCAGGCTGGTCTCAAACTCCTGACCTCAAGTGATCCACCCGCCTCAGCCTCCTTTTCTTTCATTTCTAATGGGCATCTTTTGGAACTAAGGTAGTCATTTTTACCAACTTCTTATAGAGTTACCACTGTTGAACTTAATGCTGTCTACAAACGATTAAATCAAATCCTGGAAGGAGCTTAGATTTCTGATCCCAATTTTGTTTATTTTTATTTTTGTAGAGGCCCTTTCACTTGGCCTCCCAAAGTGCTGAGATTACAGGCATGAACCACCCTGCTTGGCCTGATCCTGAGTTTAAACCAGAGGAAATAAGGGTTGCTTGCTCTAAAACAGGGGTCATCAACCCCCGGCCATGTACTAGTACCAGCCTGTGGCCTGTTAAGAACCCAGCCACACAGCAGAAGTGAGCAGCAGACTAGTGAGCGAAGCTTCATCTGTATTTACGGCCACTCCCCATCATTTGTATTACTGTCTGAGCTCCGCCTCATGTAATATGCGTGGTGGCATTAGATTCTCGTGGGCTTGTGAACCCTATTGTGAACTGCACATGCAAGGGATCTAGACTGTGGCTCATTATGAGAATCTAATGCCTGATAGTCTATCACTGTCTCCCATCACCCCCAGGGGGAACCATCTAGTTGCAGGAAAACAAGTTCAGGGCTCCCACTGATTCTACATTATGGGGAATTGTATAACTATTTGATTATATATTACAGTGTCATAATTATAAAAATAAAGTACACAATAAATGTAATATGGTTGAATCATTACGAACACCCCCTCCCCCACGACCCTGGTCCGTGGAAAAATGGTCCCCCACAAAAGCAGTCCTTGGTGCCAAGAAGGTTAGGGACCGCTGCTCTAAAATATTTGGAAGTTAGTGAGGTATGTTTACATTATTTGCTGGTAGAAAATTAAAATGGCATTCAGTATTTCCTGTGTTTATTAAGAAAGGTCACTTAATAAACAAATAATGTATGTTTACATTATTTGCTGGTAGAAAATTAAAATGGCATTCAGTATTTCCTGTGTTTATTAAGAAAGGTCACTTTGTGTAGATCAGTGGTTTCCAGACTTTGTTGTGCCTAAGCATCACAGGAAATGTATTAACCATGCAAAGCCTGAGAAGTGTCTGATACCACACACCTGTGAGGCCACAACCAGGCATCTGCTTTGTTAGCAAGCCTCCCAGGTAATTTCAATATAGGAAGAACTCTTCAATATAGGAAGAATTTCAATATAGGAAGAACTTTTCCCACCCGATGGGAAACAGATCCAGATGGATGCAGATGACTGAGCTTCCAAAACAAGAAGTATTGACCTAACCCGTACATTGACTGCATCCAACTTCGGAAGAACTGAATGGGAGGTTTTCTTTTACCCACATCCGTTGATCAAGGTCTGAAAACAACTTGTTGGGCCGAATTTAAGCAGTCCTAACAGAAAATTTATTTCTACTAAATTGTGTTTTGGGAAATAGAATTTTCTGATTTAAGAAACAAGGGAGTGTTTCCAAGATTAATTCTTCATAGATCAGTCATTTTTTCCTCAGAAGGATAATACCTACTGAGAGGCAGTTTCTAACTGTGGCTTAGATCTAAAGATTCTTCCCTCATGCCTCCCTAGAGGACCTGTAAAGGTGACTCGTGGAAAGAACAGATATGTCTTTATATATGTAAAGCAAGAGATATCTGATTTCAAAGAAGACAAAACCGAAAGCTTATTTTTTTAATGATAAGGAATTCCCTTCAGAATAATTTGTAGAAGTGGTGTCCCTAGCCTTTCCAATATTTGCATTCCAAGTGTAGTTTTCTCATCCCACCTAGATAAGACTAAAGCAGAAGGTTTTGTCGCATTTGCCTCCATTTTACAGCAATTGAGCAAGTATGTAGCTCTCTTTACTCTCTCTTTTACTCCAGCAATTGATGTCTGGGTACTGTGATTCTTGGGTACTATGCTTGGCGTAAAGTGTATGCTGTTTTATTTTGTAGCAATTACTTCACAAAACTGCAGAGCGCAGCAGAGAGCTGCTGATAGATTTATAATATGGACATAAGCTTGCCGGAGCGACAGTCTTGGTTTTATCCGTTTGTCTGTTGAGCACATGCTTACCGTAGGATTATTTAAATATGAGATTATTGTTTAAATGTATTTCATGAGGCCGGGCGTGGTGGCTCAAGCCTGTAATCCCAGCACTTTGGGAGGCCGAGACAGGCGAATCACGAGGTCAGGAGATCGAGACCATCCTGGCTAACACGGTGAAACCCCGTCTCTACTAAAAAAATACAAAAAACTAGCCGGGCGAGGTGGCGGGCGCCTGTAGTCCCAGCTACTCGGGAGGCTGAGGCAGGAGAATGGCGTGAACCCGGGAGGCGGAGTTTGCAATGAGCCGAGATCCGGCCACTGCGCTCCAGCTTGGGCGACAGAGCGAGACTCCGCCTCAAAAAAAAAATAAAAATAAAAATAAAAAATAAATGCATTTCATGCCAGTTTTTACTATTTAATAATGATAGGTGGGATATACACTTGTAAGCTCCAAGTCAAGTGTGTTTGTGTTGTATTCACTGACCTAAAGTAAAAGAAATACCCTACTCAGCCACTGCATTGTAAGAGTGGTTTATTTATAAGAGACTAGAGGAGCACTTTCTAACATTTTGCCTTGCTACCCCAGGATTTTAAATTATATCAGTTGAAGTTCTGTAGCTTGGATTTTTGGGTTTTTTGAAGGGTGGTTTTTTTGTTGTCCATTAAAAAATTAAATTCAAGCTACTTCTAATATTTTAAGCAAGTGAATCAATCCATTTGAAGCTCTTAGCACAATGTCTGGCTACATACTAAGTATTATGAGTTTTAGCTCACTGAATGAGTTACACAGCCATGGAATCAGGCATCTTTGGGTAATCTAAGCAGATAGGAGTACTATGTTAGTAAATAGGAAATGACAAGGTAAGATTATAGCCAAGTCATGGATATTTGCTTTACAGGAAGAGTCTTCACTTAGCAATATTAGTATACCATTTTTCATCCTAACTAGCATTTAAAGTAATCTGTCTTCTTTATAGAATATCTTCTTTATGCAAAGCAGTTTATAATGTTTATATCCTTGATTTGCTAATTTTATTCAGAAAGGACACTTGTAACAGTTTCCACCCTTATTTCTTTGTTAGTTAAATGAAAATTAACCCACATATGCTATAGATTCAGGGTAATTCTAGAAATTGAGTTATTCGTTCAGCAGACATTTGTTAGTACCTGCAATTAATAGACAAAATCGGCCAGGTACGGTGGCTCACGCCTGTAATCCCAACACTTTGGGAGGCCAAGTCGGGCAGATCACCTGAGGTCAAGTTTAAGACCAGCCTGACCAACAAAGTGAAACCCCATCTCTACTAAAAATACAAAAAAATTAGCCGGGCGTGGTGGCATGTGCCTGTAATCCCAGCTACTCAGGAGGCTGAGACAGGAGAATCTCTTGAACCCGGTAAGCAGATGTTGCAGTGAACTGAGATTGCATCATTGCACTCCACCCTGGGCAAAAGAGCAAAACTCTGTCTAAAAAAAAAAAAGACAAAATTTTTTTTTTTTTTTTTTTTTTTTTTGAAATAGGGTTTTGCTCTTTTGCCCAGGCTGGAGTGCAGTGACGCAATCATGGCTCATTATAACCTTCAGGGATCAAGTGATCCTTCCGCCTCAGCTTCCCAAGTAGCTAGGACTACAGGCATGAGCCATCACGCCCAGCTAATTTTTTTTTATTTTTAGTAGAGGCATAGTCTTGCTATGTTGCCCAGGCTGAAGTTTTCTTGAAGAATATGGTTTTCTCTGTCAAGAAACTTATAATTCAGCCAGGAAGACATGTAACTATGCTTACCTTTTTATTTTAGGTAGTTTCGTGTTTTATCAGCATACTCTGGTTGGCATGTAAGTGTCGGGGAGCAATGGGTGGAGCTTTCTCTGTGCTGCGTACTTTAGCACAGTGCCTGCACGTTATGTGCCGTAAGTATGTTGAAAAACTGTCATTACTGAGGTAGGAGTTTCAAGTCCTTACTGGAGGCTGTATTTAGCTCTTGAAAGAGAAAAATTATTTCCCAGGTGGAGAGTTCTATTTTAACTTTTTATTTTTGAAATAACATTTTTTAGAAAGTAGCAAAAAATAGATTCCAGCTTCCCCTAGTTTTAACAGCTTACATAGCCATAGTGCAGTTATCAAAACCAGGAAATAAACATTATTACAACGCTATAAACTACAGACCTTATTCAGATTTCATCACATTTCCCATGAACGTCATCTTTTCTGTTCCAGGACCCATTGCATTTAGTTTTCATGTCGCCTTGATTTTCTCTAGTTCATGATAGTTCCTTTGTCTTTTCTTTTCTTTTTTTAAGAGAGACTAGAGTAGCCCAAGCTGGAGCACAGTGGCATGATCATAGCTTACTGCAGCCTCAAACTCCTGGACTCAAGTGATCCTCCTGCCTCAGCCTCCCTCATAGCTGGGACTGCAGGCTCTTGCCATCACACCCACTAATTTTTTTTTTTTTTTTTTTAGGACACGGGGTTTTGCTTTGTTGCCCAGGTTGATCTTGAATTCACATTCTCAAGTGATCCTAGCACCTCAAAAGTAATAATAATAATAATAGAACAACCTAAGTCCTGTGGTCCAAGCCCTTGATTCAGTGAGGAAAAGGTTTGTTTTTGTTTTGTTTTGCTTTGTTTTTTGAGACCAGGTCTTGCTCTGTCCCCCAGGCTGGAGTGCAGTGGCATGATTCCATAATTCCACTGTAGCCTCGACTTCCTGGGCTCCAGTGATCTTCCCACCTCAGTCTCCAGAGTAGCTGGGACTGCAGGCATGAGCCACCATGCCCAGCTAATTTTTGTATTTTTATTTATTTATTTTTTTGTTTTGTTTGTTTTTGAGACAAAGTCTTACTGTGTCACCCAGGCTGAAGTGCAATGATGCAATCTCAGCCCACTGCAACCTCTGCCTCCCAGGTTCAGGTGATTCTCCTGCCTCAGCCTCCCAAGTAGCTGGGATTACAGGCATCCACCACCACACCTGGCTAATTTTTATATTTTTTATAGAGACGGGGTTTGACCACGTTGGCCAGGCTGGTCTCAAACTCCAGACCTCAGACGATCCACCTGCCTTGGCCTCCCAAAGTGCTGGGATTACAGGTGTGAGCCACTGTGCCCAGCCTAATTTTTGTTTTTCAATAGAGACGGGGTTTTGCCGTGTTGCCCACGCTGGTCTCAAACTCTTGAGCTCAAGCAGTCCACCCTCCTTGGCCTCCCGAAGTGCTGAGATTACAGGTATGGGCTACCACACCCAGTGAGATTTATTTTTAACGTAGGTCTCAAAATGACTATAGATCAGAACTCTGGAACTAAATAACATGTTTTGGAGCAGTGTCATCCCCTTTTCTTGTCAGTGTCATCCTCTTTTCAGTGTCATCCCTAGTTCTTGACACCAAGGGAATTACAAGTGACTTTTTCTTTAGAACTATGAAGCATATAAGTTCTGTGTGTTCACCTTTTTGCAGCACTTTCTGTGCGTTACTCAGTTCTACTTCCTGCAAACAATTCTTTATTTCCGCACCTGTGGAAGACAGTATGGTCTTGTGGTTAAAAGCATGAACTTTGTTGTTTTGTTTTGCTTTGTTTTGTTTAAAAGACAGGGTCTAGCTTCATTGCCAATGCAACTCCTGGGCTCAAGCGATTCTCCCACCTCAGTCCCTCAAGTACTTGGGACTAAGGTGTGCACCACCTCACCTAAAAACATTAACTTGGAAATGTTAGATGTGTCCTAGCTCTATCATTTAACTTGGCGTAAAATGGGATCATAAGGATTAAATGACTAGCAGACAAGAGCAATCAGGAACTGTTAACTATAGCTATTAAGTCAAAATTCAGTGAACATAGACCATAAAATATTTCAGGTCTAGAATAGAACATAGAAGATCTCTTAAAAATCATTTTTAGATACTTGGTTTTCTAAAGGTTGCAAGTGTACATTCCAGAATGTTATAGAAGTATGACAACCTCAATTATTTAACTCCTGCAAGTTATGAAGAAAAGTTGTTTGGCTAGGGATGTCGGGGTGAGAGAATTTAGAAAGGAGTACAGTGGAAGCTTCTGAGGTTCTGGCAGTGCTCTCTATCTTAATTTGTATAGTAGTTTTGTGAATATATATTTTGCAACAGTATACTAAGTGGTACATTTCTGTATGTTTTTCTGTGTGTATTGTACCTCTGGTTGTTTAAGCAATTTCTGATACTGGGGTATTAAAATCTTCAACTAGTGTTGGATTGTCTGTTTCTCTTCTGAATTCAGTCAGTTTTTCCTTTATGTATTTTATGGTTCTGCTGTTAGATACGTATACACCTATAATTGTTATATTTTCCCAATTTGTTGACCTTTTTACCATTATGAAATATCCCCTTTTTTGGTCTCCAGTAATATATCTTGTCTTAAAGCCTATTTTGTCTGATAGCACTTCAGCTACTTCTCTTAAGGTTGCTGTTTACACAGTATCTTTTTTTATACTTTTACTTTCAAACTGTATATGTCTTTGAATGTGAAGTATGCATCTTATAGTCAGCATATGATTGAATCTTGTTAAATCCAGTGTGATAATCTGTGCTCTTTGAGTTGTTTAGTCCATTCATATTTAATCTGCTTATTTATATGGTTGGATTTACTCATTAGTCTTTTACAAGTCTCGTGTGTTCTTTATTCCTGTTTCTTTTTTACTGCCTCTTTTTGTATTAGATAATATTTTGTGCATGCTATTATAATACTTTGGATTTTATTAACTATGTTTACTTTTAGCTATTTTCTTAATGGTTGCTGTAGGAATTGTAATGCACATCTTTTTATAGTCTACTTTAGTTTTTCGGAATTTTTTTGTTTTTGTTTTTGTTTTTGAGACAGGGTCTCACTCTGTTGCCCAGGCTGGAGTACAGTGGCCGCAATCATGGATCACTGCGGCCTCCACCTCCCTGGGCTCAGGTGATCCTCCCACCTCAGCCTCCTGAGTATCTGGACTACAGGTGCACACCACCATGCCCAGCTAATTTTTGTATTTTTTGTAGATATGGAGTTTGGCCGTTGCCTAAACTGTTCTCACACTCCTGAGTTCAAGTGATCCACCTGCCTTGGCCTCCCAGAGTGCTGAGATTACTGGCGGGAGCCACTGTGCCCAGCCCTACTTTAGTTTAATACTACTTACTTTCAGTGAAATGTATTGATAGAAGCTTTGCTTTAGCATAGCTCCATTTCCTCTCCTCCACTTTGAACTATCATTGTCATGTACATTATATCAATATGTGTTTATGTTGTAAACCTAACCACTGAGTGTCATTTTATAATCTTTTGTCTTTTAAAGAAATTAAAGAAGAGAGAAAATAACATTAGAGTCTTATATCTGCTTACCATTTCAGGTGTTCTTCATTTCCTCCTGTGGTTTTGAGTGACCATCTACTGTCATTTCCTCCAGCCTGAAGGACTTTAATATGTTTTGTGAGGCAGGTTTCACAGCAGTAAATTCCCTTTGTTTGTTGTAAAAGTCTTTATTTTGCCTTCATCTTTGAGGTGGTTTTGTTAAATGTATAATCTGTCTTGAAAATTTTTCTTGTTCACCATTTTAAATATATCATTACACTGCCTTCTGCCCTGCGCTGTTTCTGGTAAGATGTCAGAAATTAGTAGTCTTGTTGTCTTTTATCATTTTTCTCTTGTGGCTTTATTTTCTCTTTATCTCTCATCACTCTTGACATGGTGGTGTCCTCAGATGTAGATCTTTCTAGTCTACTTGAGGTTCACCGAGATGAGCTTCTTGGATCTTTAGATTAACGTTTTTCATCAAAATTTTAAAGTTATCAGCCTTTATTTCTTCAAACATTTGTTCTGTTCTTCTCTTTCTTCCCTTCTTCTGGGTCTTCAGAGGGTCCTGTCCATTTTTCTTCAGTCTTTTTGCTTGGATAATTTCTTCCAATACAACTTCAAGTTTACTTATTCTTTTTATTTTCTGAAGCAAGGCCACACTCTGTGGCCTAGGCTGTAGTGCAGTGGCACAATCATGGCCTCAACTTCCTGGGCTCAGGCGATCTTCCCACCTCAGCCTCCAGAGTAGCTGAGACCACAGGTGCGCACCACCACACATGGCTAACTTTTTTGGCTTTTTGCTAGAAACAGGGTTTCACCATGTTGCCCAGAATGGTCCAAACTCCTGACTCGGGCAGTTCACCCACCTCGACCTCCTAAAGTACTGGGATTACAGGTGTGAGCTACTGTCCCTGGCCTGTCCAGTTTTACAGTTGGCTTTAAGGAAAAGGATTTTGTCAACCTCCTTACTTCACCACATCAGAAATTCCACCTATTTTTGAACTGTGTAAATAATGTTTTTTATTTTCAAAAAATAAAATTAAATCAGAAAGGATGAGAAAAAAAAAACAAGGCTTAAAATTGACTGTAGGGCCGGGCGCGGTGGCTCAAGCCTGTAATCCCAGCACTTTGGGAGGCCGAGACGGGTGGATCACGAGGTCAGGAGATGGAGACCATCCTGGCGAACACAGTGAAACCCTGTCTGTACTAAAAAATTAAAAAAAAAAAAAAAATAGCCGGGCGAGGTGGCGGGCGCCTATAGTCCCGGCTACTGGGGAGGCTGAGACAGGAGAATGGCGTAAACCCGGGAGGCGGAGCTTGCAATGAGCTGAGATCCGGCCACTGCACTCCAGCCTGGGTGACAGAGCGAGACTCCGTCTCAAAAAAAAAAAAAAAAAACAAAACAAATTACATAACAATCATGAATTGATTATATAGAAAAGATAATTCCATTAACTTTGGACACAGACTCTGACTGCAACAAAACCTTGAACTTTACATAGTAGGTTCATTGTTGGTAATGATATTTGTGTAGTAATTTTGGACCTCTTGTTTATTGTAGGATAGAGCAAATTAATAAAGTCACTCTTCTGAGAACCAGAGTTTTCACTGTGGAGGAATGTGAGGAAGAACCCTGTGTTGTTGGATTTCACTTGTATGTGTTCTTTGGACTCATAAGGGTTTCATTTTGTTGAAGATGTATTTCGTGGGTTTCTTCACTGAGAGGGCCTAAAAGCAGTAACACCCTAGTAACAGTGAACACACTGACACCAGATCTTTGTTTCTAAACACTGTTCCACACTAAAAGAATCCAGGATTCAGCTGAATGGGGTGACTCACACCTGTAATCTCAGCACCTTGTGAGGCTCTGGTGGGAGGATCACTTGAGCCCAGGAGTTTAAGACCAGTCTAGGCAACATAGTGAGACTCCCCGCAATCTCTACAGAAAGAAAAACAAAATAGCCAGACGTGGTGGTATGCACCTGTGGTCCCAGATACTGAGGAAACTGAAGTGGGACGATTGCTTGAGCCCAGGAGGTTGAGGCTGCAGTGAGCCATGATCTCTTTAGCCTGGGTGGCAAAGCGAGACCCTGTCTTTAAATAAGTAAGTAAGTAAGTAAAAATTGATCTAGGACTTCTTGGAAATATGGCCAGATCTAGGGTAGGCAAAGTACAGAATACTACACCCAGAATATTACGTAAACCTGCAACAAAGTTAAATAAACCCAGGTAAAATACCCATGCAGGTTCTGGAAGTGGGCTAGGGAGGCTTGAACTGGAAATCCTAGAGAACTCAGTTACCTGGAACATAGTTTAAAAGGGCCGTATGGATATGGGTGGGGCCCACAAGAGGGGGACCTTGACAAGAGCCTCTTCTGCCCAGGTCTGAGGGCCAAAAAGCCCTCTACAACACATGAAACCATTTAAGCATTAAATAACACTCCAGATTTTTTGCAGTGTTTTTGTTGTGTTCATAATTTAAAACAATCTCTAAGGCAGAATTGAATTACAAAATTAAAAGCAGTATGTACAGTCTGCATTCAAAGAAAGGTAATGTGGGAAAAGAAGCAAAAGGTGGCCCCAGGGAGGAGCTATGGTTTGTACTAGACTTTGAAAACTACGGAAAATTTGGTGTGAGAGAGTTGGGAGGAGGATATGGAAGAGATGCTCCGTGGAAGGACATGGGGGCCAATAAGCAAACAAATGGGATGAGGGAAAAGCATAGTGAGCTTTGAGAGACAATAGTGAGATCAGACTGTCTAGCAAAGAGGACTTGTGTTGCATAGGTTGAGTAGGTTGGAACAGAAGCTTGATGTAGTGTGAACAAGAGATTTCTGAATCTTGATTTTTCTCGTCTGTAAAATGAGTCAAGACCTCCATGTCCACCTCTCAAAATTATCTTGAAAAACAAATGAGCTAATGTATGTGACAGCAGATTTTCAGCAGTGAAGTGCTGTACTGGTGTAGGTTGTAATGAATTTTGAATACCAAGTTGAGAAGTTTACAGTTGTGGTAGTAACTTTTCAAATAAGCTCCATTCATTGAGACCGTTGTCTGTTTGGGACTTTCCTTGGCAGTTCCTGTGATGATTTACAATGCAGGATAATGTCACTATTTCCCCCTAAGTTTTCAGTGATGGAGAAGAAAGTACCGAGTAAAGGGCCTTATAAAATTTCTTTGGTTTCCATTTCTATAGAAGTATAATTCAAGATCAGAGGTTTCCCTGTGAGGCCTCTCTGGAATGTGTTAAAAGGCATTGTGGAGGTATGTAAGGGTTTTAACCACATTAGAAGCTTCTGTTCATAGAACAGAACCTGGAAAGACTCCCCTGATAGTGCTGCAGAATATCAGCACCGCCGGCTCACGTATGTGTGCTTCTGGCACCTAGCACGCTAAGGAAGACCCGTACACTATTTATCATATCTATCCTCGGATTCCAGTAATATTGTACTATATGCCTGTCATCCTTTGGAGAAAGAATATATTCAGCAGAAAAAAACTCCAGTCTTTGTACTGGGATCATCATTTCAGTCTCGGCACAGCTGGGAAATAGTTCAACTTTCTCCTCAAAGTGCTATTTTTAGCTGTTTCCAAGGAGATGTTCAGCATGATACTGATAATTGCATTACTCTTAATTTGCACAATCTGTGGAGAGGGAAGCAGCAGTTCTTTTTCAGTGTTTACTACTCAGTGGACCACTGGGTTGTGATTTATCAGTTGAAACAATGGGATGCCTTACTTAAGAGTAGTTGACCTCAGCTCACACCTGTAATCCCGGAAATTTGGGAGGCCGAGACAGGCAAGTCACTTGAGGCCTGGAGTTTAAGACCAGCCTGGGCAACATGGCAAAACCCCATCTCTACTAAAAATACAAAAAATTAGCCAGGTGTGGTAGCGCATGCCTGTAAACTCAGCTACTCAGGAGGCTGAGGCATGAGAATCACTTGAACCTCGGAGGTGGAGGTTACAGTGAGCCAAGATCACGCCACTGCACTCTAGACTGGGTGATGGAGTGAGAGTCTGTCTCAAAAAATAATAATAATAATAACCTCAGAATTACATTCTGGAGCCTTTCGCTTGGCTAGCTCAACTTTCAGTTCTTCAAGTTAGAAAGACAAGATGAGGGCTGGGCACACTGGCTCACACCTATAGTCCCAACACACTGGGAGGCTGAGATGAGAAGACTGCTTGAGCCCAGGAGTTTAAGACCAACCTGGCCAACACTGTGAGACCCCATCTCTATTAAAAACAGAAAAAAATTACCTAGGGGCAGGCAGTGCTGCTTGCTTATAGTCCCAGCTACTCAGAAGGATTGCTTGAGCCCAGGAGTTCAAGGTTACAGTAAACTCTTATGGTGCCACTGCACTCCAGCCTGGACAACAGAAGGAGAGCCTGTCTCTGACAATAAAAATAAAGACACGGTGAGTATTTCTTGAGCTGGCTGCTCTGGCTGGCCCTTAGCACTAATTCCTTTCTTGGCTTTGCCCATTGGGAACTTGATGTTATCAATTTCCCAAAGAATGATTGGCCTCCTAAAACATGAATGCCCATACACACGCTTACTTCACAAGAGCCTGGTCTGGCGGTCTGATTGATTCATCTGTGTTCATAGAAGATTCCTAATGAGTTGGCTCTGAAGAGAAGATTATAGATCAGAAAGTAGCTTAAGATTTACAGTTAATGCTAAAGAAATTGAAAACTCCTAAAGGATGGGCATTAAGCTCTAGTAACTTGATGATTTAACCCCTCTATGAAGAATTTGTTTCTTAAAAAAAAAAAAAGAAGAAAAAAAAAGAATTTGTTTCTTAAATAACTGCTAACTGAATTTGTTATGTTGTCTTTGCTCGCCAGCATCCAATAACCCTAATACCCCTTCCTATTTGGAGGAATTCTCTTGTGTTGTAATCTTATTGAGTGGTAGTACCCCATGTCTCTCACTTCATGCTCTGACAACCAAGGCTTGTGATCGATGCTTGGTATATTAGATGCTTCTGACCGAGACCTTGAATCCAGATTGAGTGAAGCAAAGAAAATGGAATGGTTAGAGTTGATTTGCTACCATCGTAGCCCTGTCCTGGCAAGTCTTTCACTAAAAGACACTCATGCATTCTGCTTCTGCTTCTTGACAGAGCCTCCTTGAGTTCTACTTGCTTGCTTGCTTTTTTTTTTTTTTTTTTTTTGAGACGAGTCTCACTCTGTCGCCAGGCTGGAGTGCAGTGGCACGACTTTGGCTCACTCCAACCTCCACCTCCCAGGTTCAAGCAATTCTCCTGCCTCAGCCTCCTGAGTAGCTGGGACTACAGGCATGCGCCACCACATCCAGCTACTTTTCTTTTTTTTTAGTACAGATGGGGTTTCACCATGTTAGACAGAATGGTCTCGATCTCTTGGCCTCATGATCCACCCGCCTTAGCCTCCCAAAGTACTGGAATTACAGGTGTGAGCCACCATGCTCGGCCGAGCTCTACCTGCTTTCTAAGCCTATTCTTTAAGCCTCCCATTGATTGTGTGAGTGCTGATGTCTTTCCAATAAGCCTACCCCCTAAAGTTTTTTGCTTAAGATAGTCTTTTGCTTGCATCCAATAACCCTAATCAATACAGTAGAGATTGTTACAATCCAAGCATCTTTCTTATGGGTAGTACTAGGTAAATATGGCCATGTTCTTATATTTTATTTTCTTCTGAATTCCTTTAGAATAGCCCTTCCCTCAGATACATCATATCTTAAAATGAATTTTTATGTGTATCTGCTATGTGTCTGGCACATAGGACATACCATAAAAATTAGATTCACTCTATACTTACCTTTTAGTTTCTTCGTTGAGATTCATCAAGTGCTGTGTTTAATCCGCAATGTAATAATAAAACATTTGGGAAATACCCGGTCTCATCAATAGCATATTGACAAATCTTTTCCAGAGAAAGAATATTTTTACTTTGGTTCCTGTATTAGTCCGTTTTCACACTGCTATTAAGAATTGCCTGAGACTGGGTGATTTATAAACAAAAGAGGTTGAATTGACTCACAGTTCCACATGACTGCAGAGGCCTCAGGAAACTTACAATCATGGCGGAAAGTGAAGGGGAAGCAGATGGTTTTAAAGTGTGGCACTTGAAAACCATCAGTTCTCATGAGAGTGAACTCACTATCATGAGAACAACATGAGAGAACCCCGCCATGATCCAGGGTCCGTCCCTCGACCTGTGGGGATATTTGGGTAGGGACACAGACCATATCAGTTCCTAATGTTAAAAAGACCTGTTGTTTAGGTTCCAGGCTTCTCTCGTGCATGAAATACCCTGCTCAAACTGTATTTCCTCCCTTTGAGATTACTTAATCAGAAGCTTCAAAAAGGAAGAAAGAACTCAGCACAGTGGTGTGCACCTATAGTCCCACCTACTCAGGAAGCTGAGGCAGGAGGATCACTTGAGCCCAAGAGTTCAAGGTTATAGTGTGTGTTGGTCACATCTGTGAATAGCCACTGCACTCTAGCCTGGGCAACATAGCGAGACCCTATCTCTTTAAAAAATAAAAGGGGAGGACTTTGGGGGATTCTCTGTTTTTGGGGGTTTTGTTGTTTTTATTTTAAAGCACTGTCAAAAGGTGGCAGGCAGGCAGACTCTTCTGGTTTGGCTTGTGCCAGTTATATTGTTAAGATGTTCCAGAAGAAAGTGCACACACTCAACATGCGTCTACTTGGCTTTGCAGGAAAATATTCTCTCAGCCTTTGTATATGATGAGTTTTTGGCCATCTGTGCGAGTTTCTGTGTTGTTTGAATAACCTAAGAAAAGACAGACTAATTTATTTAGGTTTCTTCATATTTTCCTGTGTTAACCTGCTAACAGTATACTGCCCTAACCCTACAGACATGGCTTGTCCCCGCGAATGTGCTCTCCTAGCATACTGTGTCTCCTTCACGACACAAACCATGAAGGGTTCTTATATCTACAAGGATTAAAGTACTTATTTCACAGAAAATAATAGCTTATTTTTTATTGAGCCCTTATTTGCTAGTCACTGTATGAGCAGCTTTACATATATTATTACATTAATCCATTAAACAGTAGTACATAATATTATTAAAGCTTCATTTTTGAAGTGAAGAGACTAAGGCTCAGAAAGATTCTGAAACTTGTCCAAGGTCACATAACTAGTAAGTACTGGAAGCTAGAATTTGAATTTACACTGGTATGTACACCAGTGGGTATGTTATTTAGTTTCATTTCTGAGTAAGTAGAAATTAAGTGATACTATAGTTATCATTCCATGCAAAAGCCAGAAACATAGAAAGCAAAGGACATGCCAAGAAAACCTACGTTTTTTGTTTTAAACATCAAGAATAAAATTGATAATTATCCCGATGGTCATGTGTTTTTCTTCCTCTAACACTGTACAAGGTTTTGGTGAAACTGATCCAGTTCTCAAAAGTCAGACTGTTGCCTATTAAATAGGCTTGTGTGTAAAGAAAGCTCACCTTTTTGTTCACTTATAATAATATTGTGAGAAATTATGTAATTCTCCGATCTCTTTCAGAAGAGAAGAGAAGAGAGCACTAGACTAAAGGAGGAGGGAAATGAACAGTTTAAGAAAGGAGGTAAGGTAACTTTCAGCACTGATAATCTGGTCATCTTGACTCCTCATCCTGTTATAGAGTCTGTGAAGAAATCCCAAAGAACATTTGAAGAAACCCCAAAACCAAACTTCACAATACAATGTTGCTTCCCAGTACCTTGGCATTTTGGGTTTTTAACCAGGCCAAATTATTCATCTGATGGTGACAAGTTACCATTTGTCTCTTGGCACATGCATGGTCTTTCTGTAATCCACTATCCATTAATCTAGAATCAAGGGTGAAACTCTTGAGCTCTTGCTTTGGAAAACACTAACCTGGAGTGTTAAAAGGTTATGTGCTACATTGCTGTAAAAGCAGAGTCCCCACTCCTCACTTGCTGTGGGGCTATAAAAGCAGGCCTGACTGCTCTGGTAGGGCTTTGGTTGCTCCTGCTTTCTTTCTTTTTTTAAATTCTCCAAACTGCTTCAGAAGGGTTGCTCTTTCGTGTGCCATTTTCTTTGGATGGCTTAAGTAGAGAGATTCTTCATGTCCTTCTGCATTTTCTACATTTGCTTAGAAATAAGTTGATGGGGTTCATTCTGATAATTTGGGTTAACTAGTTGATCTTAGAGCAGAAGTCTTCTGCCACATCTCAAAGTATATATCCTTCAGAAATCTAGGAGTGTTAAGATTTTCCCCCAGTTATTTTCAGGTTTTTTATTTTTATTTTTTTTTTCTCCAAAAGTTACCCTATTATCTGATTTCAGATTTTAATTTTTTTTCTTCTATTTCCTGGTTTAGTAATCATTAATATTTTTTTCTAATAGAATAAATACTTCTAACTTTGAAAGCATATTTTTTGTATGTTAATATTAAATATTTCAAACCTGAGAAAGGAGTACATAGGCAATTTTCTGTTAGTATCCTGACCATAATGCTCTTTTTCACTATTTTCTCTTTTAAGGTCTTGTTTAAATATTGATTTTTACATTGTTCCTTTTAGCTCTATCAATTGTCTCTCTTCAAACATTTCACAGATGCCGTTTTAGCCAGGTTGACTGTATGAAAGCACAACAGATTTAATTAAAACAAATATAATTTCTTTATCTCAGGCCATGGATCCCAGAGTTTAGTCTCTTTCCTCTGTCTAGTTCTCTAACCTCCTTTGAAAACTCCTTTCTGGGGCCGGGCGCGATGGCTCAAGCCTGTAATCCCAGCACTTTGGGAGGCCGAGACGGGCGGATCACGAGGTCAGGAGATCGAGACCATCCTGGCTAACACGGTGAAACCCCGTCTCTACTAAAAAATACAAAAAACTAGCCAGGCGAGGTGGCGGGCGCCTGTAGTCCCAGCCAGCCACTCGGGAGGCTGAGGCAGGAGAATGGCGTAAACCCGGGAGGCGGAGCTTTCAGTGAGCTGAGATCCGGCCACTGCACTCCAGCCTGGGCGACAGAGCGAGACTCCGTCTCAAAAAAAAAGAAAACCCCTTTCTGAATTCCCCAGCCAAATGAAAACTGAACATTGAGGGAATGCCAGGACTCCTGAGTATTGAGGGCTTGTCGCTGACAGCATGTTCAGCTGTCAGTTCACCAAGCACAGCCTGTGAGGTTGGCACAAGTGAGCACTGTTCCTTTAAAGAGAGAAGAAAGGAGGAAGTGATTTTTACTGCCCCAGACTTAATAGACTGTGACCATCTTTTAACTCGAAACCTTCATCCTATGAATGGAAAACAGTGCTTCTGAGATCCTGCGGAATATAGTAGTATCAGGAATAAAATCATAATGACCACTCATCCTTTATCTTATCATCCTCAGATTATATAGAAGCTGAAAGTTCTTATAGTCGAGCCCTTGAAATGTGCCCATGCTGCTTCCAAAAGGAGAGGTCGATTCTATTTTCAAATAGAGCTGCAGCAAGGATGAAACAGGTATGTATCTTTGACCTTTTCTTTTTAAAAAGCACATGGACTTGCAGTCTTTTCATACCATAGTTTCTCTCCAAAAACTAGCATAGAGGTTGCTGCCTCCCTTTTCCTGCCCATATATGTTCCTGATGTAAAGGCCACAGGGAGAATAGAAAATCTTTTGAAAAGGCCGGGCGCGGTGGCTCAAGCCTGTAATCCCAGCACTTTGGGAGGCCGAGACGGGTGGATCACAAGGTCAGGAGATCGAGACCATCCTGGCTAACACGGTGAAACCCCGTCTCTACTAAAAAATACAAAAAACTAGCCGGGCGAGGTGGCGGGCGCCTGCAGTTCCAGCTACTCCGGAGGCTGAGGCAGGAGAATGGCATAAACCCGGGAGGTGGAGCTTGCAGTGAGCTGAGATCCGGCCACTGCACTCCAGCCTGGGCGGCAGAGCGAGACTCCGTCTCCAAAAAAAAAAAAAAAGAAAAGAAAATCTTTTGAAAAACTTGAGTCAGATTACTGTTAACATTCCCCGTTAAAGTAGCTGAGTGAATACTTTCATGGAAGGAGGGCTGGCAAGTTTTTTGCTAAACTAGGGCAGGTTAATGAAGCAGTGAACCAAGCAGTGCATGTCCTAGAATAGCTCTAGATCCTTATTTTAGGCCTCTGGAATTCTAGATAAACATGCAAAGGCACAGGGAAACACCGGTGAAAACTCTGGGCTTTAAAGCATCTTTAAAGATGGTTGTTCCTAGGATTCTGACTTTTCTGTTCAAAGTATGGACACTTGGAGAAATCTCCAGCAGTTGGGATAAAAGGTACCCCTAAATGCAAAATAGGTGTCAAGGAACTTTAAAAACATTTTGTATTTCCAAAGGATTGAGAACCTAGTATAATAAGGTGAGTGTGGAATAGGTGAGAGTACAAATATATTTGTTTTATACCGTGATGGTATTAAAAGTTAGATTTGGGCCAGGCACAGTGGCTCATGCCTGTAATTCCAGCACTTTGGGAGGCCGAAGTGGGCGAATCACCTAAGGTCAGGAGTTCGAGACCAGCCTGACCAACATGGTCAAACCCCATCTCTACTAAAAATACAAAAATTAGCCAGGTGTGGTGGTGGGTGCCTGTAATCCCATCTACTCAGGAAGCTGAGGCAGGGGAATCTCTTGAACCCTGGAGGCGGAGGTTGCAGTGCACTGCACTCCAGCCTGGGCGACAAGAGTGAAACTCCACCTCAAAAAATAAGTTAGATTTGTTTCTGATTTGTCTGATTTTCCTATTTAGTCTTCATAATCGTTGGATTGAAATGGGAGTGGTTTTTTTTAAAAAAAAAAAAAATACCACTTTTTAAACTATGGCTACTTACATTCAAAGCGCAAAGGATAGGTTATTTAACATAGCTTTAAGCAACCATGATGCTGGCTCAAGATTGGGAGTGGCAGTTTTTTCATTTGTTTAGATCAGATATCTCTTTGGATACTGTCTGAAATTCTCAAACGTCTCTACTACAGTTGCTTTAGGGGACAAGGTTTTTTTGTTTGTTTGTTTTTTTGAAAGGCCCCAGGGCAGGGATGGGGATGTGTGCTTTGAATGCTTGGACATGCAGAAAGGTTACGGTTTTTTTTACCGGAACTTGTATAGGATTCAATCTTCAAAGCAGAGTGTTTTTGGACTATTTCATGCGGCATGAGAGAAGAAATAATTTTAGAGTATACAAAGCAACATTTTGTATTAGAGAAAACGAAACAATTGGTTTAAGTTTATTTAAAACAATATTCTTTAATGTATCCCACCAGCAATCAGAATTAACATCTAACAGTTTTTACACCTACCTGGAAAATTCTGATCTTTTGGATTTGCTTCTCCATTTTGCCACATTCTTAGACTGGACATTGTCATTGTGAAATGGGATCAAGGATGCGCCTTCAGTATCAGGGGAAATGCACCATACCCAGTTAGCTCCTGGAATTGGGGATTCTTTGTTTCCATAGTTGCCCAAGTTATTGATATTTCTAGGTTTGGGCTGGTGTAAGTAGTCTGGTTCTTGAGTTAGGAAGATATATGGTCTTGCTAATAATATTTTGTCTGTCACATCTGAGGAAAACTCAAAAGAACATTGCTCTATGATTGCTTCCTGTTCAAAGAATAGTTTTATTGGTAAAGTTTTCTGTTCTTTTAAGTTGCATTCTTTTTTTTTTTTTTTATGAGATTGGAGTCTCGCTCTGTCACCCAGGCTGGAATGCAGTGGCATGATCCCAGCTCATTGCAACCTCTGCCTCCCGTGTTCAAGCGATTCTCCTGCCTCAGCCTCCTGAGTAGCTGGGATTACAGGTGCCTACCACCACACCTGGATAATTTTTGTATTTTTAGTAGAGACAGGGTTTCACCATGTCGGTCAAGCTGGTCTTGAACTCCTGACCTCATGATCCGCCCACCTTAGCCTCCCAAAGTGCTAGGAAGGCATGAGCCGCCGTGCCTGGCCTTAAGTTTTTAATACTTTATGAAGACTCTAAAATGAGAGACTTGATAACTTCTAGGATTAGTGCCCTGACACAATTTAAGGAGCATATTCTAAGTTTTTCAAGGAAATGATGGTTCAACTGCTTTAAGAGGTAAAGACGAAGAATTTCTGAAAGGCAGGTTTGCAAGCTTAGCATCCCTGACTTAGTGCCCCTGGCCACACTTCACATTTCATATCTGGAGAGAGAAAAGGTAACCTGGAGTTAGGGCAGAGTTTCAGCTCTAGGTCTTGCTAGCTACACAAGAGCAGAGCCCTAAAAGAATAGGTTCTCTTTTTCTTTTTTTAACTACTGTCCTTATATATTATATACATTGTTTTATATCTATAGTTAGATTTGTTTGTCCTTGTATATTGTGTATATTTGTTTTGTCCTTATGTATTATGTATATTGTTTTATAGAGATAGCTACCTATATATAAAAATTATGAAAGAACAGTAAAGTTGTGATCTGTTTTTTTTCACACACTCCACTTTGGGGACTACCATTGTAAGCACCAGACAGCACCTGGGTCTTCTGAGGCATTAGCAGACTATGAGCCTCAAGCAAAAGTTTCTGCAATAAAATTCCGTAATTCCTTGGTTTGAAGAGGACAGTGGATAAGATGCACTACAGCTTAATAATCACTTCTAGGCACACAAAGAATACCACCACAACAGCTGTACACATAAATTGTAAAGATTTATTTCTATTTCAGAAACTGTGAAATTGTGTGTCTTTGACTTAGAGAAATGTGATAGGTTGGAGAAATACATATAAAGTTATACAGATTTCTTTAAAGGACTTCTTAGAGTTTTTAATACTTGAACTGGTATGCTGAACATTAGAAGAGAAATTAAAAAGGTCCCAGATGACCCTGAAACCTTTTTTGTTTTGTATATTGTGGTAAAATACAGATAACATAAAGTTGGCCATTTTAAAGTACAGTCATGAGTCAGTTAACAATAGGCATACATTCTGAGAAATGTGTTATTAGGTGATTTCATCATTGTGCAAACATCATATACTTACACAAATCCAGATGGTATGGTCTACTACACACCTAAGCTGTATAGCATAGCCTGTTGCTCCTAGGCTACAAACCTGTACAGCATGTTTCCACACTGAATACTCTAGGCAGTTGGAGCACAATGGTAAGTATTTGAGTACCTAAACAGAAAAAGTGCAGTAAAAATGCAGTATAAGATATTTTTCAAATGGTGCATCTATATATATATATACACACACACACATACGTATACACATACACATACATATACTGTATATACCATGAATGGAGCTTGCAGGACTAGAAATTGCTCTAGGTGAGTCAGTGAGTGAGTGGTGAGTGAATGTGAAGGCCTAGGACATTACACTATTGTAGACTTCATAAACATCTTACATTTAGGCTTCACTAAATTTATTTTTTTTATTTTTCTTTAATAAATTCACCTTGGTTTACTATACTTTGTTTTCTTTATCAACTTTTAAATTTTTGTAAACTCTTTTGTAATAACAGCCTAAAACATAAACATGTACAACTACAAAAATATTTTCTTTATATCCTTATCTTCTGAGCCGGGGCAGTATCTTGCTCTTTTGCCCGGGCTTGAGTGCAATGGCATGGTCATCGCTCGCTACAGCCTTGAACTCCTGGACTCATGCAATCCTCCCACTTCAGCCTCCCAAGTAGCTGGGACTACAGACCTGCACTACCACGCCCAGCTAATTTTGTTTGGTTTTCTTTTAATTTTTTTTAAAATTTTTTAAGAAATGGGGTCTTACTGTGTTTCACAGATTAGTATTGAACTCCTGGCCTCAAGTGGTCATCCTGCTTCAGCCTCCCGAGTCACTAGGATTATAGGCGTGAGCCACCATGCCCAGCTGTATTCTTATTCTATATACTTTTTTCTATTAAGTAGTGGTTTGTTTTTGTTTTTGTTTTTTTTCACTTTTTAAACTTTTCTGTTGAAAACTAGGATGCAAATACACACAGTAGCCTAGGCCTACACAGGATCAGGAGCATCAGTATCACTGTCTTCCACCTCCACATCTAGTCCCACTGGAGGGTCCTCAAGAGCGACACATACATGAAACTGTCATCTCCTATGATAACAATGCCTTCTTCTGGAATACTTCCATACTTCCTGTAGGACCTGTCTGAGGCTGTTCGATGGTAAACTTTTTGTTTTAGTAGAAGGAATACACTCTTAACATAATAAAAAGTAGTGTATAGTAAATACATAAACCAGTAACAGCCATTTTTTATCAAGTGTTATGTATATGTTATGCTTTCTTTTTTTTGGAGATGGAGTCTCACTCTGTTGCCTAGGCTGGAGTGCAATGGTGCTATCTCAGCTCACTGCAACCTCTGCCTCCCGGGTTCAAGCGATTCTCCTGCCTCAGCCTCTCAAGTAGCTGGGATTACAGGTGCGCGCCACCATGCCCAGCTAATTTTTTTGTATTTTTTATGGCGATGGGGTTTCACCATGTTAGCCAGGCTGGTCTCGAACTCCCGACCTCAGGTGATGGGCCCACCTTGACCTCCCAAAGTGCTGAGATTACAGGCATGAAGCACCATGCCCAGCCTGTGTTATACTTTCACATGACTTGCAGTGCAGTAGGTTTGTTTACCCCAGCATCACACCAACATCTGAGTAGTAAGTTATGCCATGATGTTATGATGGCTACTGTGTCATTAGGTGATAGGAATTTTTCAGCTCCGTTATACTCCTATGGGACTACTGTTTTATACACAATCTATCATTGATTGAAATGTCATTATACAGTGCACGACTGTATACAATTCAGTGTATTAAAATACCTTCACAGTGTTATATAGCCAATACCACTATCTAGTTCCAGAATTTTTCCATCATCCTAAAAGGATACCCCACACTCATTAAGTCGTCACTCTTCATCCTGAAACTTTTTTTTTATTTTCTGAGACGGAGTCTTGCTTTGTTGCCCAGGCTTGAGTGCAGTGGCGTGAACTCGGCTCATAGCAATCTCCACCTCCTGATTTCAAGCAATTCTCTTGCCTCAGCCTCCCAAGTAGCTGGGATCACAGGCACCCGCCACCACGCCTGGCTAATTTTTGTATTCTTAATAGAGACAGGATTTCACCACGTTGGCCAGGTCTCAAACTCCTGACCTCTAGTAATCCTCCCACCTTGGTCCTCCATAATGCTGGGATTGCAGGTGTGAGCCACTGCACCCAGCCCTGAAACTGCTTTTGATTGAATCCTGAAACAATTTCGCTGACATTGCTCTGAAATATTCTGCAGAATATTTAGTATTTGCTACAGAAGGCATTGTGAGATTATTGAACACTTATTTGAAATAACTTATTTCTGTAATACAAAAATTCCTAATTTCAGGAAAATGGACATTTTAGAACTACAAGACATCTTATATAACATCCAGTCCACACTGCTCCTATTTTAAATGAGACAAACTGAGCCCTAGAGAAGGAAAATAGCATGGCCAGTGTTAAAGAGCAGGTTGTTGTCAGAGCCAGGACCAGAATTCAGTCTTTGACATCCAGTGTTCTTTCCGCTGTGTCATGCTTCTAGATTCAGAAAGTTCAATTAGTTAAATACTTTAAGTGTTTTGTATTTTTGTTTGATCAGTGGATAAATTAAGGCTTATAACTGAGACTACATGACAAGCCACACTGTGTGTCTGTAGATGGAGCATCTGTATACTTTCTGAAATATACAACTTTGGGGTATGATAGTATAACCACTAGCCAGAGAGGAGGGTAATTCAGTTATTCACATGTCAGTCATTTGCCCTGTTTTAGGTCACAAAGTTTCTCAATGTCAGCATTCTGATGTAAAGTGTCTTGCAAATGTAATAGGTCAGTTAGAACAATCTTTAAAGACACTTTCAGAAAGAAGCGACTTGAATAATGTGTTACCAGGAGGCTTTCAGATCAGAGCCATCCCCACGTAAATTTTGAATTTTGTCTTGGAAGTAACGTTCAGGTTTTTACATAGTTTCTTTGAAAACCATTCTGTATCTCCATAAGCAGTTATTAGTGATCAGATCATGTCATTAAGCCTTTGGGCCATTAAGATAAAACTAGGGCAACATATATTAATACTATTTTTCTTTTTAGGACAAGAAAGAAATGGCCATCAATGACTGCAGCAAAGGTACAGCTTTATTATCTCACTACATGTTAACATACAGGAGCATTATGTCAGACAGAGGGGCTTTGGGTCAGGTGTGCGCTTGTACATGTGTACCCTTCCTCTGGGGCCTTTCAAGAGGTAGCTTTATAATTCTTTATTTTCAGAGATACTATATAATAGTCATCTTAGAGTAACTGCTTTTGAATGGATAGTTCAGTCAGTTTCTCCTCTACTGGTAAATACATGAAGAAAAATTCTAGCCTGGGCAGCATGGCAAAACCCTGTCTCTACCAAAAATACAAAAGTTAGGCAGATGTGGTGGCATGTGCCTGCAGTCCCAGCTACTCGGGAGGCTGAGCCCAGGAGGTTGGGGCTGTGGTGAGCCATGATTATGCCACTGTACTCCAGCCTAGGTGACAGAGTGACCCTGTCTCCAAAAGAAAAAAAAATTTAGTGCTATCTTGGCAACAGAACTCATGGAATAGAATTTACCTCCTGTAGTCTCTGAATTACTTTCTGTTGAGATTCAAATTGAAGATTGTAGCTGCTGTTAGAGCATTTGGATCTGTGTATTTTGAGAAGGGGGACAACTGTGATGAGGGACAGTTTCTGTTAGTGAATTGATAGTCTTTTCGGGTGTCAATTCTTCCAAACCTACTTCACATCATTTTTTTTACCCTTTCAGATTCACAATGAATCAAGCCTTTGCTATATGATACCTAAGTTCTATTAAGATCTTATCATCCCACTAACTTTTATAGTGACACCTCAGACATAGGGTCACTACAGTTTTTTTGTGTTTTTTGGGGTTTTGTTTTGTTTTGTTTTGTTTTGTTTTGTTTTTCAAAAATTGCCTGATAGGCCAGACTGGTGTCTTGCCTCTCTAACCAACTTCATGTGGAGAATACACATAATTACTTTGTCTTGCATCTTAGTCTCACAAGTTTTTCTAACAAATCACTATTTTTGTGTTTTCTATTTTTTTAGTTTTTCTTCTTTGGATAATAGTTTCTGGGAGAATTATAGAGCGGAAGAGAACCTTATATGTTATCTAGATCCCCTCTCACACTAAGTGTGTATTCCCCTGCTGTTACCAAAAAGGGATCCTGATCCAGACCCCAAGAAAGGATTCTTGGACCTCTCACAAGAAATAATTCAGGGCAAGACCATAAAGTGAAAAAGCACATTTATTAGAGACATAAAGAAACCAAAGAAGGGCTACTCCATAGGCAGAGCAGCAGTCAGTGTGGGCTGCTCAGTGAAGTATACTTACAGTTATTTCTTGATTATACGCTAAGCAAGGGGTGGATTACTCATGAAATTTCCAAGAATGGGGCAGAGATTTCCCAGAACTGAGGGTCCCTTCTTAGAATATATAGGGTAACCTCTGAATGTTGCCATGACATTTGTAAACTATCGTGGTGCTGGAGGGAATGTGTTTTAGCATGTTAATGCATTATAATTTGCATATAGGAAGCAGTGAGGATGACCAGAGGTCACTTCAATCGCCATCTTGGCTTTGATGGGTTTTGGCCAGCCTCTTTACTGCATCCTGTTCTGTCAGCAGGGTCTTTGTGACCTGTATCTTGTGCCAACCTCCTCTCTCATCCTGTGATTAAGAATGCCTTAACCTCCTGGGAATGCAGCCCAGTAGGGCTCAGCCTTATTTTACCTAGCCCCTGTTCAAGATGGAGCCACTCTGATTCAAATGCCTCTGACACGCCTATCTTTTTATTTAATTAGTTTGGTGCCCTCTCTACTGGCTTTCTTTTCTTTGTATTTGGTATTTCCTTATAGTGTCTGAAACTGTTTCTATATTATAATATAGAAGACCACTTCTGATCTGTTACCAAGTTGGACTGGAACTAATTTTGAATGTGCTGTTTTGTTTGGAAGAAGTTATTTAACCTATTTCCTTTATGTGAGGATGTGTGGGTTTGAGAAGTTTAAATTAGGAACAAGCTGCTGGTTTTCAGAGTTTCTTTCTCTGTAACCAAATGGTGAAAAAATGCCTTGTAAGCGTGATTAGCATGGTATATTGTTAGAAATAGTTCATTTCCATATGAAACAGTTTACTTCCAGCTGCAGCCCAAAGTGTAGGAGCCTTGCCTAGAAAATGAGGGAAAGGAGAAGAAAGTGTTTTCCACATTTGTTTTTGGATTTGCTTAAACTAATATTTATGTGGTTAGACATGGTCGTTATGGATACATGCATTGTATTCATAGGCAAATTACATTTATATCAATATGGTTTGTTTGTATCGAGAGCCCCCGACATCCCCCACCTCCACACACACACACACACACACACACACACACACACACACACACACACACTCTCTCTCTCTCTCTCTCTCTCTCTCTCTGTCTCTGTCTGTCTCCCCTCTCTCAATTCATAAACCTTGGCAAAGAGCTTATTTCTGAGGTCATATTGGAGCTCCAGGGTTTTCATCCTTGACATAAAGTTTAAGTTCATTCTCACCTCAGTCTCCTAAGTAGCTGGGACTACAGGTGCACGCCACCACACCCAGCTCACTTTTTTATTTTTTATTTTTTATTTTATTTTTTCAGACAGAGTCTCGCTCAGTCGCCTAGGATGGAGTGCAGAGGTGCCATCTCGGCTCACTGCAACCTCCGCCTCCCAGGAGGCGATTCTTCTGCCTCGGCCTCCTGAGTAGCTGGGACTACAGGCACATGCCACCACGCCCGGCTAATTTTTGTATTTTTGGTAGAGATGGGGTTTCACCATATTGGCCAGGCTCATCTCGAACTCCTGACCTCATGATCTGCCCACCTCGGCCTCCCAAAGTGCTAGGGTTACAGGGGTGAGCCTTTGCGCCCAGCTCAAGGTCTGGGGTTTTTTCAGAAAACCTTCTCCTGGCCCAATATTCCCCTTCAATTGCTACACCATTTATCTGATCCCTCTCATTGAAATAATTGTCTATACTTGGCTGTCTGTACTTAGTCTTCCATTTTCTCCTTACTTCACTTCCATGGAGCATTTGTTTTATCCATGCCATTGAAACCCATCTTGTAAAGGTCATCAACAGTTTCATCTTGCTCAATTTAGTAGTTGCTTCTCTAGCCTAACTTCACTTGACCTTGCCTGCATTTAATACAGTTTATCATTCCTTTCTCCTTTAAAATTCTCTCTCTTAATTTTAATGAACTCTATTTGTTTTTTCCCTGCTTCCTTGGCTGTTCCTTCTTATTCTCCTTTGTTAGCTTTTATGTCAACCTCAACATTTTGGAAGTCTCTAGTTCTTAGTCCAGCATGGAACCCTCTTCTTTTTTTTCCTTCTGTATTTTCTCCCTAAGTGATCTCATTCAGTTCTGAAGCTTTAAATACTGTCTATAAATTAGCACAATGTAGCCATTCCACCTTGTGTGTATATTTCAAAATACGTTATGTTTGTGTTATATACCATAAATATACACAATTTTTATTTGTCGTTTTAAAAGTTAAATTGACAAGGAAAATGCATAGACTATTTAACCTAAGAAATTAGAGCAACAAGCCGGGCACAGTGGCTCACGGATGTAATCCCAACACTTTGGGAGGCTGAGGCTGGTGGATCACAAGGTCAGGAGTTAAAGACCAGCCTGATCATTATGGTGAAACCCTGTCTCTACTAAAAATACAAAAATTAGCAGGGCGTGGTGGCGCATGCCTGTAATCCCAGCTACTCAGGAGGCTGAGGCAGGAGAATGACTTGAACCCGGGAGGTGGAGGTTGCAGTGAGCCGAGATCGTCCCATTACACTCCAGCCTGGGTAACAGAGCAAGATTCCATCTAAAAAAAAGAAACTGGAGCAACAAAAATGCAATTAAGGGAAACAAAAGGAGTATTTTCATAAAGATAAAAGCCAAAATTAATGAATTTTTAAATATAAAACTAATAAATACATGCCATCTGTATGGCAGAGTTTCTGTCTTCAGCTCTGACTTCTGCCCTGTAGTCTAGTGTCCTGTATCCCACTGCAAAGTTGTTCTTTCTGCTTGGATGTCTGGTAGGCACCTCAGATATAACGTGCCCAGCCCCCATACACACACAGAACTTGCAGTTCATTTTTTCCATTCTAATAAATGGCATTACCATCCATTCCCTTGCTTAAGTTAAACCTTGGGAGTCATCCCTGATTGTTCTTTCATGCTGCGTGGCTAATTAATTAATTAGCAAGTTCCGTGGGCTCAAATTTAAACACAATCTAATCCAGCTGCTGTTTTCCATCTCTACTATTTCCAGCTTAGACCAAGCCAACATCTTCTCTCATCTGGACCACTGCATTAGCTTTCCAGCTGATCTCACAGCTTTCAGTCTTGCCCCAACCCCCACACTGCAGCCAAAGCAGTCCTTCAAAACTGTAAATCAGAGAATGTCTGAAGCTTGCTTGAAAACTTTCCAGTGGCTTCTCATCACACTCAGGAAAAAGTCCAAACTCATTTCCCTGGCCAAGAAGGTCCTCCATGGCCCCACATTTCAACCTCTGGTCCCCAGCCTGGTAACATGCCAGAGTTATTCTTATTGGTCCCTCTTCCTGGCACACTCCTCCTTAGCCTTTGACGTGGCTGGCCTCTCTCACATAGTCCCTCTTGATATTCTGAGACCACTTTCTGAAGTTGCCTGATTTCTCACTTCACTTGCATTTACATGACCTTGTTTTATTTTTCATTTTAGTACTATGACTATTGAAATTATATACCTGGCTACTCTTGCCTACTAGAATAGCATAAGGCTTCATGAGAACAAGGACTGTATCTGTCTTGTTTACCACGATAGCCCAGACATATACCAGGAAGCATGAATTTTTAAATTAAGGATAGATTATGAGAAAAGAAAAAAGTTCTAGAGCCAAGACATTGCTTTGTTTGTTTGTTTGTTTGTTTGTTTTGTTTTGTTTTTTGAGACAGTATTATCGCTCTGTTGCCCGGGCTGGAGTGCAGTGATGCAGTCTCCACTCATTACAACCTCCGCCTCCTGGGTTCAAGTGATTCTTATGCCTAAGCCACCCGAATAGCTGGGATTACAGGCCCACACTGCCACGCCCAGCTCATTTTTGTATTTTTAGTAGCGATGGGATTTCGCCATGTTGCTAGGCTGGTGGTCTCAAAGTCCTGACCCCAACTGACCTGCCTCAGTCTCCCAAAGTGCTGGGATTATGGGTGTGAGCCACCGCTGCTGGCCAGCACTGCTTTCTAATAGAAAAAGAAACAACTCGCAAGAAATTAGAAGAAATGCAGTATGTTGAACCAAAACATAGCAAAGGATTATTAGAAGGACAGCTGATGCTGGATATAGGAAAAGATATTATGCATCAACCACCTCATACTGCTGGAGCAGTAGTTTGAGGGTTGAAGGAACAGTGAGGATTTAACTAGAAATGTAATCTTAGTACTCAGGACCTAGAAAAAAGAGAATGATAAACTCTGCCACCAGACTAGTTTCCCTTAACTCTTTAATTTGTATCTTCAAATTATCTCTCACCTAGCCTGGGCAACATGGTGAAACCCCATCTCTACTAAAAATACAAAAATTAGCCGGGCGTGGTGACGCATGCCTGTAATCCCAGCCGCATGGGAGGCTGAGGCAGGAGAATCGCTTGAACCTGGGAGGGGGAGGTTGTAGTGAGCCAAAATCACACCACTGCACTCTAGCCTGGGCAACAGAGCGAGACTCCGTCTAAAAAAGAATTCTCTCTCACTCTTTCACTGCGCACTTGAACTCTGTGTTCTGGCCTGTCCTGGACTGGGTAAATGACAAGTGGGGAAAAACCAGGACTTGGAGTATAGACCAGGATATGGCAAACTACAGCCACAAGCCAAATCCAGCCTGCCACCTGTTTTTGATAGCCTAAAAGATAAGAATGGTTTTTACAGTTGTAAATGATTGGAAAGCAAAAGAAAAATATTTCATGATAATGTGAAAAGTATGTAAACTTAAATTTTAGTGTCCATAAATAGTTTATTGGAACACACCCACCCTTTTTTGTTTACGTGCTATGTGTGCCTGCTCTCGTGCTACAATAGCATCACTGAGGAGTTGCGACACAGAGGGTCTGTCTGGCCCACAAAGCCTACAGTCTTTACTGCCTTGCTCTTTATGGAAAAAGTTTTCCAGCATCAGGTATGCATTTGACAAATGACTCTTCCTTTCGTACCCTTGGAGGATGATTGATGAAGGAATCTGATATAGCCAAAGACATGTAGGCCTTTTTTCTTTGTGATAAAAATTATTTCTTCTCTTCTTACAGCAATTCAGTTAAACCCCAGCTATATCAGGGCAATATTGAGGAGAGCGGAGTTGTATGAGAAGACGGACAAGCTAGATGAAGCCCTAGAAGACTATAAATCTATATTAGAAAAAGATCCATCAGTACATCAAGCAAGAGAGGCTTGCATGGTAAAACCTACATTTTTTAAAATATTTTTCCTTCTATTCTTTGTGTTGCTACCCAGTGAGTCCTAAATAATCCCTTCAGACTCAGTTAAATTCCATTTCTGTGCTTTTGAGGAGCTTATTAAGATATCTGGGAGGCCAGGCGTGGTGGCTCATGCCTGTAATCCCAGCACTGCAGGAGGCCGAGGAGGAGAGATCAGTTGAGGCCAGGAGCTCGAGACCAGCTCGAGAGACAAAACCCCATCTCTTCTGAAAATACGAAAAATTAGCCACGTGTGGTTGTACACACCTATAGTCCTAGCTACTCGGGAGGCTGACACAGGAGAATTGCTTGAACCCAGAAGGCGGAGGTTGCAGTGAGCTGAGATCATGCCACTGCACTGCAGCCTGGGCGACAGAGAGGATCACTGAGCCTAGGAGCTGGAGGCTGCGGTGAGCTATGACTATGTCACTGCATTCCATCATAAGCAACAGAGTAAGACCTTGTCTCTTAAAAGCAGCCAACCAGGCTGGGCGCGGTGGCCTACGCCTGTAATCCCAGCACTTTGGGAGGCCAAGGAGGGCAGATCACCTGAGATCGGGAGTTCGAGACCAGCCTGACCAACATGGAGAAACCCTGTCTCTACTAAAAATACAAAATTAGCCGGGCGTGGTGGCACATGCCTGTAATCCCAGCAACTCAAGAGGCTGAGGCAGGAGAATTGCTTGAACCTGGGGGGTGGAGGTTGCAGTGAGCTGAGATTGCACCACTGCACTCCAGTCTGGGTGACAGTGCAAGACTGTCTTTTTTTAAAAAAAAAAAAGAAAAATGCAAATGAATAAGAAGAGTTAAAAATACAAATATAGCACTGTAAACATCTGATATGTATCCTTTCAGACTTTTTTTCTGTATATATTTATTTGTTAAATTTGTATTGATGTCCTCCTTTAGTGTAGGCTTTCTGTTAAAGCCTGGAAATAGAGCCAAATAAAACTTTTTTTTTTTTTTTTTTTTTTTTGAGACAGGGTCTCTGTCACCCACACTAGAGAGCAGTGGCACAGTCATGGCTCACTGCACCCTCGACCTCCCAGATTCAAGCAGCACTCCCGCCTCAGCTGCAACTACAGACACATGCCACCGCACCCAGCTGATTTTTGTATTTCCTATAGAGGTGGCACTTTGCCATGTTGCCCAAGGTGGTCTCAAACTCCTGAACTCAAGCGATCCAACTCAGCCTCCAAAAGTGCTGGGAATAAGGGCAGGAGTCACTGCACCTGGCCCAAACAGAACTTTTGTCTTTATGTAGCACACCCACAAACATAAATGCTTGGATTTTTTTTTCCCCCTTTATTTAATAGGATCATAGACATATACTTAACTTGATCTTATTTCCACATTAGGATTCTCGTGTTTCTCAAATTCAAAATAAAGGCAAAGGATTTTTTTTACCAACCCTTGTTTCTCTTCTTTTCCTCAGAGATTACCTAAGCAAATTGAAGAACGTAATGAAAGACTAAAAGAAGAGATGTTAGGTAAGCTTACTTCTTACTTTCGCTTGATCATAAACAGCTAGGAACCTAGGATGGGGACATAGTGAATACTAGAGGAAAACACAACAGTTAGAAAAAGTTTCCAGGGCCGGACGCGGTGGCTCAAGCCTGTAATCCCAGCACTTTGGGAGGCCGAG
>NW_012115932.1:3845614-3846222 GCF_000951035.1 Colobus angolensis palliatus
CGTGGGAGACAGCGAGACTCCATCTAAAAAATAATAAATAAATAAATAAATAAATTGGGCCTGCCTGGCATTTATGGCCTTCCAGACATCAGTATCCAGCGAATGGGAACAAATTTCCCAAAGGATCATTCTGATAGCCAAGTCGATTGAGAGGAGGCCATTAACCTAGACTATCCAGAGTCTTCTGGCCCCTGCCGGCTAGAGACTGTAAAGACTGCTACTTCAGACTCGGGATAGCTCTGGAGCCCTCCCCAGATTTTCCAAAAAAGGGAGGGGGATGGGGGAGCTTTTCCCTTAATTTACTTATTTAATTAAACTTGGCCGGGCACAGTGGCTCCTGTGATCCCAGCACTTTAGGAGGCCAAGTTAGGAGGATTGCTTGAGCCCAGGAGTTTGAGGCCAGCCTAGGCCACATGGTGAAACCCCATCTCTAGAAAAAATTAGCCAGGCATGGTGGCATGTGCCTGCCCGTAGTCCCAGCTACATGGGAGGATCAGTTGAGCCCGAGGGTTCGAGGCTACAGTGAGCGATGATGGTGCCACCACACTCCTCGCTGGGCAACAGAGCATGACCCTGTCTCAAAAAAGAGAAGAAGGAAAAGAGCAAAA
>NW_012115932.1:3846912-3852853 GCF_000951035.1 Colobus angolensis palliatus
TGGTCTCGATCTCCTGACCTCGTGATCCGCCCGTCTCGGCCTCCCAAAGTGCTGGGATTACAGGCTTGAGCCACCGCGCCCGGTCCTGTTTTTTTAAAGCCAGTCCAGTAAAGGGACTGGTGCAAACTGAATCTTACTGCCTACTGTTAGTTCCAGATGGAATTAAAACTTCCATTTGTCCTTGTCTTTATAAATTCTAATGCACCAGAATTTTCTGTCTCCAAGGCTTTGGGTTTTTCTTACGTCATTGTCTTCATTTGAAAAAATTCAAGTTGAATTCATTCCCTCAGTTGCTTCTAAAATGAATTCACCTGCCATTAGACTTAACCAATTTAAGTTGCTTTGTAAATAATGTGTGTTGTTACACATGTGTAGTTTGAATGGCTAGATTCTTTTCCCTTAATGAGTATAGAAATCATGAATAAGATACTGCTCTAGGTGTTACCCCACAGTAGATAACCTAGAAGAGAGAAATCACTCTTTACATGGAATTTCAGCCCCCACAAGAGCTTTTCTGGTGTTCTTTCCTCCTTGTTACAGATGAGGTAACTTTGGTTCATGTTCTGTGAGATCCCTGGAGGCTAGACATTCTGAATGCAAATTAGTATCACTTAGCAGTTCTGAGTGAGCTTTTCACAGTGGACTGCATGATCTTTATGCTAGTTCCTGTTAAAATGATGACTTCTATGGAGTATAAGCAGTTAAACATTTTTTAAATCAAGTAGTGTGGGCTGGGTGTAGTGGCTCACACCTGTACTCCCAGCAATTTGGTGGGAGGCTGAGCCCAAGAGTTCGAGACCAGCCTGGGTAACATGACAAAATCCTGTCGCTACAAAAATTAGCCAGATGTGCTGGTGTGCACGTGTAGTCCCAGCTACTTAGGAGGCTAATGTGGGAGGATCACTCGAGCCCAGGAGGCCAAGACTTCATTGAGCCACAATGATGCCACTGCACACAAGCCTGGGTGACAGAGTGAGACCCTGTCTTTAAAAAAAAGAAAATTATAAAATCAGGTAGTGTGATGCCTATTACAGCTTTTGTTCTTTTTATTCAGGATCACTTTAGCTTTCAGGGTCTTTTGTGGTTCCATACAAATTTTGGGATTTTTCTCTTTCCGTGAAGAATGTCATTGGGTTTTGACAGGGATTACATTGAATCTGTAGATCACCTTTAGTAGTACAGAATGGGTTTTTATTTAGATTTGTTCTGTATTCTCTAACTTGTTTTTTCTTCCATATCTGTAATTTCCTTTTCATTAGAAAGAAGAGCTATGTACTCCTTGAGGAAAAAATCCTGATAGGCATTATTAGTGGGTAGAACAATTATTTGCTTTGCCCTTTCTAGCCCGTCGTTTATAATCTTTAGAACAGGAGACCCAGGGTGGCCATTAGTCCTAGTGGCACAGTCCTTGCTGATCACAGAAGATGATCATGATAGCATCAAGACGATCACTTGAGGAAAGTGGTCAGCAGCTGGAGTGGGGGGTTGGGTTTTGTTTTTTTGGTGGGTTTTTTTTTTTTTTTTTTTGTCCTTTTCTCTGGGATAATTAGCCTCACAGCCATAATAACCAAGGAATGTAAGGTTTAAAAGAACTTAAGGGTATATGTGGTTGATAGTGTGATGAGATGGAAATAGAAACTCTGCACATAGCATCCCAGGAGGCTCAGAGCATTTTTGAGCAACTAGTCATTGATGCTTTATTTGCTTTTTCTCTGATGTAATGATTTCACAGTTTTCTTAAATAGCTGGATAAACAAGTTCGCTGGGTACAGTAGCTCATGCCTGTAATCCCAACATTTTGGGAGGCCAAGGTGGGAGGATTGCTTGAGCCCAGCAGTTTGAGACCAGCCTGGGCAACATGGCGAGACCGCCATCTCTGCAAAAACTTTAAAACTTAGCCAGGCGTGGTAGCGCAAGACTGTGGTCCCAGCTTCTTGGGAGGCTGAGGTGGATCGCCTTAGTCCAGGAGGTCAAGTCTGCAGTGTTATGATGGTACCACCCTGGGCAACAGAGCCAAAACCCTTTCTCAAAACCAAAAAAAGAAAAGAAAAATCTCATGTGAAACCATAATACAGAAAAAAAAAAGTAGTGTTTTATATAAATTCAAATGTACGGTATAGCATTTATAATCAGAATAATCAGGTTAGTTTGAGGAACATAAAGATCTGAAGTCAGGTTTCATATGGCAGACACAGCCTTTATAAGTATATCTAAGCCTTTATGTGTATATTTCATTGTTTCAATTTTACAGTATTAAATTTTTTGCTCACATAGGTAAATAGTTTAGAAAAAAAACAAACATTTAAAAGTAAAACTGACAAGACACTTTCAGCAACCCTGAAGCTCCTCTGCTCAACTGTAAGATTCTTAGGACAAACACCCCATGTTACTGCTCTGCCCTCAGGAGTCCCTTGAGAAGTGTGGCTGTGTCACCTTATGGGAGGAGTGCCTTCCTGGGGGTTAGTTCTTTGCACATGAGTCATTCTTTTTGGCAGCCATGCTGGGAGGGCAAGAGATTTATATTGGGATGATGCCACGGGTCTCCAAACAAACTTTGATTCCAAATAGAAAAGAATATAGGGTAAAGACACCTGTCATCATTTGCAAGTTATTTTATTCTGTTTGCTGGCCCAGCCAAGAAGTCTTTCAAGCAAGTGAAATTGTCAATAAAATCTGTATGTACATATTTTTGGTTCTTCCTTGATCCATCATCTCAGTTTATTGACCTATGAGGTAGCAGATAGAGTCATCTACTTTCTCCAAAAAGTAACATAGACTGCGTGGGCTACTTTTCACATTGTCTAACGGGGAAGCTCTACCCAGGCAGCTTTATCCCTCTAATCACTAGAGATGGGTGTTTACAATTCATTTTTTGATACACGCCCTCTCATCAACATTCTAATCACCAGTTGCAAAGCAAGTTAACCTTTTGGGGCTGCAGCTCAAATATGGTGCCCAGAACATCAGCACCTGAGGACCTGCCAAAAATGCATGATATCAGGCCCTACCCCAGACCTACTGAATCAGAGATTTAGGATGGAACTCAGCAATCTAGTTTTAACCCCTCAAGTGTTTCTGATACACACTCAACTTTAATGACCCTGATGAGTTGAGAAACAGAGTGTAGAGGCAGCTCAGGTGAGGAGTTAAAGGCCAAAGGAGGGCATGGCTAAGAGGGGCATTCAGCTCTGCTCCGAGAGACACCTCCTGAGCAAAAGCAGCCATGACACTGAGTTTTATCTTTTCTTCTTTGTGTTGTAGCTGCAGCAGAGAAAAAGTAGAAAGCAGACATTTCAGAATGTGTGGTCTTCCAATTCACTACACTTCAGATCTCAGCTCTCTATTTGGACAAGTTGCCACTGCAGGAATAGAGTCAGTTACATTACCACTTACTGGGTGTGCGGGGGATACCAAGCTTCCCTTGCCCCAGGTCCTGGGTAGGGAGTAGGTCCCAGAACACAAGTATGGCTTGTGTTCTGACCATTCCATGAGATGCTACTCTTCCTACCTTAACCAAGAGCTGCCAGGTGCCTATCCCCACCTTGACCTAGAGCAGCTATTTGAAACTTACCTACTTCCCTCAAAGAAACCACAGACACAAAGACAGGGCATTGCCCCAGTAATCCACCTTCCTTTCACCAGCACCTGCTGCTGCCCCTGCCCTGGCTACTCTGGCACACATGTGGGCCTTGTTCGTATCCAACCCAGGTTTTTCACTCATACCTTCACTTTCTAGGAACATATTCCTGGTCTCTGGTCTCCTGATTCCTAAAGTCACTCAGTTGTTCACTCCTGGCCACTAGCAATCTGATGAGGGCACATTGTGAACTGAATTAAAAGAATACCATCTAGATCTTGGCATGGTGGCTCATGCCTATAATCCTAGCACATTGGGAGACCTATGTAAGAAGATCCCTTGAGCTTGGGAGGTCAAGACCAGCCTAGGCAGCATATAGCAAGACCCTGTCTCTACAAAAATAAAAATAAAAAATTAGCCTGGCGTGTAGCATGTGCCTGTAGTCTTGCACTTGGGAGGCTAAGTTGGGAGGATTCCTTGAGCCCAGGCAATCAAAGCGGCAGTGAGCTGTGATGGCACCACTGCATGCCAGTCTGGGCAACCGAGTGAAACCCTGTCTCAAAAGAAAAATATATATATATCATCTTGTATGAGTGCCACATTCAAGAGCTACACGCGGAGATAGAATTAACATGTCATTGCCAAGTTCAGCATATTCTTCTGGCTGTACCTGGACATCGTGTACTTTTCTGCTTTGCAAGTAGTAGAAGGTCCTAGAATCAGCTCCCTCACTGAGGCTCACAAGAAGGATGACTTGTTGCCACCCCTCTTAAAGCTGCTGAAGCCACACATGTAGGTACAGAAACCCAGAGTCTGTTGGGGTTTTTATTCCCCCCCACATTTTTTACACTTCTCACACTATTCTACCTGATATCTGTCATTACAGACTACACCTGCAGGATTTTTCACTCTGGCCACATTCCACAAGAAACCAATTCCTTATTGTGGTTGGTTGTTCCCTTAGTAGAGAATGTCAGTAGATTTTCAGTGCTTTGCTTTTGTCTTCATTTCCTAATTGCTATCCTGGGGCTTCTTAGGAGAATAGTTCCCACTCCTTTGAAAATCCTTGGTAAGGCTTCTTTCAGCCCTCGAATTTACCCAAGGTCTAATACAGGCGTACCTCAGAGATGTTGCAGGTTCAGTTCCAGACCAGCACAATAAAGCGAATCACAAGAATGTTTATATAACGTTTATATAATACTATAGTGACTTCTGTATGCACTGGGAAATCAAAAAGTTGCTTTAAAAATGATGATGAGCTCAGCCTTCAGGGAGTTGTAATCGTTTTGCTGCTGGAGAGCCTTGCCTCCACATGGATGGCTGCTGACTGATCAAGGTGGTAGTTGCTAAACACTGGAGTGTCTGTGGCAGTATCTTTAAATAAGATAGCGAGGAAGTTTGCCACATGAGTTGATTCTTCCTTTCATGAAAGATTTCTCAGTAGCATGCAGTGCTGTTTGATAGCATTTTATCTACAATAGTTCTTCCAGTATCGGACTCAGTCCTCTCAAACCCTGCTGCTGCTTTATCAGCTAAGGTTATGTCATATTTGGGGGTTTTTTGTTTTGTTTTGTTTTGTTTTGTGACACAGAGCCTCGTTTTGTCGCCAGGCTGGAGTGCAGTGGCACAATCTTGGCTCACTGCAACCTCTGCCTCCTGAGTTCAAACAATTCTTCTGCCTCAGCCTCCCAAGTAGCTGGGATTACAGGCACATGCCACCACGCCTGGCTAATTTTTCTATTTTTGTAGAGATGGGTTTTCACCATGTTGGCCAGGCTGGTCTCCAACTCCTGACCTCAAGTGATCTGCCTGCCTCAGCCTCTCAAAGTGCTGGGATTATAGGAGTGAGCCACTGTGCCCGGCCAGTTTATGTAATACTATAAATCCTTTGTTGTCACTTCAACAAGGTTCACAACATCTTCACCAGGAGTAGATTCCATCTCAGGAAACCACTTTTTTTGCTCATCCACAGCAAGCAAATCCTTATTCATTTAAGTTTTATCATGAAATTGTAGCAATTCAGTCACATCTTCAAACTCCATTCAAATTCTAGTTATCTTGTTATTCTCACCACATCTCTAGCAACTTCCTCCACTGAAGTCTTCACCCCCTCAAAGTCATCTATGAGGGTTGAAATCAGCTTCTTTCAAACTCCCATTAATCCGTTAATGTTGGTATTTTGACCATCTCAGCAGCCGTAGCCATATGAAGCGTATTTCTTTTTCTTTCTTTCTTTTTTTTTTTTTTGAGACGGAGTCTCGCTCTGTCACCCAGGCTGGAGTGCAGTGGTGCGATCTCAGCTCACTGCAAGCTCCACCTCCTGGGTTCACGCCATTCTCCTGCCTCAGCCTCCCGAGTAGCTGG
>NW_012115932.1:3852903-3860537 GCF_000951035.1 Colobus angolensis palliatus
CTCACTGCAAGCTCCACCTCCTGGGTTCACGCCATTCTCCTGCCTCAGCCTCCCGAGTAGCTGGGACTATAGGCGCCTGCCACCAAGCCCAGCTAATTTTTTGTGTTTTTTAGTAGAGACGGGGTTTCACCGTGTTAGCCAGGATGGTCTTGATCTCCTGACCTCATGATCCACCTGCCTCGGCCTCCCAAAATGCTGGGATTACAGGCATGAGCCACTGAACCCGGCCAATGAAGTGTATTTCTTAAGTAATATTATTTTCTGAACAGTAGGTCTCAACAATGGGCTTAAAGTGCTTAGTAAATTACTCTCTAAATAGATGTGCTGTCATCCAGGCTATGTTGTTCCATTTCTAGAGCACAGGCAGAGTAGATTAGCATCATTCTTAAGGGCTCTAAGATTTTTGGAATGGTAAATGAGCACTGGCCTCAACTTAAAGTCACCAGCTGCATTAGCCCCTAACAAGAGAGTCAGCCTGTCCTTTGAAGCCAGGCATTGAATTATTCTCTCCTGTTGCTATGAAAGTCCTATCTGGCATCTTCTTTCAATATAGTGCTCTTTCATCTACACTAAAAACATGTTTAGTGTAGCCATCAGTGATCTTAGCTAGATCTTCTGGATAACTTTTTGCAGCTTCTATATCAGCCTTTGCTGCTCCACCTTTCTCTTTTATGTTATGGAGACGGCTTCTTTCCTTAAAGCAGCTTCGTCACTTAACCTTGGTAGGACTGAAGAAAGTTAGGGCCTTGCTGTGGCAATCCAAGGCTCTGGCTTAAGGGAATGTCATGGCTGGTTTGATCTTCTATCCAAACACCTAGAACTTTCTCCATATAAGCAATAAGGCTGTTTTGCTTTCTTATTCCTGTGTTCACTGAAGTAGCACTTTTAATTTTGTTAAAGTCTGGCTCTTCCTTTTACTTGAACACTTAAAGGTCATTACAGGATTATTAATGGACCTAATTTCAATATTGTTGTGGCTCAGGGAAGAGGGAAGCCTGAGGAGAGGGAGAGATACAAGGGAATGGCTGGTCAGAGGAGCAGTCAGAACATACGCCGCACTTATTAGTTCAGTTAGCTGTCTTATTCAGGTGCAGTTTGTGGCACCCCAAAACAATTACAATAGTAACCTCACAGATCATCGATTACAGATCACCATAACAGATGTAAGAATAATGAAAAGGTTTGAAATATTATGAGAATTACCAAAATATGAAACAGAGACACGAAATGAGTACGTGCTATTGGGAAAATTGTGCTGACAAACTTGCTTGATGCAGGATTACCACGTCTTCAGTTTGTGGAAAAAAACAGTAACTGTAAAGCACAAAAAAGCACAGCACAACAAAATGAAGTCTGCCTGTATAAGAATTTGAATTGGGCGTGAATTTTATCCTTTCTACCCTGGGCTCTCTTGATTTGCCTTTTGCTTAGAGAAAAGCTAGAGTTAGCTGCATGCCTTAGTTTCCTGCCTCACAGGAGGAAATGTGGTATTAGGATTCAGTTGTATGCAATTTGTTTCATCTAAACAGAGAAGAAAGTCCCGAAGTAGCTGTTCCATCGAATGCACGCCCGAGTGATCTTAAGGAGATGAAAACACAGCATTCCTGGTTTTGCTTGGGGTAAACTGCCTGGTGCACAGTCAGTATCTCCAAAGAGAAATTATGCATAACAAATCAGTTGGGTTATTGTGATATGCTACTTGGCAGAGAAATTAATATTTATCAACTGAATCCAGTGGCAAGCACTCTGATTCCTGTTTCTAAACATTCTGCTCTAAGCACAAGTAGTTTTGTACTCTTCTCTTTGCCGTGGGATCTAGTCTGATAGACGAGATCCTAATAGTTAGGGACATGTGGACACATTCAGGCTAAGTGATGGTGCCGCCTGTGCTATAGGTGGAAACAAGGAAACCTCATTGATTAGTGTCCAGATAAGGAAGACAGAATTTGACCACCAGTGGAAAGTGTGGCAGATAGGCTAGTTTGGCAGATGATCCTGTTGGATACAAGGAAGCTGCGTTAGCCTCTGAGCACCTAACCTGACTCTAAACAGCAGGCAGAAAAATGTGTGAGTGTGCATATATTTAGGAGCCTGAGCTCTACTGAAGGCTGTTCCTTCTCTGTCATTGGCACAAACAGCAAAAAGTAAATTTTTCAGTCACTTAAAACTTGTTGATTCTACCATACTGTTTTGCCCTGTTCTTTGTGTTCTACTGACCACACTCTGGCTTCAGAGCCCATCTGCCCAAGCACTGTAGAAATTTTAATGTTTGTTCAGTGAATAAATGGCCTCTTTCCCATAATGTGGGACTAACTTTCTGTCAGAACCACCCCCAGGGTCTCCCCTTCTGGTTCATTCTTCATTTTGCCACAGGATTACTAACCCTGAACACTCAGTTCTCAAGCCATCAGCGGCTTGCTGTGGCATGGGAACTGTAGGCTGATGGGCCTGGCTCAGGAGAGCCTGGCAGGAGGCACCTGCCTGCCCTGCTTCAGCCCCATTGGACACACAGCTCGCCTACCTACCTCTATGCATTGGCACACACTGTTTGGGCTTGCACTGACACCACCTCTGTCTCATATGGTTGCAGTCCTATGGCCTTTGGTGCCTGGTTCAAGTGCAAACTCTTAGACAAAGATAAACCAAATCTTCTCTTTCCTCCACCCGTTTCCTCTCTTCCTGCCCCAGCCAAAGGAATCTTCCCTTTCCTGACTCTCTTGGCATTTTATAACTCAGCTACATATGAATTTGGTTTTGCATGTATGTCTTTTCTTCCTTGTCAAATTCTAAACTTGTTTTGGTGTATAGACCATGTCACGTATCTTTGCATCTCTACTACACACAGCAAGGTGCCACACACGTAATGAGTACATGTTGGTTGAATTCATCTATGTCAGGTGACCTTAGGTCTTCTCTAATGCAGAGACTATTTGTGTATCTTTTATTACATACCTGCTACCTGCCAGGTATTATATATATGTAGTCTTGTTTAGAAAGCAGAATTTTGCATTTTCTTTTCTTTTTTCTTTTTCTTTTTTTTTCCTGTAAGTGATGGTTGGTGAAATTAATATGGAATGGTATAAAGGCAGAGATACTGGAATTGAAGGAAAAAGAATAATTATCTATGTGTTAGTCTGGATCTCCAAAAAACAGATGCCAAGATAGGATTAAAAGTACAAGAGATTTATTGGGGGAAACACCTGCAAGGGAAAGTGGGGCTGGGAGCTGGAGGATGTCGGCAGAGCTGGCAGACCCCTGTGGAGGATGAGGAGCGGGGGAGGGGAAAGTTTACTGGAGTGTGGTGTTGAGAAAGTTTCAACAAAGCCATTGGGGAGCCAGCGCTGCCCCTCAGACGAGTCCCTGGCCTACCCCTCGTATGCTCAGGCGCTGGCTGGAAGCCGCAGGAGGGAAGGGTGGCCTCTGCATGAATGTGCTGATGGATTTTAGAGTGCAGCCACTGCGTCCCCTACATTTGGAGAAGTACATCTTCATGACTGCCACACCATAGAATCATACAAGCTAAAAGTTCAAAGGTGACTTGTGGCAGACAGGCCCTTTAGCCAGTTAGGCAAAGTGAGGGCCTGGGAAAGAGCATTCTTCCTCTCTTCGGCAGTTTTAATATTCGCAGTCTTAGCTTGGAATGGGCTTTCTGCACTAGAAGGAAACCTCCTTTAGTGCAGACCGGCCTAAAGCCAAGCCACTGCTGCCTGAGGACGCTGCCATCCCTGGAGCACGGTGACATGCCATCGCCTGGGACCGATTCCCATCCCCCAGAGCACTGTAGCATGTGGCCTCTTCTGAAAAGACTTCCTCGTGCTCCTGCAAGGTCAGAAAGCACCTCTGGGCACACCTCAGTCTTTTGGGTCTGCCTCCCCACTAGACTGTGATCACTGTGCATGGAAGCTACTTTTATTCTTGACATCCCAGTGGCTCACATAATAGATGCCAAGTAAAATCTCCAGTTTGTACTTTAAATGGTTTTTCTGGCACTGGAGATGAGCTTGCAATGATCCCTCCATCCACGTAGTGGCCCTGGGCTCAGTGGACCATCTAGAGTAGGCCTGGACCAGAGGCTTCTCCACCATGGAACTGCCCCTCTCGGGAGTCTGATGTGAGTGGCTCCTGAGACTCATTCTCACTTCACTCACTCCATATCACAAGAGCCAAGGATTTCCCAGTACCAACATTTTATTGGGCTGCTTTTGATGGGATTTTTTTCCCCCTCCCTGTCCTCTTTTTCCAACCCCAGGACAAACTGCCAGCGTTCCTGGTTGGTGTTGCTAACTCGGGTTGCCCTGAGGCTGCCCTGTTTGACTCTTGCTTGTTGCAAGCCCCTCCCTATATACACATGTGCCCGAGGCTGTGCCGCTCCTGTGCGCAGGCACCCGGGGTTTGTGCCGGTGGTTTCCTGACACAAGCAGCAGCACTGAACGCGTGTGTCCCAGATTTAGGTTTCAGAGGCCTGCCTGGAGAACAGCCATCCCAGGTTCTGGGAGCTTTCTCAATTTACTGTTTCATCCAAAGATGGGATGGCCTTTCTCTGGATATGATGAGCTTCCTTGGGCTAGTTCTTAAGCCTGAGACTAAAAGTTCTTACCATGAGTTATTAGGGAGGCCTGGAAAATGTAAAGGCCATGCATCTTTTTTGCTCTGTTACCCAGGCTGGAGTGCAATGGCATGATCATGGCTCACCGCAACCCTGAACTCCTTGGGCTCAAGCAGTCCTCCTACCTCAGCCTCTGCATAGCTGTGACAACAGGCCTGTCCCCCACATCTAGCTAATTTTTAAATTTTTGTAGATACAGGGTCTCCCTATGTTGCTCAGGCTGGTCTCAAACTCCTAGACTCATGTGATCCTCCTGCCTTAGCCTCCCAAAGTGCTGGGATTACTGGTGTGAGCCACTGTACCCAGCCAAGGCCATGCATCTTTAAGTGCTTTACCTGGGCTTTACTCTAAGATGGGAGGTCTCAGAGTGAGAAAAGCTGCTAGGAAGTGGGAAGGAGCCTGTGCCTCTGGTGATTAGGGATTTCTCTTTTCGTCTACCCCCATTCTCACCTTCACTGGAAGCAGACCTGCAAGAAAAATTAAAGCAGTTTAGAAAGGGTTGTAACTGTTTATTCACCCATCCCCCCCAAAATTTTCTGGAACCTTCCTAGTTTCAAATGTTCCTTATATCTTAAAACACCATAAGAACTGTTAGTTTTTTTGTTTTTTGGTTTTTTTTCTTAATTGTAGAGATGAGAGTCTCACCATGTTGCTTGGGCTGGTCTGGAACTACTGGGCTCAAACCATCCTCTTGCCTCAGCTTCCCAAAGTGCTGGGATTGCAGGCATGAGTCACCACGCTTGGCAGGAACCGTCAGCTATATACCGTGACTTTTTTTTTTGTTGAGACGGAGTCTCACTCTGTCGCTCAGGCTGGAGTGCAGTGGCGCAATCTCAGCTCACTGCAACCTCTGCTTCCCAGGTGCAAACGATTGTCCTGCCTCAGTCTCCCTAGTAGCTAGGACTACAGGCACATGCCACCACCCTCAGCTGATTTTTGTATTTTTAGTAGAGATAGGGTTTCACCATGTTGGCCGGGCTGGTCTCGAACTCCTGACCTCAAGTGATCAAACCACCTCAACCTCCCAAAGTGCTGGGATTACAGGTGTTAGCCACCACGCCTGGCTTATATATCTCACTCAAGTCGTGTGTAAATAAAGCCTGAAACTTGGGAAGAGGAGTGTGGACTATTGAGGTCTTATTGAGGTTGCTGTGCAAATGAACAAGATCCCATTTCTAAGAAATGGCTAGTCTGGTATAGAAGCTAAGGATTTGCTTAGGAAAGCAGGAAGCTCTTGAATATGAATCCAAGCTCAGTGGAAACGGACTGAGTTGAATTAAATTTAGCAGGTGGCTGCTGCCGTTATAGAGAAAAGAGACTTGGAGGGACCTCTGCCCTCACTACCAGGCAGACCTGGCTTGGCAGGGTGCCTTGAGCCTCACTGGAACAGCAGTCAGTTTTCCCAGAACTCACCCCAGAAGCCTGTGTCCTTTGATAGTACTGGCCAGTTAGGACAGGAGGCTTTGATCTCCCAGAGGGAGCCAGCAGGACTCCACTCTCATCTATGAAGCACAGGCTTGGGGTGGATGGCACTGAAGTGACTGCACTGCTGAGTGGGGAATAGGGGCTGGGAACTCTCCTGGAAGCTTTCATCATATTAAAAGTAGGCATTTCTTGAACTGCAAAGAGATACTTTTATATTTTGTACTCAGTGGTAAGGCAAGATTAATTGGTGCCTTCCTGCTTCTGTTCACTCCTGTATTCATTTGAGTTTTTGCTTTTACATTACAGGTAAATTAAAAGATCTTGGGAACTTGGTTCTCCGACCTTTTGGGCTCTCCACGGAAAATTTCCAGATCAAACAGGATTCCTCTACCGGCTCGTACTCCATCAATTTCGTTCAAAATCCAAATAATAACAGATAACAAAGATAACAATAGCTTTACAAGCTGACTTGGAATTGTGTGCTGCTTGCTGTTAGCAAGGGGAAAGGCCCTGCCAATGTTTAACTTTTAAAAGCATCTTATCTAAAAGAAAGCCTATCCAGTAGAGCCTAGTGCTCCCTTTTCCCTCTTTTATGATCAGGGTGAAATGTACTTCCTGATGTAATGAACCTAATTTGATTTCCATTTTAAGGTGGTATCTGTGCAGCTGGTGCCCCGGTTCTGGCTGTCCTGTGTTCAGGAAGAAGCCCATTTGTCGAGGCTGACCTTCCTGATCCACACAGACACATAGCCCAGCAAAAGCCTCTCCTGAACCAAACAGACCTGTTGGTTGGGAGACTGCCCAGACATGACTGATGACGGGTTCCCGCCTGCCTGTCCCCTCCCTGATCACACAGCTAACGAGGCTGCCTCCAGCGTTTCCTGGTTTCCTCTGTGGTAATAAAAGCTTTCTGTGCTTAGGTCTGGGTTGGGTTGTGAATTTTGTCACGTAATGACAACTAAGGCAGATGCCTTCTCTGGCTTTGGGAGCAGTGTTGGTTTCAAGCAGGGTTACTGATAACAGATTCCACAAATCTGCCCAAAGTTTTTGGTGCCTTGTAGATTTATCTTGAAGAGTTGACCATTCTACCATGTACTAGAATTCAGAAAGTCCACCTTACAAGCTGTCTTGGGCCCCACCAGGTTTGTGTAGATAATTATAAATCTGTTTTTGACCAAATGTTAATATTTTTAACTTAAAATAGCTTCATTAAGGAATCGTAGTATATGAATCCCAGAACAAAACCATATTCTTTTCAACTACATGAACCCAGAGGTGTCAAAGATAGAATATTTTTCTACTCATCAGTTGATGCTAGTGAAAAGCTTGCAGTTGCTCTGGTTTGAGTGTCAAAAGCATTGCCATGCAAGTTTCATCTTGGAAGTAAATTACACATATAATTCTGTAAGTGACGTGCAGTAGTTAGTCATACTCCCAGTGTTAAGGACTATGTGATTCTTCTGATCTGTTCCTAAAAGCTTTTGATCTTTTTTTTTTCCTTTTGAGGCCGGGCGCGGTGCCTCAAGCCTGTAATCCCAGCACTTTGGGAAGCCGAAATGGGCGGATCACGAGGTCAGGAGATCGAGACCATCCTGGCTAACAC
>NW_012115932.1:3860737-3863714 GCF_000951035.1 Colobus angolensis palliatus
AAAAAAAAAAAAAAAAAGAAAAGCTTCTGGCTTTTTTTTCCTTTTGGTCAAAGTGAACCTCAGAAGAAACTATGTTAAATCTGGCATCCAATTTTCCCAAAAATGTGTGCGTGAAAAATCATGCAAGTTGTATGAATACCGTGCAGAATGCTGGATGGTCTGGTAGTGAGTGTTGAGTGCTTCCTGTGCAGCCAGCATTATGCTAGTCAGTGGTTCTCAATCTTTTTTTTCTTTTGAGATGGGGTCTTGCTGTGTCACCCAGGTTGGAGTGCAGTGGCACGATCTTGGCTCACAGCAACCTCTGCCTCCCAGGCTCAAGCAATTCTCCTGCCTCAGCCTCCAGAGTACCTGGGATTACAGGCATGTACCACCACACCTGGCTAATTTTTTGTATTTTTAGTAGAGACAAGAGTTTCACCATGTTAGCCAAGCTGGTCTTGAACTCCTGGCCTCAAGGTGATCCACCCACCTTGGCCTCCCAAAGCATTAGGATTACAGGTGTGAGCCACCATGCCCAAACTTTTATTTCAGGAGCCCTTCATAGTCTCCAAAAAAAATTTTAAGAGCATTTCCACTTATATGCATTGTATCAATATTTAGTATATTAAAAATTAAGATAGAAAATTTAAAGTATTTAATCCCTTTAAAAAAATAACATGTTTCATGTTACTATAAATAATTTTATGTCGGGTCAGGAACGATGGATGGTTTATGCCTGTAATCACAGCACTTTAGGAGGCCAATGTGGGAGTATTGCTTGAGACCAGAGTTCCAGACCAGGCTGAGCAACATAGCAAGATTCCGTCTCTACAAAAAAAAGTTTAAAAAAAAAAAAAATTAGCTGGGCATAGTGGCTTCATGCTACTTGGGAGGCTGAGGCAGGAGGATTGATTGCTTGAGCCCAGGAGTTCAGGACTGCAGTGAGCTATGATCTCACTGCTGCACTTCATCCTGGGTGACACAGACCTTGTCTCTAAAAAAAAAAAAGTTTTAATGAATTTTTTTAATATTTTTATGAAAAAATCTTCCAACTCAAAGACACATTTTAGTGAGAAGAGTGACATTTTTGCAAATCTCTTTAATGCATGACTTGATAGAAAACAGCAAGAGTCTCACATCTCCTATATTCAGTTTGTCATGAGATCACAGTGCAGTCATTGACAGGATGACAGTGAAAAAAGTAGACCCTTTAATTTTGTATTATGAAAATAGTTTTGGCCAGATAGACACCTTGAAAGGGTCTCCAGAATGCCTACAGAGCCTGGGACTACATTTTGAGAACTACTGTCAGATTGTGCCTTGAGCTCAATGGCTTAGACTTAGCAAAATCAGGGCTGAGATTCCTGAAGGACTATCAGTGTCTCCAAGGAATAGGAAATAGACTTGTTCATCTAGAAACAGCTTTGGTTAAGAGAAGATGCCCGAGACCACCATTGCTGTGAGTGTAGAGATTTTGTTTCTTAGGCTTCATCCTCCTCTTCCTCTCAATCACACTGAAATCTTATAGGATGCTACACAAGGCCAACATTACATGCTCCCAGTGGGTGGGCCAAGCAGTGCATTGTCTGGAAAGGAAAGGATGTCAGCAGGTGTGAGTTTGCTTAAGCCAAGGAGTTTTTATCGGGCACTGTTACTTTGCTGCTTCTAACATTTGTAAGAAAAGGTATATTCAAACCTTTTGAAAATGTTTGACCATAGAAAATCTTCAGAGTTCAAAAGTAGAAAGTAAGTGTTAAGGTAGGAAGGTGGCCTGTATTTGCCTATTGCTGCTAGAATGTATGATTTTAAAGCTATGGCCAGGTACCGTGGCTCACACCTATAATCTCAGAACTTCAGGAGGCCAATGTGGGCGGATCACCTGAGGTCAGGAGTTCAAGACCAACCTGACCAACATGGTGAAACCCCATCTCTACTAAAAATACAAAAATTAGCCAGGCACAATGGCACATGCCTGTAATCCCAGCTACTTGGGAGGCTAAAGCAGGAGAATCGCTTGAACCCAGGAGCTGGAGATTTCAGTGAGCCAAGATCACGCCACTGCACTCCTACCTGTGTGACAGAGCAAGCCTCCATCTCAAAAAATTTAAAAAAGTTATATGATGCTTCCCACCCCCCACCAAAAAAGCATACCAGAATTTACTTTTAAGGTAGTAGTAACACTGTGACGTTGTACATATTCTTATTCCAGCAGTATTGCAATGAGTCAAAATAATTTTTGGAGGCTGGGTGCGGTGGCTCAAACCTGTAATCCCAGCACTCTGGGGGGCTGAGGCAGGTGGATCACCTGAGGTCAGGAGTTCAAGACCATCCTGGCCAATATGGCAAAACCTCATCTCTACTAAAAATACAAAATTAGCCGGGCATGGTGGCAGGCGCCTGTAATCCCAGCTACCCAGGAAGCTGAGGCAGGGGAATCACTTGAACCCAACAGGCGGAGGTTGCAGTAAGCTGAGATCACGCCACCGTACTCCAGCCTGGGTAATACAGTGAGACCCTGTCTCAAAAAAAATAATTTTTGATCTTTTAGAATTGCCCTGGAGACTCTGAGAAACATTCTTTAAAATATTATCTACTATTTCCCGTCTGCCTCCTGAGTAGACCATGAGTTCATGGAAAGGGCCACATTTATGTTGTTAATAGTACCAGCAGCTACCACTGTACTAGAGACTTAGTAAACTGGTATTAAAGGATATTCCACAAGAGGTGGTTTTAATGTGAACAACCATCACTATTCAAAAGTCTTCTAATTCTGTGCCCTTTTAGTGCCTGTTTTTTCAGATTTCTCCTTCAAAAATACAAAAATTCAAAAATACAAACAGATACTAACCAATATCTGTTACCTCAAGATAAATAGAAACTAGTCGGCTCCATAAATTTTAAGACCCAGCAGGCCGGGCGCGGTGGCTCAAGCCTGTAATCCCAGCACTTTGGGAGGCTGAGACGGGCGGATCACGAGGTCAGAAGATCGAGACCATCC
>NW_012115932.1:3864329-3899678 GCF_000951035.1 Colobus angolensis palliatus
CAGGAGGTCGAGGCTGCAGTGAACTGAGATCATGCCACTGTACTCTAGCCTGGGTGACAAAGTGAAACCAACCTATCTCAAAAAAAAAAAAAAAAAGGCTTACTTGCTATTTTTCACATTCCAAAGAATGCAGTGGGAGACAGAGACGACAGCTTGGTGTCACTGAATCAAAGTCAGTAACTTAACCCGGTATTGCCCGAAGTTGCCACCTCACCCTGGAGTTTCTGGCCCTAGTTATTCAAGTAAACTTTCTTAGTAGTGTTATTCGTTAAGTGTGTATGTAGTTCTGGCAAATTTGGAGGGCTCAGCTAGGGTTTCTCAATAGTGAATCCAGTAATCATACCCATGGAGCTCAAAACATTCTGTAGGCTGGGCGCAGTGGCTCATGCCTGTAATCCCAACACTTAGGGAGGCCAAGGCAGGAGGATCGCTTGAGCTCAAGAGTTTGAGACCAGCCTGGGCAATATAGCAAGACCCCATTTCTATAATAATAAATACATAATAAAAATAAAAAGCATTCTGTAAAGAAGGTCGCTCTAAGCCAGTCTAGCCTGTCTTGCACGGCCATGTAGAATGTCCTCAGATGTTGAACATTGAACTTGGCCTGTAAGCATCTGTCTCCTGGTTTTTAAGTTTTTATTTTTTGCATCTTGGATATTTCCAAGGATTAAAAAATCCCCAACTTTTCCTTTCGTTCCAGTCTCCTCACCTTCTCCAGGCCACATTTCCATCAAGTCTTGTGTTTTCTGTATATTCCCACACTGTATCTTAACTACTTTTCCAATTTTCACAGGAGCAGCTTTTCCATTGGTTGGGGCCTCTGCAGGAGGCTTCCCCAGGAAATTAGGATTTCTAAAACAAATTCATACTCATATGGTGGTTTTTCTGTGTAGAGTGCACTGTGGGTTCATTCCTTCATTTCACTCATGGATCCATGCCATTAAATTTACCTATTTTAAAAATCTCAACCATTTTTCTAAGAACTAGCTGGGTGCAGTGGCTTACACCTGTAATCCCAACACTTTGGGAGGCTGAAGCAGGAGGATTACTTGAAACCAGGAGTTCGAGACCTTAGCCTAGTCAACATACTGAGACCCCATCTCTACCAAAAAATGTTTTAAAACCAAGTCATGGCCGGGCACGGTGGCTCAAGCCTGTAATCCCAGCACTTTGGGAGGCTGACGGGCGGATCACGAGGTCAGGAGATCGAGACCATCCTGGCTAACCCGGTGAAACCCTGTCTCTACTAAAAAATACAAAATCTAGCCGGGTAAGGTGGCGGGGGCCTGTAGTCCCAGCTACTCGGGAGGCTGAGGCAGGAGGATTGCTTGAACCTGGGAAGACGGAGCTTGCAGTGAGCTGAGATCCAGCCCCTGCACTCCAGCCTGGGCGACAGAGCCAGACTCCGTCTCAATAGTCCCAGCTACTCGGGAGGCTGAGGCAGGAGAATGGCGTAAACCCGGGAGGCGGAGCTTGCAGTGAGCTGAGATCTGGCCACCGCACTCCAGCCTGGGCGACAGAGCAAGACTCCGCCTCAAAAAAATAAAATAAAATAAAATAAAATAAAACCAAGTCAAGTATGGTGGCACATGCTTGTAGCCCCAGCTAGTTGGGAGGCTGAGGCAGGAGGATCACTTGGGCACAGGAGTTCGAGGCTTCAGTGAGCTAGGACTGAGCCACCACACTCCAGCCTGGGTAACAGTGAGAGACCCTGTCTCTGAAAGAAAAAAAGAAATGCCTTTCCATGTGTGCTTCCCTTTCATCACAAGCACTGCAGCCAGTTTGTTGTGGTTGGTGATTTTTAGCCTTTCGTTCCTTGCCCCATTCCCTGCAAAACGCACATCTTCTCACTTTACAAATAACTGTACTTAAGGAGACAGTGTTATACCATGTCGAAATGTGGAGGCTGGAGAGTCGCTAAGCCTACATGTTACAGATGCTCCTATAACTTTAGGGACATCATGGCACTGGGCATACATCTGAGCTTCGGCAAAATGACAAGACCTCATACACTGTCCTTCAGAGCTGCTTGGATAAAGCCAAAGACATGAATGTTTGTGTCATCCATAAATGCTGAGAGTTGCAGTTCCTACAACATTTTATGTAACTGAAAGTAGGGAAGAGTGCTTTAAGAAATGTTGCTGGCCAGGCGCAGTGGCTCATGCCTGTAATCCCAGCACTTTGGAAGGCCAACGCGGGTGAATAGTTTTAGCCCAGGAGTTCAAGACCAGCCTGGGCAACATGGCAAAACCCTATCTTTAGTAAAAATACAAAAAATTAGCCAGGCATGGTGGTACACACCTGTAGTCCCAGCTACTTAGGAGGCTGAGGTGGGAGGATCACCCGAGCCCAAGAAGTCAAGGCTGCAGTGAGCCAAGATGGCACCACTGCATTCCAGCCTGGGAGTGAGACCCTGTCTCAAAAAGAAAAAGAGATGTTGTCGGGCTTAGTAGTTATTTCTGGTGCCCCTTCAGTCTCTGAACTGGCCTCTGAGACTACTGGTAAGTAACATTTCACTCAGCTTTCAAGCTAGGATCTAAGTTGGTGCAGGAAGACTAGGCGCAGGAGCTTTTTAGAGGCATTTTACTGCCTGAAGAGATAGTGGGAGGAGAAGCTGGCAGCACTCATCAGATGTAAAGCTGATGGCAGATATATTTTTGCAAGCATGGTCTGATCCCAAGAACTAAGCAGGCCTGCAAATCCTTTTACCACCAGTTCTGCAAAACTTGGGATGTCAAAGGGAAAGGCTATGATAACAGACCCAAGAGGACGGCTGTTAAGACAGCTGTGGAAGTTAGTGGCCGCTTTAATCTTGGAAAAGATCTTTAAGAGGAAGAGTCCAATAATCCCCAAAGACCAAAGTGCAAATCTGAGACACCACATAGGTTGGGAAATATCTTGACGAGCCCTCATCCGTTTCCTCTGCTTGTTATCTGTGCTCTCTCCAGATTGCCCTTGGCTTAAGAGGAAAGGCTGGAGCTGCTGGCGCTCAGCTGCGCAGCCCCGATTCAGATGCAGCCTTACGAGCCTGCAGCCTGTGGTCACTGCCAGCTGGATTGTATGTTCCTTCCTGTTGTTTTCTGTGATCACTTCCCTTCATTACTGTGCCGGTTCCCTCCCTATGCTCGTCCCTCCCCTTAAGAAATACAGGAGGGACGAGGATAGGGAAGAGAAACTTTTCCTCTAACCTTATCTGTGGATACTGTGTACTTGATACATACCCACACAATCCTAGTCAACTCTCCTTGAAGTGATTTCAGTTAGGGATTCTTTCCAGCCTGCTTCCTCGGTACTTGATAGTAACAAGCTTAATCCTTCCATCACCTGGATTTCCTTTTAAAAAGTATGTGTGCATTCCACCAGAAGTGGCTGAAAAATATGTTCCTTCAGTGAACTGCACAATTAAAAGCTGTACAGGGAAAGGAAGCTATCATTTGCAATCACTTCCTCCTGTTGTGTGCAGAGCTATCCTGACCTCACACTATACCAGATCCATTAATGCCTCTGAAAATGAAAAATTGATTACTGTGCTTCCTTCGACAGCACATAAACTAAAACTGGAAGGATACAGAGAAGATTAGCATGGACTCTGAAAAAAAAAAGTCAATTAAAAAATTGGATTACTTGCTACCAGCCAGTCCAAGAAGTAGGGTGAAAATAACGTTAGCACATGAGAACGACTGCTTACAACCCTTCAAGGGGCAGTTTACGGGCTGGGCACAGTGGCTCACGCCTGTAATCCCAGCACCTTTGGAGGGTGAGGTGGGAGGATCACTTGAGCCCAGGAGTTCAGAACCACCCAGATGATATAGGGAAACCCTGTCACTACAAAATAAATTTTTTTATGTTAGCTGGGGGTGGTAGTGCATACCTGTAGTCCCAGCTACTCAGCAGGCTGAAGCAGGAAGACCACTTGAACCACAAGGTTGAGGCTGCAGTGAGCCATGGCTGCACCATTGCACTCCAACCTGGGCAACAGAGCTAGACTCTGTCTCATAAATAAATAAATAGCCAGGTGTGATGGCAGGCGCCTGCACTCCAGCCTGGGCAACAGAGTGAGACTCCATCTCATAAATAAATAAAACAAAAATTAGCCAGGTGTGATGGCAGGTGCCTGCATTCCAGCCTGGGCAACAGAGCGAGACTCCATCTCAAAAATAAATAAATAAATAAATCAAAAATTAACCAGGCATGATGGCAGGTGCCTGTAATCCCAGCTACTCGGGAGGCTGAGGTGGGAGAATCACTTGAACTCAGGAATCGGAAGTTGCAGTGAGCCAAGATTGCACCATTACACTCCAGCCTGGGCGACACAGCGAGGCTCTGTCTCAAAAAAAAAGTTTATGAAAATGAGTGAGAGGGCTGGGCGCAGTGGCTGGACACACTGGCTCATGCCTGTAATCCCAGCATTTTGGGAGACTGAAGTGGGAGGACTGCTTGAGTCCAGGAGTTCAAGACCAGCCTGGGCAACATGGTGAGCCCCCATCTCTACAAAGATTATTTTTAAATTAGCCAGGCCTGGTAGTATGTCTATCTGTGGTCCCAGCTATTCAGGAAGCTGAGGTCAGAGGATCGCCTGAGCCCTGGAGGTCGAGGCTACAGTGAGCCAGGATTGCACAAGTGCACTCCAGCCTAACCTGTGCAAGAGCTTGTCTCAAAAACAATATGACTAAAAAGAGTGAGGATGTTCTCTATTTTTACATTTCAAAGCATCAAAATTTTCAATCTTCCTGGCCACAAGTTGGTACTTGTTAAAGCTAGGTTGGGTATACAGGGGTTTGTTTTACTGGTCTGCTTTTACAAATATCTGAGATATTCTATAATAAAAACATTAATATCGCCAGGCAGGGTGGCTCACGCCTGTAATCCCAGCACTTTGGGAGGCTGAGGCGGGCAGATCACCTGAGGTCAGAAATTCGAGACCAGCCTGACCAACATGGTGAAACCCCGTCTCTACTAAAAATACAAAATTAGCTGGGTGTGGTGGCACATGTCTGTAACCCCAGCTACTCGGGAGGCTGAGGCAGAAGAACTGCTTGAACCCGGGAAGTGGACGTTGCAGTGAGCTGAGAATATGCCACTGCACTCCAGCCTGGGCAACAACAGCAAAACTCAATCTCAAAAAAAAAAAAAAAAAAAAGTAATATAAAATTTTCTTCTAGTTGCCCAGTCCTCTGAGATCTGCAAGCTAGGAATAAGTGCCATCACACAAAAGTTAAGTTCTATCAGCCAGAACTAGAAATATACTTCCCTGCCTTCTTTTTCCTTTCACTCAAGTGGAAACTGGAAGTTCCTATTTCCCCCTTCACTAAGGCACAGCAGGGTCTGCTACCTCACTGCCAAGGAAGCCCACAGCAAGTGATCTGTGCCAGTGACCCAGTGTCAGCTAGTCTTCATTTCCATCAGTCCCAGCTGCCGGTTCCACTTGCAGAAAAATATGGTCTATTAAGGTGGGAACCACTAGTAGGCACTGGGCTCATCAGCCATCAGTCATCATGACAGATGTGAAGGGAACCCCCACCCAAAAAGGCTTCTGGAGAAACACTTGGTTTCAAATGTGAAGAGGTGGATTTGAAGATACTGGAATCTCACTGTCCCTCTGCAGCCTACAGTACCAGACTGATAGTCCATACCAGAGACATGCCCACCTGGACTCACACCCAGCAACTGCCACGTGCTGTCTGAGCCAGTGGCAAACAGCTTCCACTCGGTGCCTCCCACTCAAAAGTCAGAAATCCACAAACCTGAAACTCCTCAGGGATGGGAGTAAGGGAACAAAGGTGGGGAAAACAGTAATTAAAAATCAAAGGAGTAGGCTTTCGTAGGCTATACACAGTACTTGATCTCAAGTTTGTAAGGCGTAGTTTGATTGCCCCAAAATTAAATGCTGTTTGCAACTTTGCCCATCAACTTAACTGGGAGAAAAGGCCTGATAGTTTCCTAGGGCAGTGTGGTACTTTGATTGGATTCTGAATTAGCATCAGAGGCTGGAGATTATACTTTCAGCTTGTGCTACAGAAGCCTGTCTGGCCCGTCTCATTTCCTACAGATGTTAAGAAAGACGAATCTAGGCATGTGAAGGGTCCATCCATCCTTGTCTTCGGTAAGGCTGTTCTTACTAAAGGCCCTGGCTGTACTTTTCTGGGCACTAACATGTCAGCCTCCTCTTCTACCTCAGGGCACTTCACAATGATGTTATAGTTCAACTTACATAGAAGATCGCCCAAATTTTGAGCTGCCTACTCAGGATCCAGAGGACTTAGGCACTGAGCTAAAACAAAACTCAGAAACAGTGGATTATATTCTAATTAACAACAACAAAAATTCCTGGCCCAGCACAGTGGCTCACATCTGTAATCCCAGCACTTTGGGAGGCCGAGGTGGGCAGATCACGAGGTCAGGAGTTCAAGACCAACCTGACCAACATGGTGAAGCCCTGTCTCTACTAAAAATACAAAAATGAGTCGGGTGCGGTGGCGCATGCCTGTAGTCCCAGCTACTTGGGAGGCTGAGTCAGGAGAATCGCTTGAACCCAGGAGGCAGAGGTTGCAGTGAGCGGAGATCGCACCACTGCACTCCAGCCTGGGTGACAGAGCAAGACTCCGTCTCAAAAAAAAAAAAAATTCCTGACATCTTCCCAGGGGTTTCGGCCTTGGCTGAGTAGGAACTGAAGAGCTTGGTAAGATGGATTTCTACACCCCATTTTGCCAGTGGGGCTACTGTGTGACTTTGCTGTCAAAGGTCATTGACAGAACTGATATCAGAATCCATGTCTCCTACCTCTTTAGACTAAGGCAGGTTATTAGTATAAAAATATCTTTTTTTTCTTCTTCTTCTTCTTGAGACAGAGTCTTGCTCTGTTGCCCAGGCTGGAGTGCAGTGGCACTATCTCGGCTCACTGCAAGCTCCTCCTCCTGAGTTCACTCCATTCTCCTGCCTCAGCCTCCTGAGTAGCTGGGACTACAGGTGCCCAACACCACACCCGGCTGATTTTTTGTATTTTTAGTAGAGATGGGGTTTCACCGTGTTAGCCAGGATGGTCTCGATCTCCTGACCTCATGATCCACCCGCCTCGGCCTCCCGAAGTGCTGGGATTACAGGCGTGAGCCACCGCGCCCGGCCAAAAACGTCTTTCTTTGAACATCACCAACCCGCTTTCCCTCCTTTAGACAGCTGCTTCTACAAACATGCCTCAAAAGGAAATAATGAAAGGGCTAACCCTGAAAGTACTCTTAACACTTAAAGACAATGTCTTCCCACTGTGTTTGGCCAGCTCCCTCTTCTTCTGGCAGTTTTCCTGAATCATACTCTCCTTCACCCCAAGCTCACTACCTTCTTGGTACCAAAGCAAAGGAATTGTTAAGGCCATGAAATTTCATTCCAAGTCAAGTGTGGTGGCTCACGTCTATAATCCCAGCACTTTGGGAGCTCGAGGTAGGCAGATCACTTGAGGTCAGGAGTTCAAGACCAGCCTGGCCAACATGGCGAAACCCCATCCCTACTAAAAATACAAAAATTTAGCCAGACATGGGGGCAAACACCTGTAATCCCAACTACTCGGGAGGCTGAGGCAGAATTGCTTGAACCCAGGATGCAGAGGTTGCAGTGAGCCGAGATCGTGCCACTGCACTCCAGCCTGGGTGACAGAGCAAGACTCCATCTCTAAATAAATAAATAAATAAATCTCATTCCAATTAAGCAAAGATTTGGCAGCATGCTAACCACTAGAGAAAAGGATCCTTAAAAAACAACATATTCTGGCCAGGCACAGTGGCTCATGCCTGTAATCTCAGCACTTTGGGAAGCTGAGGCGGGTGGATCACCTGAGATCAGAAGTTCGAGACCAGCCTGACCAACATGGAGAAACCCTGTCTCTACTAAAAATACGAAATTAGCGAGGCGTTGTGGCACATGCCTGTAATCCCAGCTACTCGGCAGCCTGAGGCAGGAGAATCGCTTGATCCCGGGAGGTGGAGGTTGCAGTAAGCCAAGATCACGCCACTGCACTCCAGCCTGGGCAACAACAGTGAAATTCCATCTCAAAAAAAAAAAAGTCCAGGCACAGTCGCTCATGCTGTAATCCCAGCATCTTGGGAGGCCGAGGCGGGCAGATCACCTGATGTCGGGAGTTTGAGACCAGCCTGACCAACATGGAGAAACCTCATCTCTACTAAAAATACAAAATTAGCCGGGGGGTGGTGGCACATGCCTGTAATCCCAGCTACTCGGGAGGCTGAGGCAGGAGAATTGCTTGAACCCGGGAGAGGAGGGTGCAGTAAGCCAAGATCATGCCATTGCACTCCAGCCTGGGCGACAAGAGCAAGACTCTGTCTCAAAAAAAAAAAAAAAAAAAAAAACTCTTTATTCAAATAATTTCTTATTCTGAGAAAAGAATCATGGCCAGGTGCAGTGGCTCATGCCTATAATCCCAGCACTTTGGGAGGCCGGGACAGGAGGATCACTTGAGTCCAGGAGTTTGACACCAGCCTGGGCAACAAAGCAAGACCTCGTCTCTATTGTTTAAATTAAAAAAAAAAAAATCTTTACCTGAAAGAGGAAAAGTGAACTTACGCTTTCTTATGTGAAGGCCAGCATCGGTAAGATTTTCAGTTGCATCTATGGGTTGCATCACTCATTCCCTGCATCTTGTAGGAGTCGTGTCTATAAATATACTGATATACATGACCAGGATCAGTGTGAGTCTCCTGTAGGCCCTCTCAGATAATAAGCACATGGCTTGTTAATCTTCCCTGGTTCTCTCTGTTCCATTTTCATTAGTGAGACGTTTGAGAGAAACAAGATATTAGCAGAGCCAGATTCCTGTGGTCTCTTTTTTACACTTCATTTAGATAAACTGAAATGGGAGAATGTTTGAGATTAAAGCCTTCATGTACTCTGGAATAACAGGCAGCCAAAGGATTGCCTTTCTGAAACAGAAAAGAAAGTACACTGACCTAAGTTGCTGGGCCAGTCCTGTGAACTGTCTGTAGGTTTGAAAAGGCTCATTTCTCCTGATAACCAAGTGTTTCTGATTCCTAGGCCAAACCCTCCACCTCTCACTGAATGTGCTGGGCTCTTCAAGAAGCGACCATCTGTCCACAAGGGCAGGATTCCTTCAAATTAAAACAAAGGAAAACAAGACAAACCCAGCAGCAGGCATTTAATTACATCCAACACTGAAGGGTAGGTTGTTTCTGTCAAAAAGCAGTTACGTTTGTGCACAGGGTCCTAATTAAACTGTTCACCCTTTCTCTATCTTTGGTCATAAAGAGGTCCCATAAAATCTCCTAGTGATTAGAAACCTACAGGTTGTTCTCCTTCAGAAGCACTGCTACTCAAAACAGCTCCCTGAAGTACAGCCAGTGATTGAATTTTAATAGCAAAAAAAAAAAAAAAATTTAAAAACTAACTCCTAAAAAGTAAACATAGTTTTTAAATAACTAAATTTTTAAAAAATCAAAGACTTTATTGGATAAAGGTTACACAACATTCTTTAACATTTAAAACTCTGAGCATATTTAAGATGAGAAACAATTTTTATCATTCAAGTCTACAAAACAAAATAGGCTTATGAAGATTGAAATACAGACAAAAGGTAGCATGAAGCAAAGCTTAAATATTAAGCAACTAAAGCAATGAAAGTGAAATAGCAACATGGTAGGTCTAGATTTTAAATACCACCAAGTTTCATTTTTTAAAAAAGGAAAATCTGGTTTGCAACAAAACACCTTTGAGAATATGCCATGAGAAAAAAAATATATTTATATACTTAAAACCTGATCTCTCCCAATTCTTTTGCTTTATATTATTACTTCTTGGTCATTTCCATCACTCTACACAAATAAAGAATTCTAAAGCTTAATTAAAAATCTTGATTATACAATTCATGTATAATTCCACCATGGTTTGGGAGTTATCTGGTTCTTGAAGTGAGCCTGAAAGGTACTGCTGGTGTTATGTATCTGAAAGAACAAGACTGATCCAAAACAAAGCCCTAGACCACATAGAGTAGGGCACCCCTATAGTATAGTTCATGTCATCTTTAGAACTCCCTGCTGCTACAGTTCCTGAGCTGATTTTTTTCTGACTTGATAAAATATATAATGACTTCATAATATGTAATTTTCCAAACAGACAATTGTAGAATGCAATAAAAACTTCAAATTATTTGCAGTATAATTAGAATTTGCATTAAGTTCATTAGACACAAGACTGTCTGCCTCTTCTTCAAGTTGTAAAACAAATCATAGGTATATTAAATGTTTTAAAACTCACCCAGAACCCTTTGTTAATCCTGAGTCTGGGGTTATTAGGTAATTCCAAACTTACACAGTAACATTATGGAAAGTCTGACTACTTGAGCCAAGTGCTCAGTTACCTGTTATGTTGCTTCATATGAATTTTAAGGTTTTATATTTTTTGGCATATTTTCCCTTTTTTGTAATAAGTAATCAATATGGATTATCTTTCTGGTTTAAAAAATAAATCAGTATTGCCACTAAAAAACTTGTTTTATTATTATTAAAAGTACGGCACCATCAAATATAAAATGCCTTAAAAATGTAGTACTAACAGGTCCATCTGGTTTTCTCATGTTTTCTCCATTCATTAAAAAAGAAAAATTAAGGTTTTTTATAATATTTACCAAAGACAGGAAAAAAATTACAGTCTCTATTAGTAAGAATTCATGCTCCATGCATGAAAAGTTTGACACTGTTTTAAAGGATCCTGTTCCTGCCACTTGTCCCCCAGGGCCAAGTCCTACTGACACCTGTTAGAATTTCTTGCACTTAGGAGGGGCTCTGTGGAGAGAGGTTCACATCAAAATTTAGACGTTGTCACCTTTTTTGAACTAGATAAAACCAGTAAGGATACAGACAATAATAAAAGGCTTTCCAACTCAGCAGAATTAAGAACTAGCTCTTGGAGTATACATTTGCACTCCAAGATCAACACTAGCCTATCCTCTTTGAGTCAAAATTTGAAAGGTAAGAATGTAATTATGAAAATGTGCACAAAATGTTAAATACTAGTGGCAAATAAATATATCTTAATATGTTCTAACAAGCAAACATATATTCAAGATAATACAGCCCTGCTTTATTAGAGAAGGAAAAGATCCAGATTTTGTTTGTGGGGTAGGGTGGGGCACTTTGCTATCCTTTCAGCAGGATGTTATTTTCTGTCGTTTCTACTGGCACCCTGAAGGAAACACTGGCCTTGGCATATGTGACTATTGCTGTTTCATAGAAGAGCCATTTTAGAAATACCTTTGCTTGTATCTGAACTGATTAACCTAAACCTTGGAGAAAGCACAAAGTTTAAGTATGAAAAATAATTCAGCATTTCTGCGTCATCCCATGTCTTTTAGGCCTGTCCAAACTGTACTGATAAGAACTTCACATTCAAAAGAAGTTACTGTCAGTGTTTCTTCATACATAAAATTCAAGTGAGTTCTTGTGTGTGTAATTCACATCATGTTTCTCCTCATCTCATGCATGATTTATTGCAATAGTTTATTTTTTATAAAATATTCCCTAATACCTTTTCTTCGGTTTAAGATAAGACAATTTGCAAGTGCCCCTTTATAGACTTGTTTTTAACCACTGCCTTAACATTTACTTCTTAGTGCAGCTTTAAAAACTCCAATTTCATTCAGTCCTGATGCTCTGGTGTTCTCTGTGTCATTGTGGTACAGGTCCATGAAACCAGCAGCCTGCTAATGTCTTTGTGCTGAAATATAGTAAAGAAAAGGAAGAAAATGTAGTTAAGCACAAGTAATTATATGAGGAAAAGATGTCCTTGTTGTTTAAGCCCTACATAGACTGTGGGATCACACCTGATTTTTTCTTTTAAATCGGTTAAACCTGACCGATGTTGTTTTGAGAAAACAACTTACTGCCACTCTAAACCAGCAGAAATATTCATGTTATTTCTGAAGTATTATCAGGCCAGTTTCCAACACAAGTAAAATGGCTGTCATCTTTACATAATCAATGTGCACTTGAGTGTTTTTTTAAAAATACCCTTGCTTATAAATATCTGCCTAGTAACAGGGGAATTTTAACTTGGTTCTTTATATCGCCATTTCACAGTATAATGCTGTGAGAGTCAGCTTAGTTGCTGGGGACTGCTATGAAGCACCAACGGCCCTCTACTAGCACAGACTAGCCTACAGTTTTAGCAAATTTATAAACAGAGCCAGGCTATGTACAAATCAGCAGCAGGTTACACTGTCCACATACTTGCAGAGAGTAAAAAAAGAAGGGAGTGGAGGGTGCCTCCCCAGAAGTAGACACAGCATATCAGAAGGCATCAAGAGCACCATTTTGATACTAGAAGACAACACATGTACACTGGTTAGACTGACCAGTATCCCTTGTTATACCAGCAAACCTGATTATCAGCAGAGGCCTCTTCACCATACCTCCAACAAGAAGCAGGACTCCAAGCGCAGTATTTATAAAGGGCAGGGCTTATAAAAATTACTGCTAAATAGCATGACCAGAATGACCAACACTACCAACCTCCCTCTAATACTACGAAGTAGAAAGATGCCCACGGAAACCTTCTACAATCCCTGGTTATGCCTCTCAAACCTGAAAACCCAAGTACCAACACGAGTTTCAATTCCAAAAGAGATGATCCGTGGAAAGAAAGATGAATTTTTTGGTCAAATGCATTTTTAAACCAAAAATGGTATTTCAGTGGAATAATAACAGACACAACAAACACAATGCAACAAGGAAAACAGAAAAACCACCCCATCCTTCCCATTATTTAACTTCCAAACATTTCACAGGAGGTATCTTCCCCATGATTTGACATAACTAACTTGATTTTGTGTTGCCTTCCGGTGTTCCCATGCTTCCTTCGCTTACTAAATTAAGGCCTACAAAATACATTTCACAGGGTATTCTATCACGTTTCTCCTCAAGCAATGAAAAGTGACCTCTAGGGACAAATACTACACACATCAAGATGAAAGATGAATGTAATCCTTCTGGAAAAAAAATCAAAAACAAAAAAACAATGATTTATGCTGTTTTGAAATTTGACATTGAGCTCAGTTTTTACTTTCTAAAACTAAGATACTGTGCTAGTATGATTGCAATACTAATAGATTTAGGCTCACACAGAACTTTGGAAGCAAATGTTCCCATTTTATAAACTGAAAGAAAAAACGGTAAACACCCAATCCCATGTACAATTCCATTTCCTTCTATTTATGACTCTCAATATTTGGCTTCAATTTTAGAGAGGCCTGTTCAAGTTCAGTTAAAATCTATGGCAGGAAAGGCAAGGACTCAAGCAGATCTTACTATTCCTATGAGAGGTGCAGAAAAATAAAAAACACTATTCCCTCAAGAGATACGCATCTTAAGGGTAGCTACCACTCCTACGCAGATAAGTGTCCAAAATCCCAACTGCAATCTCTAATCCAAAATTTGCCATTCTGACCCAGTTTGCAAATTACAGCTTCCATGCAACTATACAGTTCTTCACTAGCTGTACAAACACCAGAGGGTTAAACAGCCTCACTTCAAGGAAGCAATAAAAGTAGTAAGTTTCAAAGCAGTGCAAATACACAAAAATCCCTAAACTTTTCCTACCCTATAAGGGCCCAAAATAAGCCTTTTAGGCATTATCCAAGGAGTTATTAATAAATGTACTTAAAGAAATAGACTATATTTCAGCACTATCTTTTACCATCCTCTCAGGGGTTATTAATAAATATACTTAAAGAAACAGACTATATTTCAGCACTATCTTTTACCATCCTCTGGAATTCTGAGTTGCTTTATGTAAATGATAATGGTTTTGAGACTAACTCACTAAGAATATATATACATATGTGTTCATATATATATTGTTATATATATATACAGTTAAGAAGTAATGACTAAGAAGTTTAATGAATATAGAAGTGACAAAAAAAGACTGAGATAGTGAAAAGATAAAAGAAATCCAGTATTTTTGACTTTCCATGGAGACTCAGTTGCTATTTGACATAATTCTGCAAGGTCACACCCAACTTCTACCACCCTAAGAGAATCTGCTCTCAATTCACGGAAGCTCACAGGAGACTCCTGTTTTTTGGCACGGCAGGTAGTATCAATGGAAAGTTATATTCATTCATTAAAACTATCACCTACACAAGGCACACCGGCTACCAAGGTCAATGAAAACTAAAGAAAAAGAACTAATGAATTCTTTTAAGTCTAGCCTAATCTACTTCAGGAATGATTAAGTGATGACATGATGCCCTCTTCACTTTGTGGCAGGGCTTAAAACAGACAGACCTGCCCGTTTCACTGTTAACTTCAATGCTCCCAGTCTGAATCCACAGTGGTCTGTCAGACACTGTAAGGGAGCAGCAGGACTCGTCACTGTCTGATGTAATAGCTGCCATTTGTTGAGACCTATGGTAGAAAAAACCAAGTTAACAAAAATAAAGCATTCAAGTTTTTTTAATCCATCCATTTTACCAAAAATAGTTTTAAAATAAGACCAAAATTCAGGTGAATTTTCATAACAAATTTATTCTGGATAACTTGCTGGCTTCACAGAAAGAGAAGCTTTGGTACTAAATGAAAACAGACTTAAGAGCCGTGTAGACACAACAGCCTTGGCCCAGAGAGGGCACTCTCCGGCTCAAGTCAAATCCACAGCAAGATGCCATGGGGCACACCAAGATTCTGCCCTCCAAGCAAACTTACAAATGAAAGGGGAAATGCTAACTCACACTGGGTGTTCCTAACAAAAATTTCTTACTAATCTCATATTAGCCTAGTGCTGAAGAAGTCCTGATCTTCTCAGTCAGTATTCAAAGATAAGGCTGAACCTGTCATCCCTGTCCACATTATATGATTAATGAGCTCAATGACTTTTTTTTTTTTTTTGAGACAGCGTCTCGCTCTTGTCACCCAGGCTGGAGTGCAGTGGCGTGATCTTGGCTCACTGCAACCTCTACTTCCCAGGTTCAAGTGATTCTCCTGCCTCAGTCTTCCAAGTAGCTGTGATTATAGGTGCCCGCCACACCTGGCAATTTTTAAAATATTTTTAGTAGAGATAGGGTTTCACCATTTTAGCCAGCCTGGTCTCAAACTCCTGACCTCTGGTGATCCACTCGCCTTGGCCTCCCAAAGTGCTGGGATTATAGGCGTGAGCCACCACACCGAGCCTCTTTTGACCCTTTTTAGCAAAATGACCAAGCACTGCCTGAACCCCTTTCCACTTTAATCCCAATAACCGCACTTGCATACTATTCAGGACCTAAATTTACTGTGTGAGGTAATACCTCGTTGAAATAACAGTTATAACAAGATAAGCTTTTTTATGACACTTAAGCTTTCAAAACAGACTTCAAATACTAAGCATAATTTAAATGAAGGACTGCTATCTTAAGCCTAATTTTTAAACATATTTGCTTGTTTGCTTACTTTCCTAACTATAAAAAACAATTCACCTATCACATCAATGTAGTCAACTCTGGGATCATTAGTTAGATAACATCTAGTCTTTATAATAATTGTTTTTTTTAATCCTAAGTTAAAATTAGAAGCAGCAGCATAATATGAAAACCTTATAAAAGGCTTTTCTGACTCATTGAAAAGATTTTGTATACACCTGATCTAGAAAAATAATTCCCTCTGAATTTTAACTCAGGGGAAAAGAATTTTTTAGGTGAGATTTAATAATGAGGTATTTATCCTTTTGTTCATGGAAAAACTTAATATACTATCAACTATAACCCAACAGCAATTACACAATAAGGGAATCTGAGCGCACTAAAGAAATTATCTTTTGAGGCCAGGCGCGGTGGCTCAAGCCTGTAATCCCAGCACTTTGGGAGGCCGAGACGGGCGGATCACGAGGTCAGGAGATCGAGACCATCATGGCTAACACGGTGAAACAAAAAACTAGCCGGGCGAGGTGGCGGGCACCTGTAGTCCCAGCTACTCCGGAGGCTGAGGCAGGAGAATGGCTTAAACCCGGGAGGCGGAGCTTGCAGTGAGCTGAGATCCGGCCACTGCACTCCAGCCCGGGTGACAGAGCAAGACTCCGTCTCAAAAAAAAAAAAAAAAAAAAAGAAATTATCTTTTGAACCTCTCCCTCTACAAGTAAAACTTGTTAGGTTTCAGCAATCATTCTAAAGAATCTCCTTTTCAACTTTAAGCAAGGAGAGTCAAGATGTATCAAAGAATGATCTCATCTTTCCCTGCGCAATTCCTCACCTGCAACCCCCTGAAATGCCAAAATATTAACAAGCCAGTCCCTGGTCCACAGTGCCTGGCCTGTGAGTCTTTTGTGCTAATGTTTAAGATAATCTTCCCCTCAATGCTTTTAGGGTCTCGAGGCTTTTCTTTAGAAATTTACCACTAGTACAGGATATCCATTAGGAAGAGCCAAGGAGACCCAGCTGTGATGCAGTAAGTGGAGGGAGAGACCTATGAAAAGGCGGCAATTTCATCGGAAATTACTTATTTTGTCCTTTGAGAGAAAAGTTTAAGTGCAACAATGGCAACTATTATTGGGAAGCAGCAGAACTGTAACAGGGCAAATCAGAACAGGGTAACCCTCAATCTCCCTCTTAGTGTGCACGAAAGAAGTAGAGCTTATGCTCTTAAAGAAAGCCCACAATTAAAAACTAAAATCTTAAGAGCACTGACATGTACCTGTTCTCACTGAACACTCCAAATGAATTTTCTTAATACAGTAAAGCATGATGCAACATGAACAATCAGGAAAAGCATCAACAGTGTCTCCTCTTACAATAGCCCTTCTGGCTTTCTCACCTTAGTGCTCTTTTTCTAACCAGCTCTTTCACTAGAGTTTTAGACAAACTGCACGTACTTCTTCCCAGTATACCAGGACGCACACCAAGATGTGCCACTCCCAGCCAGATTCCTTGCTAAAAACTACACTGCTGCAGTAGATGACAGATTTGTGATTAAGAACATCCCCAAAAGGAGCCATGGGTAAAAATGACTATCCTCGGGAAAATATGGCCACACCACACACAGATCAAGGCCTTGGAATGTGTGGCATTTCCCTCCTAGAAAGAGGAGACAATCTACTCAATCATACAAGCAGCAATAAAAATGAAAATGTTCAAATCCTTTTTCACCATACTGCAAAACATTAAAACAGTAAAATGCTATGGTCCCAGGGAAACACGGCATCTATGCAAATCAGCTAATTTACCCAAAAGCTGACAAATGTGGCTTTGTAGTTCTAGCACATTTGTGAAGTTCTCCTAATAGGACCTCCACTACATTGAGCACTACAGCTCAGATACTTCTCATGTGTCATGGAAAGGATTCGGGATGTGCAGGGCATCTGAGATGGTCATCGGTCATTAGGACGTGTCTGAACCAGAATTGCTCACCATTCATTCACAAGAAGACAATCATTTCTCCCCATGCCAGGCCCTGTGCTTGGCATAAGGGAGAGGAGAATAGGAAAGTGAGTACCAGATCACTGAAATTTGTGTGTTAAATAAATGAATGGGGCAAGAGTTGAAATATGTTAACACAGGTCTCCTTTAACCATAATCCTCATGACCTTCGATTCAGTTAACCTCTACAAATGCCTATTAAAACCAGTGAGTTCATGCTACTTCCAGAGATTTGTGAATAATCATACTATGATTCTCGAAATTTTCAGGTACGAATAATATTGTTATAACATATTTTCATTTATACTGAGTATATGCTGCAGAATGATAGTATCAAAAGCTACCAGAATTGACTGTGCAACACAAAGTGATTGCAGTGGTAGTAATGATAGCAAGTATTTACACAGCCTCATGCAAGAAATTTTTTTATCGCTCTAAATATTCTTTTAAATTCTCACAATTACCTTATGAGGAGATATGATTATTCTCCCTATTTCACAGGTGATGATATTGGGAGTAACCTGCCTAAGATCACATAGTTTGTAAGTAGCTGATCCAAGTCAGGCTCTGAATCCAGCAAATCTGGCTCAAGAGCTTGTACTTTGAGCCATGTGCCTGAAAAGTGAAAGGGAATGGTTCTTTGCTCAATAAAAGCCTGCTATTAATCACTACTGTTGCAAAAATCTTGTGTTTTTTACAGACAGGGTCTCACTCTGTTGCCCATGCTAGAGTGCAGTGGCACAATCATGTCTAACAACAGCCTCAGCTTCCAAGGCTAAAGTGGTTCTCCCACCTCAGCCTCCCAATAGCTGGGACTACAGGCGCGCACCACCAAGCCCACCTTATTTTTTCGTATTTTTTGTAGAGACAGAGTTTCACCATGTTGCACATGCTGGTCTCAAACTCCTGGACCCAAATGATCCTCCTGCCTCAGTGTCCCAAAGTGCTAGGATTACAGGCATGAGCCAAGGCGCCTGGTCCTAAAAATGTTAATGAATGCTTAAACTCACCTGCATCACTGGCAAGTCATATATATACTCCTGAGTATCCATTTCTATCTTTTACACTCAACTCGATGACATTCTCACATTACAAAAAATTTTTCCACAGGCAATAAAAAAATTCCATCGTATTTTACCTGACACTCCTAGGCTTTTTCAATAGCTTTTAAGTGAATCTAAATGAGGGACACTGTGGGATACAAAATTACCTTAAATAGTAAAAAACAAAACAAAAGAAAAAACCAAGAAGCCCTTGCTAAACCCTGATACGCATTTTATTTATTTTTTTTTTTTGAGATGGAGTTTCGCTCTGTTACCCAGGCTGGAGTACAGTGGCACAATCTTGGTTCACTGCAACCCCTGCCTCCTGGGTTCAAGTGATTCTCCTGCCTCAGCCTTCTGAGTAGCTGGGACTATAGGCACCCGCCACCACGCTCAGCTAATTTTTGTATTTTTAGTAGAGACAGGGTTTCACCATGTTGGCTAGGCTGGTCTTGAACTCCTGACCTCAGGTGATCCAGCGGCTTTGGCCTCCCAAAGTGCTAGGATTACAGGCGTGAGCCACTGCGCTCAGCCCCTGATATGCATTATAATTACAAGGTTTTTAGTTGAGAAGAGGAAAAAAGTGTGATCATAACAGGCTAACACTTCAGTTATGAAGTACTTGGCTTTTCCTTGTAGATACTGACAACCAGGATAGAAAAAGTTACGAGATGTTTTAATCATGGTTTCTGGTTAAGACTCAGATTTCCAGGCAGTATAAGGAAGTAACTGCCAACTTTTTGTTTTTGTTTTTTTTTCGAGATGGAGTCTCGCTCTGCCACTCAGGTTGGAATGCAATGGCACGATCTCGGCTCACTGCAACCTCTGCCTCCCGGGTTCAAGCGATTCTCTTGCCTCAGCCTCCTTAGTAGCTGGGATTACAGGTGCGCACCAGCACGCCCATCTAATTTTTGCATTTTTAGTAAAGACAGGGTTTCACCACGTTGGTCAGGCTGATCTCGAACTCCTCACCTTGTGATCTGCCTACCTCGACCTCCCAGAGTGCTGGGATTAACAGGCATGAGTCACCATGCCCGGCTGTCACATGTCACATTCCCTTTTTTTGAGATGAAGTCTTGCGCTGTCACCCATGCTGGAATGCAGTGGCATGATCCTGGTTCACTGCAACCTTTGCCTACTGGGTTCACGCCATTCTACTGCCTCAGCCTCCCGAGTAGCTGGGACTACAGGCACCTGCCACCACGCCCGGCTCATTTTTGTATTTTTAGTAGAGATGGTGTTTCCCCATGTTGGCCAGGCTGGTCTCGAACTCCTGACCTCAGGTGATCCGCCTGCCTCGGCCTCCCAAAGTGCTGGGATTACAGATGTGGGCCACCGCATCCAGCCTTTATAACCGTCACATTCTTATGACACAAAGAAACCTCCATATTTAAATAATGACTGTTTTCAACTTTTTTCTTTTTTTAGACAGTTTCACTCTTGTTGCCCAGGCTGGAGTGCAATGTCGTGATCTCAGCTCACTGCAAGCTCCGCCTCCCGGGTCAGGTTCAAACAGTTCTCCTGCCTCAGCCTCCTGAGTAGCTGGGATTATAGACATGCACCACCACACCCAGCTAATTTTTGTATTTTTAGTAGAGATGGGGTTTCACCATGTTGGCCAGGCTGGTCTCGAACTCCTGACCTCATGATTCGCCCGCTTCAGCCTCCCAAAGTGCTGAGATTACAGACGTGAGCCACCACGCCTGGCCAGAATATCAGAAATGTGAAGAAACAATATTTAGCTGGGTGCAGTGGCTCATACCTGTAACCCCACCACTTTGGGATGCCAAGGCGGAAGTTACTGTTTGAGCCCAGGAATTCAAGACCAGCCTGGGCAACATAGTGAGACCCTGTCTCTACAAATAATTTTTTTAAATTAGTCAGGTGTGATGGTATGTATCTGTGGCCCCAGCTAAGAGGCTGAGGTAGGAGGATCGCTTGAGCCTAGGAGGTCGAGGCTGCAGTGAGTCATGATTATACCCCTACAGTCTAGCTTGGGCGAGAGTGAGACCTTGTCTCAAAATATATAAATATATATATATTTAATTCACCTTTAAACCGAGTTTGCAATTGCTCTGTTTTTAACATCAAAGCTTTATGGGCTGGGCACAGCAGCTCACACCTATAATCCCAGCACTTTGGGAGGCCGAGGCAGGCGGATCACCTGAGGTCAGGAGTTGAGACCAGCCTGGCCAACATGGTGGAACCCCATCTTCCTGCCTCGGCCTCTGGAGTAGCTGGGACTATAGGCATGAGCCACCATGTTCAGTCTCATAAATATTTTGTCAATTTTGAATATGGAAATCATTTAAATTAGTAAATGGAATTAAACCACTTTCCAAGTTTTATATACCATCACAGTTTTTGCCATATTTTAATAATATATATACTATTTTTTGAAATTGACTTGCTTTTTCCACTTTTTATGTCGGTAAAGTTAATGGAAAACAAATATGCCTTGATATAAAAGTTTACATTACTGGAAGGGAACAGTTTTAATCAAAAGCAACTAACTACTCGGTAAGTACAGTCACACTAATTCACCTAAAATTTTGGCAGTTACAGTTCTTAAAAATGGAGACACTGGCCGAGCACGGTGGCTCATGCCTATAATCCCAGCACTTTGTTGGGGGCCAAGACGAGAGGATCACTTGAGCCCAGGAGTTTGAGACCAGCCAGGGCAGCAAAGGCAGACTTTGTCTCTACTAAACATTTTTTTAAAATTAGCCGGGCATGGTGACACGCACCTGTAGTCCCAGCTATGGTGGGGGTAGGGGGCTTGAGGTGGGAGAACTGCGTGACCCCAGGAAGTCAAGGATGTGATCTCGCAACTGCATTCCAGCCTGGGCGACAGAGTGCGACCCTATCTCAAAAAAAAAAGTTGGTGGGGGGGCACCGATTAGCATTGTAAGCTACAGTCATTTCCTTGTATAGGACTACAGATTGATCAGGAAGGAATCCTGGAAGTGGGGCAATGCCAGCAGCATAATCCAATCACACCACTGACCAAGAAAAACACTCGTGTAACTTAATTTCCAACACCGTCTAGAAAATGCCATCCCAGATTTAAAAGATTTCTATCAAAACCAAATTACAGATGGAAGGTGGTGATGGTTGAACAACACTGTGAATGTACTTAATGCCATAGAACTGTATAATTAAAAATGATTAAGATGATAAATTTTACATCTATTTAACCACAATTTTTCAAATACCACACAAAAAAATAACAGTGCTCCATTAATATAACAAGGAGAAAGTGATTTCCACACAATGCCACAAGGAAAGGCCAAAAAAAAAAAAAAAACCTGTTTGGATCTATAAATGTTAGGTCTCTTACTTGAGTAAAGATAAGACAAAGAGTTGTTTATCTTATGTTAGTGTCAATTATCCATGGTAATGACACCAAAATACCCTGGAAAACTAAAAATATACAGATCAGCTATATCACTGTGACTTTAAACTTCCTATTCCTTCATTGAAAATGGCACAACAAAGCATATTACTATTAGCTAATGCTTTCATTTTTTAATCCTGTTCATTTGTTGAATGAAGGAATACAGTAAATCTACACAAACTGTGTATCTGGAATATGAAGTGCCTATTAACTAAATCAGAACCAGGTAAAGGTAACTAATGTACCCCCACTGTTTTATTTTCTCCTGGAAATTGGCATGGCATCCTGTTTCTGAATTCCCTTACATCCAGCATGTTTTTTGTTTTGTTTTGTTTTTTGAGACAGAGTCTCACTCTGTCACCCAGGTTGGAGTGCAACCTCCGCTTCCTGGGTTCAAACAATTCTCCTGACTCAGCCTCCCAAGTAGCTGGGATTACAGGCATATGCCACCATGTGCAGCTAATTTTTGTGTTTTTAGTAGAGACGGGGTTTAGTAGAGACAGGGTTTTGCCATGTTGGCCAGGCTAGTCTTGAACTCCTGACCTCAGGTGATCCACCTGCCTCAGCCTCCCAAAGTGCTGGGATTACAAGCATGAGCCACCGTGCCCAGCCATATCTGGCATTTTTTGAGAGATTGTTTTAATAGCTGTAATATAAGAACAATACCAAAACAAAAACTACATTTGCCTCAACTTAGAAAATGAGCCTTCATCCTCTCTGGAAAATTCCCTATTGGAGGCCATCACTAGACACAAATTCCTGACTCAAAACATTAATTTTTCTAGACATCTGCCCATCTCTTCAGCTGTAAGTACTAATAAAAGTGAAAGCATGCAGCACAGACCATAGAAAATTCACAACTTCAAAGGGAAAACCTAATTTTAGATAAATTATAGACTTAAGGTATTTCCAATTCCCAATTGAGTTATTCTACAGACTAGTGACCTTTTCAACATAACCAATTTTTAGAAAAGTACAACCTGCTTAAATAGGAGTGTAACTCAATTTAATATTTTGCAATTTAGATACTCAGGCTCACTAATGAAGATCTATTCATTTAGTTGATTTTATTATCAGTTCCCTGTTCTTTGCCTCCAGTCTGTTATCACATCAAAATTCCTGCTTTTTCAACTTAGTACCAATCTACAGTTACTATTTACAGATTTCTTCCCCATCAAAACCATCTAGGGACACACCACCAAGTCATACAAAAAGGCTTCAGACTAATGAATCCCACTTTCGCTACCTCACTGATATATAGGGTTTTTTTCAGAGACAGGGTCTCACTCTTGCCTAGACCAGAGTGCAGTGGTGCGATCACAGCTCACTGCAGCCTCCAACTCCTGAGCTCAAGCCATCTTAGCCTCCCAAGTAGCTAGGATACAGGCGAATAGCTGGGACTATAGGTGTCCACCACCATGCCAGGCTAAGTTTTTATTTTTCTGCAGAGATGGCAGGGGGGACAGGGGTCTATGTTGTCCAGACTGGTCTCGAACTCCAGGCCTCAAGCAATCATCCCACCTTGGCCTTCCAAACTTCAAGGAATATGGGAATGAGCCACCGCACCTGGCCTCTCACAGATAATTGTTTGTGGTCTTTGGTTCCACATCTGTAAATGAGAGTTGAATGGATGTTCCTTCCAAATGATTAGTCAGCTTCCTGGTCTATAAATTCTAGAAAGTAAAAAGGGAAAAATACTCTGATGCTTTACATTTCTGAGAATTTCCAGAAATAAGGACATTCTTAGCTTTCACAACTCTTCCTTCACTTGGTTTCTCCCCTTGCCAATCCTTTGTTTTAGCCACGACTCTTACTTAAGCCGCAGATTTGGTCTAAGCCAGTTTACTCCCACTGCAAAGGAAAAAAAAATACCCACTTCTGTTATCTCCATATCAAGAATAACTGCCTTTTATCGTTTCAAAGAGAAATATAAAGTGGCTATAACTACCCAATTCAACTATATCTCTATCTGCAGTAGATACTGGACAAATGTATCTAAGACATTTCCATTGGAATAAAAGTTTTTAATATTCAGCTATTAGAGTTTAGAATACACATTTAAGATTAGATTATTTAAAACTTGCTTCCCTACTGACACTACAAATGAAATATGCCAGACTGCCAGTTTAAAGCGAAGGGGTCATTTAGCATAATATCATTTGTGATACGCTCAACCTTTTCCTCAAAGGTGTGTTCTACAAAACTGAGTGTTATTTTTATATTCAACAATCATGATTTTTTTTTCTTTCTTCTCTTTCCCCATGGCTTCTGAAACAAATCAAATTTGGTTTATGCCACAAGAGCACATTTACCAAGCACTTGACCATATTAGTAATGTCCACTTCAAACCACTGTTAAGATAAAACTCACCCGGATCATTACACACAGCCTTGGAATTACATGTTTTGGTGACTTTTAAGTCTTTCTGAACTTTAGATTTCAAACTTTTAAAAACACCTGAATTAACAAGTTCATTAATCTGAAACAAATACTTGGAAAATCTTTTAGGATAGTTCCTTATAACTTCTCAACCACACTGTGAATTTCAATCAAATACTTTTTTAAGTATAGTTGTTTCTGTTTGCAGGAAAGAATATGTTCTACTCAAGTGAAACATGTTTTTAAATTGTGTGTTTATAATAATCAAAAAGCATTGAGCTCCCCAGAAGAAATTCCACTTGCTTTTGCAGAAATTCGTAACCAGTTCATAACCTTAAGAAAGCTGACAAGACTATTGACTTTCAACCGCCATTAATCTTTTCATTATGCGTTCCATAACTATTTCAAATTGGATTTAGAAATCCACAAAAACTGCTAACACTTTTAAATTTCTAAAAGTATTGAAATTAGATATCCAAAAGTTGTTAAGACACAAAACATACGAAAGCAACTTTAAAAATCTTGAGATAAACTTGCCTCCACAGCAAATCAGATATATTTCTCACTACTAATACAAAGCTAAAAATGGAAAATAAGAAATCAAATCTTAGGGATAGATGGACCATGTAGAAAAATAGTAAGCTAAGTTACTAGCCCCAAAAGCAGTGATATATGAGGCAGAAAACCAAACAGAAGAGACCGGTTGTAATTACCCAAATGTAAAAAAAGGAAGCATGTGATGAAATATTAAGGCTAAAAATTAAAATTCACACATTTATGAGAAATTGGCAGGAAGGGGGTATCAAATCTAAAAGCATTATCAAACCTCTATACTATAAAATCTTATTTTGAGAATATACTGATTCAGCTCTCATTATTTGAAATTTTCTTATCTCAGATAATATACTCCCTGATAGGGCAAATAGCAAAATAAAAGTTTGATTTTTCATCTCTTCTAAACACTCTTACAAAGAATAATTTTCTACCATCTTGAAATTTTTCAAAGCTTTTTGAGAAACACACACAAATAATTTGGATTTAGTTGATTTTATTTAGTTTTTTTTTGTTTTTTTTTTTTTTACATTTCAAAGCATTATACAATTACATTTTCTCATTTTCTGACCTGCAAACAGATACCTTAAACGGAAATTATTTTGTTTTAATTATCAAATTAGGTACATCCAAAATGCAACAATTACACATACGACAATTAATTCACAAAGTGTAATTTTACTGGGACATATCCTAAGAATTTAGGAACAGCCAGTCAGGAGAAATCTGACCAAATTTAGCAATCAACTATTTACAAATCCAAAATCAAACCTATCTAAACTCCCAAACCAGAAGCTTGAAAGTATTTATTAAATCCCCACCGGACGAAAGACAGTGATGACTAACACCTATCCAGTCTTGACAGTTTTAATCCCAAACACTGGGCTATTTCCCCAGTCTGTAACTGAATAGCAAGCATCTGTTTGTCAAACACCTAACCATCTAACTTTTACACCATTATGCGCATAAGAAGGCTGTGTTCATTATTTAAAAAACAAGTAGTCATTAAATATCCACACTATTCCCCCAGCTCACCAAGCCCTTACTGCAATCCCAAATATGCAACCTGTGTCACACAGTGACAGGCTATATTTCATATATATATGTATATATATGTGTATATATACAGTATTAGGTACAAATGGCAATTAACAGTCCCTACAAAAATTCAATTTCAGTTGAGGCTATGGCTCCTATGCCTTGGGATGGTTTTGAACTTCAAAACTGAAAAATACTGCTAAAATCTCATTTCCTTAACACAAAATTTGATTATATGTTCAGTTTAAGCTTCTCAGTCTAAAAATGGCTATAAGGTAAGTATTAAAAAGCCAGCCAACTGAGTGCAACTTCCCTCTCCAATCTGGCCAAGCTATTTCGTAGAAATTATTCCTAACTAGACTAGAAAATCTGTGGTGACTTCCAATGAATGGTCTTGCCTACCTTACTGTCCATGTTCACGTTTCAAACTGTGTCAACAAAGCCCGCACTTCGGGGGTCAGCTGCTTGGCAGCCTTAGCTGCCTCTGTGATAGCCTTGCGATACAAGCCCTTTCTCTTCTTATTAAAGCGTGACTGGAAGTTTTCTAAAAAGGGGGAGAGTTGTGAAAGAGCAAGGAAAGATGTGGTTGGAGACCCAAACCATGAAATACGGGCCTCCTGTCGGACTAAAAGGCCATTATCTTTCCGGCTCACAGTTATAGTAAGAATACGGGCTGGCCACCAAGGGAAGCCATATATCTTGGCCCAAACAATGTCCCCTACACATATGGTCCTGCCATCTGGTGTGACGCATTTAGAGACGTTTTTGGAAAAGACTTTCATTTTCAAGGAATTACTGAGCTTTTTCTCTTCCTTTGAAGAGGAGGAAGTGGAGGAGGTGGAAGGTGCATGCATACTGCCTGGAGGAAAATCAAAGCTTTCAGAAGAACTACACTCAGAGTTGGAAGATTTCAAATCATCTGTGCTATCAATGCTACACACTGAAGCACTGGAGGAGTCAGATTTCTTTTGATTTAGGGTCATATAAACAGAGATATTGTTTTTGCTGCCCTTTTTGCCCAATGTCTGTGGTTCATCCTGCTCACCAGGCACATGCACTTCATTTGAGTCCTGAACCTCACTGCTGGCCTCTTCAGGGCCTTTTGAGGGACTCTGATTTTCTGAAGGGGCCTCACCTGCTGAGCGGGTAGAGGTGCAGCGAGACTGGGGCTTGGGTGCCATCTTGCCACTCCGCATTTTCTCAAGTCCTGTCTTCAGAGAAGAGTCATTTTCTTCATTCCTGTACCTCTGTGGTTTTAAACGAACCCGGGGTGGAAGGGAACCTGAGCTAGGATTCTGATATCGACGTGTGAAATGGACTTTTGAATGTGCATTTTTGGAAGTAGAGGTTTCATTTTGCTTCTTTTGTGCCTTTTCTTTGGCAATTTTTAACACTTCCCGAGCTTTCACATGATCCATGTTCTTACTCTGGAGAACTTTTTTAGTACTTAACTGAGCTTTTGATGTATTTGCCTGAGCAGAAACTTTTACGACTCTGCCTCTGCTGTGAGCAATATTTGAAACCTTAACCACAGCATTTCTTTTCTGGCTTTCATTTTGGTTTTTCCCATCCACTTTATGGTCAGTTTTCAGTTTTTTGTTCACAGTAGTTACACTTTCATTTCTCCGTTTTTTATCTTCATATTTAGAAGAGTCACTTACACTACTACCTTTTCTAATTTCCTTTTTTTCAGCAACAACACTGTTTTTACATTTATCACACAGAACTTGCCTGGGTCGTAGTTTAATAGCATTCATTATTGAAGTGGGTTCTTCCCTGTACATTTTTCGTTTGGGTCGCTTAATTTTCCGAGGAGGTGGCTGAGGTATTGATTGGTTATATGTGTCCCTGATAAACAAAGGGGGAGGATAAGGTGCTCCTTCATGGAAGAGAGGTGGTGGTTTGGAAGTCCACAGGCTTTCAGCCAAACTCAGCTCGGGATGCGGGACAGGAGAAGGGTCATCAGGAACAGCACCATTTGCTTCACACTTGACTTCTGTCCCTTCTTGGAATGTATTACTTTGGAGCTGCATGGCTTCTGGTTTATCCTTATATTCCCTTTTGGGAAATACTGTCACAGGGATACCATGGGGCCCAAACCTTTGAAAGAAATGAAAGAAAAAAAAAGACATTAAGTTAACATCTATAATTCAATTTCTTAAATGTAAACAACACCTGATGCTTATTTACATAACCTTTCCCGAAAACTACTTCATATTAAAAAACAAGAACACAAATATCTACTATCTCTTCCCCCAAAAGTCCAGAGACCTTCATTTCTTTAGGTCCTATATTTTTGGTAAAAACAAACAGCTGCCCTAAGCAATGCAAGAATAGTTGACTATACTTAAAATAGGTATTTCCAGTATTGAATCAGAAAGAATGTTTTCTCAGACAGCTTTATGTTAAGCATCACATATATTACATTCACTGAACCATAAACAACATTTTCAGTAAATGCAACTATAACTTTTGTGAAACACACATATATTTCTTCCTCTGGTTATAACGGCTTTCAAAACTTCCACAAAGCAAATTCAGCCTTAACTATCCAAAACTATTTAATGAGTAAAATCCCATCTCAAATTTATTGGTTAATCACTGAAGATTCAAAGAAAGTTGCTCTTTTACTCTTGCATCCTAACTAGTTACCTATTCTGTCTCCGAAAACACAAAAATATCAAGAACTCAGATACTCAAACTACTTCCGAAGCACATAGTTAGAGCTGTGGCTTTCTAACTTTTTAAATCATCTCATATTAAGAAATATGTTTGCACTGCAATCCAATAAAAACACTTATGAATGTATACATGCATCCATATATACATAAATACACAAACTTAAGCAAAAGTTTCACCAAGTACTTAACTGTGTATTTTGTGATACATAATTTCTTTTCTACTCTGGTCTACTTCATTTGTTTTAAGGCTAGTCAGACCCATTAAACTGATTTGAAAACTGTTACGGCTCCAGACCCTGTTTGCACACCACGGTACCTAATACAAGTCTTTAAAATTCTCAGTTTTTAATAACCTTATTTGATAGAGTTAGAAATAACAGTGTTTTGGGCTGGGCGCGGTGGCTCAAGCCTGTAATCCCAGCACTTTGGGAAGCCGAGACGGGCGGATCACGAGGTCAGGAGATCGAAACCATCCTGGCTAACACGGTGAAACCCCGTCTCTACTAAAAAATACAAAAAACTAGCCGGGCGAGTTGGCGGGCGCCTGTAGTCCCAGCTACTTGGGAGGCTGAGGCAGGAGAATGGCGTAAACCCGGGAGGCAGAGCTTGCAGTGTGCTGAGATCCGGCCACTGCACTCCAGCCTGGCCGACAGAGCGAGACTCCGTCTCAAAAAAAAAAAAAAAAAAAAGAAAGAAATAACAGGGTTTTAACGTGCCTGGGCTGAATACCAAGAACCTGATCCTTAAAATAAACCTTAAAATAAACTTGCTATACTAAGTTTTCTTCACATAAAATCAAATCACGCTACCAAATAATTTCACTATATATGTTAGCATGTTGACTGTATGCACTATTTGATTCCAACAGTATCTAATGCAATACAACTGTAATGCCAATCCTGTAAGGCAAAGGGCTTAGATCTAAACCCAAAGATTGGCTTCAGGTAGTCAGTCACGTGGAACCTGCAAAACTAGATGCCAATGTTCTATATATATCTATTTTTCTACATTACAAATCTTCAGTGTCCAGATTCTCCAAAATGTTTAAAAAAAAAAAAGACAGGATCTCACTCGGTCATCCAGGGTACAGTGCAGTGGTACCATGACAGCTCACTGCAGCCTCAACCTCCTAGGCTCAAGCAATCCTCCCATCTCAGCCTCCCATGTAGCTGGGACCACAGACACACGTCACCATGACTGGCTAATTTTAGCATTTTTTTGTAGAGACAGGGTTTCACTATGTTGTCCAGGCCAGAGCTCAAGCAGTCTGTCCGCCTCAGCCTCCCAAAGTGCTGGGATTACAGATGTGAGCCACCGTGTCCAGCCGGAAATGTCCTTATGCTCCCAAAAAGGTTCAGAATACCTTTGCTAGGAAGAACTCTTGATATTAGGTACTAACAGCTGTGGACAAACTTAAACGTGGGCAGGATTTACAAAGAGCCAGCATATACCAGATACTATTCTAGCACCTGAATATTTTTTGCCCAAAGTCTTTGTTAGCTTGGCTACCACAAACCAATAACTTACAGCAAATACTTATAAAACATAAAAAGGACGCCGGGCGCGGTGGCTCAAGCCTGTAATCCCAGCACTTTGGGAGGCCGAGACGGGCGGATCACAAGGTCAGGAGATCGAGACCATCCTGGCTAACACGGTGAAACCCCGTCTCTACTAAAAATACAAAAAATTAGCCGGGCGAGGTGGCGGCGGCGCCTGTAGTCCCAGCTACTTGGGAGGCTGAGGCAGGAGAATGGCTTGAACCCGGGAGGCGGAGGTTGCAGTGAGCTGAGATCCAGCCACTGCACTCCAGCCTGGGCGACACAGCAAGACTCCGTCTCAAAAAAAAAAAAAAAAAAACATAAAAAGGAAAGGCTTTTTTACCTACGGTAGGAAAAGATTAGGTCTCGGCTAGTCCAAAAAGGAAAGGTACCCTCCTATTGTATCAGACTGCACAGAAAGTTGCTTTCTCCATTCTAACTTCTGGTAACCAAGTGTTTGCTTCCTGACTACTTAACTCAAAGTAACTTTAAGCATTTAACGCTTTCTTACACAGTACACAGGAGCTCATTAACCACTTTTTCAAAAGATGACAGGACAAAAGAGGTGCTTCTTGTGTTTTAATGTAGAACCAACATAAACAATGTGACTTATTTGATGTAATACCACTACTTGCATTAACAATAACATTTTCTAACTCGTAAGAAGACATCATTTTGCCTCCATCACACATTCACATGATGTTTCAATAGCTGAATGAAGAGACGTGCCCTTCCTCTTATTGATTTATAAACTTTTTTTATAGAGACAGAGTCTCACTCTGTCACTCAGGCTGGAATGCAGTGGTGCAATCATGGATCACTGCAGCATCAACCTCCTAAACTCAAGCAATCCTCTCACCTCAGCCTCCCGAGTAGCTGGAACTACAGGCACCTGCCACCATACCCAGCTCCCTTCCTTTTATTAGGACTAACTAAACCATACTTACCTTAATGTTTGAGGTGAATTTTCACTGCTGTCTTTTATCAACTGTTTGTATCCTCTAAACTCATTTTTGCATGTGTAAAATAAAACACTATTTTCAACCTAAAAGGACTCAGATAAAGATCAATAGGTCAATACACGGCAGCCATTTTCCTTGGCTAAAATTTACTTTATTAAATTTGCTTCATGTAAGTGATTTAATCTTATTTTCAAACTAATAACCTAAAGCCTGAGGCAGTGGCTCACGTCTGTAATCCTAACACTTTGAGAGGGTGAGGTGGGCAAATTGCTTGAGTCCAGGAGTTTGAGACCAGCCTGGGCAACACAGGAAGACTCCATGTCTCTACAAATAGAAAAATTAGCCTGGTATGGGGGTGTGTACCTGTGATCCCAGCTACTTGGGAGGCTGAGGTGGGAGGATTGCTTGAGCCCGGGAGGTCAACGCTTCAGTGAGCAATGTTCGCACTATTGCACTCCAGCTCGAGCAACTGAATAAGACTTTGTCTCAAAGGAAAAAAAAAAAAAAAAAAGGCCACGGGCAGTGACTCACGCCTGTAATCCCAACACTTTGGAAGGCCTGAGGTCAGGAGTTTGAGACCAGCCTGGCCAACATGGTGAAAACCCATCTCTACTAAAAATACAAAAATGAGCTGGGCGTGGTGGCACGCGCCTGTAGTCCCAACTACTCGGGAGGCTGAGGCAGGAGAACTGCTTGAACCCGGGAGGCAGAGGTCGCAGTGAGCCAAGATCGCAGCACTGTACTCCAGCCTGGTGACAGAGAGAGACTCCGTCTCAAATAAAATAAAAATAAATAAAACAAATACAAAAACAAAAAACACCTAATAATTTACTAGAGGTTTTTTGGTGGGGGGGTTGTTTTGTTTTTTTGAGACAGACTCTCACTGTCGCCCAGGCTGGGGTGCAGTGGCGCAATCTCAGCTCACTGCAACCTCCGCCTCCTGGGTTCAAGCTATTCTCATGTCTCAGCCACTTGAGTAGCTAGGATTACAGGCGCATGCCATCACGCCAGGCTAATTTTTATATTTTTAGTAGATGGGGTTTCACCATATTGGCCAGGCTGGTTTTGAACTTCTGGCCTCAAGTGATCCACCAGCCTCAGCCTCCCAAAGTGCTAGAATTACAGGCGAGAGCCACTGCAACAAGCCAATTTTGCTCGAGTTTAGGGTCCTTCCCATATATTTAATTCATACTCTCAATGCAAGTATAGCCCAGCCAATTACTTTACAGCTGTTTATATCAAGTAATGGAATCTGGTATGTTTATCTTTATGAAGTTCAGTAAGAATGTTACTATTTCGCAACTGGATTGTTTTTATGCTGTTCCCACATAAGCATACAAAATACCCAAGTGTTAAATGCTTTTAATAACATAAGGAAGAAGCACCTAATTGTATAATGATGAGTGAAAACTGTAGTGAAAACTACAAAAAGGGGAAAAAAGGGGAAATAAAACTGGTAATTGTGTGTGGGTAGTGAATGCCTAGCAAAGCAGAAAAATGTATCTAAATAATAATAAAACATCCTCAAAGGACCAAAAAGATAAATCACTTTAAGAAATGGGGATTGGCCGGGCGCGGTGGCTCAAGCCTGTAATCCCAGCACTTTGGGAGGCTGAGACGGGCAGATCACGAGGTCAGGAGATCGAGACCACCCTGGCTAACACAGTGAAACCCCGTCTCTACTAAAAACTACAAAAAACTAGCCGGGCGAGGTGGCGGCGCCTGTAGTCCCAGCTACCTGGGAGGCTGAGGCAGGAGAATGGCGTGAACCCGGGAGGCGGAGCTTGCAGTGAGCTGAGATCCGGCCACTGCACTCCAGCCTGGGTGACAGAGCGAGACTCCGTCTCAAAAAAAAAAAAAAAAAAAGAAATGGGGATCACATGTCTTCGCTTCATCTCAGTACTCATGCTGTCACCCTTACACAGATAATACCTAAGGCAGTGTTACCAAACTAAGGATGGAGACATTAATTTTGAAATCAATTTCAGGGGTCATACTATGATTAAAATAAAATCAGAGTGTAAAAGTAGAAGTAAATATCTGTAACTGCAATGAATCTGTTTCATACATGTATATAAGGATATATGGATCCAGATGTAAAACAGATTTCTAACTAGGCTAAAATGTTTGAGAGCCACTAACCTATGAAACTATAAACTTAATAAGAATAGAAAGCAGAAACAAAACTATAGTCCCTTAAAAACCCTAATTTCTCCCAGCCTGCCCAACATGGTGAAACCCTATCTCTACTAAAAGTACAAAAATCAGCCAGGCGTGGTGGTGCACGCCTGTAATCCCAGCTACTTGGAGGAAGGCTGAGGTTGCAGTGAGCCGAGATCATGCCACTGTACTGCAGCACTCCAGCCTGGGTGACAGGGCAAGACTCCATCTCAAAAATAAAAATAAAAAATAAAAATAAAAATAAAACCCTAATTCCTCAAGTACAATCTGTGAAAAAATACATCACAACTCCTCGGAGTGTTTGCAGTGGAAATTCCTAAGCCCTGCCCAAAACATAAACATAAAACTTTCCTACAGTGGAACTGGGATCTGGTATTTTAGCAAGCACCTTGGCTTTAGCTTTTCCTAAGGGAAGACATTTATGTCTCATGTGAATGCTTACCAAGATTTTATTGAACAAGTGTTTAGGTGAAAGGCTGACTGGTATCCCTTGCTTTAAGTTTTCCAAAAGAACTTTCTACAAATACTCCCAAAAAGTTGAGTAATAAGATACTCTATCCACTTTGTACAGCATAAAGGCATGTGTTAATGTGACTCCTAACCCTTATCCACTTTCAGTCTTTAACCACTACTCAAAGATTCTAAAGTAAAACAATCCAGGTATTATGGCTTAATTAAAAATATTGCTACTGTCTGCAAATCTGTAATTCTTTGAAAATAAAACTTTCTGTGAATCTGTTATTCAACAAAAAAAATTTCTTTCTAATTTAATAGAGAAGCAGTCTCCCTATGTTGTCCAGAGTAGTCTTGAACTCCTGGGCTCAATCAGCCTGCCTTCCATAGTGCTGGAATCAGAGGTGTGAGCCACCAGTCGGCCTCAAAATTCTTTTAAAGTAAATATCTTCTTAATAATTTAGGAGTAAGTGCCAAAAAAAATGTTTTGTTTTGTTTTTTCGGAGACAGAGTCTCACTCTGTCACCCAGGCTACAGCGCAGTGGCCTGATTTCAGCTCACTGCAACCTCCACCTCCTGGGTTCAAGCAATTCTCATGCCTTGGCCTCCCAAGTGGGTGCGTGCCACCACGCCCAGCTAACTTTTGTATTTTTAGTAGAGATGGAGTTTCGCCATGTTGGCCAGGCTGGTCTCAAACTCTTGGCCTCAACTGATCGGCCCTCCTTGGCCTCCCAAAGTATTAGGATTACAGGCATGAGCCACTGCACCTGGCCAGTGTCAAAATTTTTTTAAGGGGGAAGAACACTAGGGTTTAATAGTTACTTTGTGTTGCCGGGCACAGTGGCTCACGCCTGTAAACCCAGCACTTTGGGAGGCCAAGGCAGGTGGATCACCTGAGGTCAGGAGTTCAAGACCAGCCCGGCTAACATGGTAAAACCCCATCTCTACTAAAAATACAAAAATGAGCAAGGCATGGTGGTGCACACCTATAGTCCCAGCTACTGGGGAGGCTGAGGCAGGAGAACGGCCCTGGGAGACAGTGGCTGCAGTGAGTCAAAATATCGCACCACTGCATGCACTCCAGCCTGGGTGACAGAGTGAGACTCCATTCTCAAAATAATAAAAAAAATAAATAAAAATTAGCTAGGCGTGGTGGCACATGCCTGCAGTCACAGCTACTTGGGAGGCTGAGGTGGGAGAATTGCTTGAGCCATGATTGCACCACTGCACTCCAGCCTGGGTGACAGAGACCCTGTCTCAAAAACAAACCAAAAAAAGGTCATGAGCAGGAATGGTGGCTCATGCCTGCACTTTGGGAGGCCAAGACGGGAGGATAGCCTCAGGTCAGGAGTTCAAGACCAGCCTGGTCAACATAGCCAGATAGTGTCTCTACAGAAAAAGGAAAAAGAAAAAAAATAATAATACCCAGATTCATTTTTTATTTTGAGCCAATGATTTTAGAAACTACCTTGTCTTACAAACAGCAGCAGACTAAATCACAGAAGAGGTAAAATTGAAGCAAGCTTATTGTGGTTCATATTTCATCTCTTTGTAAGACTGGTTACGATGTCAAAGTTTAACCTGAGAAAAAATGAAACAGCTAAATGCAAAAGAAAATTTTACCACTGACCGGGTGCGGTGGCTCAAGCCTGTAATCCCAGCACTTTGGGAGGCCGAGACGGGCGGATCACGAGGTCAGGAGTTCGAGACCATCCTGGCTAACA